>NC_140579.1:36363964-36812127 GCF_964204655.1 Triturus cristatus | reverse complement strand
GGATGACAGTTAATTCCCTAAAAATTAACCCTGACAAAACGGAGGTTCTCGTCATTCCAACAATTAATAACTCTTGGAGTGGCCTGTTCTGGCCCAATGAACTTGGGGCCCCTCCTTGTCCATCACCAGTTGTGAAAAGCCTGGGAATCAAGATTGATGCAGAACTCTCTTTGAGTCATCAAGTCTCCTCAGTGGTGGGCACCTGCACTGGCGTCTTGAGAAAACTGAGGAAATTGGTCCCCCTCCTATCAGCTTCCTCTATGAAATCCATAGTCTCGGCTACTATTTTATCACGCCTTGACTATGGGAATGCACTGTACCTAGGACTTCCTCTGAAACTCACAAATCGACTCCAAGTTGTACAGAATGACGCCGCTAGGCTGGTTTTCAGCCTTCCTAGGAGGACCCATGCCTCACCCCTGCTGCTTAAGCTACACTGGCTGCCTGTTAGACAGCGTGCAAAATTCAAGGGCCTATGTATTGCTCATAAAACCCTCTATGGTCACGCCCCCAGCTATATTAGGGAACGCCTGGTCAAGTACGTTCCAGGACGTTTACTCCGGTCTACTGATGCCTTTCAGCTAGTCTGCCCTCGGAGCACTTTGGCTACCAAGGGTGGACGAGCTATTTCTGTTATCCTGCCACGACTTTGGAACCAATTGCCTGATGCTTTACGAAAAGAACCAGGTCTGTTCCCCTTTCGGAAGCTACTGAAAACTCTGCTGTTCAGAGACACATTCTAATTTTCCCGTCACCAGGACTGTCCATACTGGGTCGAATGCAAAATTTCCTTCTGTCAGCGCTAAGAGACCTGCTGGTATACACGCGCTATATAAATCCACTTACAAATACAAATACAAATACAAATACAATCCACATGAACAGGAAAACCAAGGAGAGTATGATCCAGACATACATCCAAGGCGGGATACGTGTATTTTAACCATGAAATAAAAACACAAATCTATGTGGATGCAAAACAGAAGAAATGTCTGAAGAAAAAAATCATCTGGATTCGTATGGTACCCAGAGGTACTCAGCTGGAAAATTGGAGGCTGTGACTCAGTAGTAGGACCCACAAAATCTAATTGAGATGGACTTGCCCATGGTCGATCCATATAAATAGCACCCATCGTAGAAGACATAATAGTAGAAACAAGTAAACTGTCTGTCAGATTATTGGCAGAGGATTCAACCCGTCCTGTCACCCCTCTCCCCCACAGCCGTGGAGAATCAAATTGGTGGTGCTCATGGGCCATAAAGGAAAGTCTTGTGGAAGGGTATGAACACTTTGGGGCATACTATTGAGAATCAGCCACATTGTGTTGTTTGACATGTTCAATGGAGACAAACTGTTTGTCTTTGGAGCGTGGAAGTGGTGGCAAGGTCACAGTTTGTGCACCTTGTATGCCAAGGACTGGAACAGGGGCACAGTATGTTGGGCCGAATTCATTTTTTTATCGCCACCTTCTCCCAAACCAGATCTCAAACTTTTGGAAGCCAGCCAGAAACTGGAGTTTGGTCCTCAGCACTCGAAGAGAGAAATGCAGGCAAGTGTTTGTGAGACTGAGCGTCACAGAATGTTTGTAGTTCCTATAAAACAACACAATGGGTATTGACGTCAAAGGTTGCGGCTACCGCCACAATGTCTTGACTGTCAAGGTCTGGAACAGGGGTACTCACAAACATCTCCTCAGGGGCCGAAATGTACTTTCTAGGGTATCACCAGGGGCCGCAGAGATGACCGTGGCTGGGTGGGTGGGGTATGTGTGATTTAAGGTCAGGGCTCAGATGGGTGAAACATGGCATGGTGGGTAGTTTGGTGGACACATTCTACCATTTGGAGTGAAGCCATGCGTGGCACTCAATTTGGGGTTTGTACTGTTAGGACAAATAAATATTTATTTATTTCATAAGTTCTTCCCTAGATGACTAACTACCAGTGACCTGAATGTATATTCCAAGGGTGAACTGTAGGCATACCGAGAGTGGTGTCTGTGGTTTACACACATCTCACAATTAATGTCAAAAGAGAAAGGCCACGACAGGCCAGAAGATGTGAATTGGAAGAGAGATGGACCAAACACTATCATGGGTTAGCCTGATGCCTGGCAGCTCTGCAAGGACAGGTGCCAAAAGCATTCAAATTGGTTTTGGTCTCTCCTTATTTCTCCATTATTAACCTGGTAAGAGCGACATTTGATTCTCACACCCTTCCACGTGAGCTACTGAGTTTTGCAAGGGGGCCTTCAGGGGAATGTATGTATGTATGTATGTGTTATTTCTATAGCACAAACCCATCTAAAAGGCAGCAGAGATCATAATATGTCCACAAGGCAACATGAAAGGGAACCTCCATCTTGAACCACACTTGTTGTGGAGGGGCATAATCCACACAGCACATGAAAGCTGTTTGTGTACTGTAAGTAAGGAGGGCCAAACTGGGAGCCCAAAGCAGCCCTGGCAAATTGTCAGACCAGCTCCCGTACTGTGCATAGCGAGTGCAGCGAACAAGGCTGACCACTTCAAAAGGGGTTTTGAGAGTGTTCTCCCTCTAAGAAAATGTGGGGGAGATGGTGCATTCGACAACACATTTTTCATTATATATTCAATGGATTCGTTTTTAAAGCATAGTAAATGAGGACTATAAAGTGCAGAAGGATTCAACAATATGTGTTGGGGCCCTTCAACGATGCCCTCACTGTCACCCTCCAACAGCGCCTCTCATCTCCCCATAGCCCCTCTCTCTCACATGTATTTTATTTGTTTTATAGCACCTCTCATACCAGTGTAGGGTATTGTTGCATGTTACATCACACACACATACAGAGACAATGAATCATACATGTGTAAGTCAGAGTATACCAATTTTTACATTAGGCAAAGAGGACTACAAGGCGTAGGGTTCACATGCCATCCACACTGGTAGGCACTTTTTAAGAGTGCTTGGTCTAGATAAGCACAAGCTCAGGATTCAGAACATAACACAGTGGTTAGGGTTGACTTTATTAATAGGAATGGATTTCTACCCAAACAAACCTTTTTTTAGCAACATCAGGATAAAGAAAGTCTGGAAAAAAACATAACATTCTAATCTGTACCATACAGCTTGCATGCCGTTCTTTGGTGGCAGTTCATAGCTCACTGTGCTAGATTATGACTGTAACTTATGCACAGCACAGTGACAAAAGGGTCTGTGTGACAAAAGCAGTAACCCAGTGAGCTTTGCTCATAACATATTGTTCTTTGATATGCATGGTACATGTTCTTTTCAGCAGGCATATTAACCCTCTGCGCTACCCTAGATGAGTCAAAACGGGTGCTACACAGAACTCCCATCTCTCTTCAGCAGGTACATTAATCACCAGAGTTAACTTGATACTTTTATTGTTACCCGAAAACTGCTGAATATACAAGGAACTTTGTAGTGATGTTAAAACTGCTGCACTGCTACAAAACCTGCTCCCACTCACAAAACTGACACCACATCATTTCAGCACCCCCTCTCATGGATATGCCCTATACAGCCAGTCTGGCCTTATAAGTATGACATGTGTCACAACTCATCCCATACATGCAGGGGCAAGTGACAGAATCCAGTTATGGGGACTGAGTGGAGTTTACATTGAGATGGTTGTTGAGTTGTCTGCCAAAGATACCGGTGAAGGGTCAATGTCCCTCACTAGTTGCATCAGTGTCCCTGTGGTGGTGACGGGGCAGGGGCCAGCCTTTGTATGGGTTCGGGCAGGAGTCAGATGCTTGGGCTATGCTGGAGCTCCCTCTGGGGAAATGCGACTGTTAGACACAACAAGGGAAAATATTGGCCTGTAAAAGGCAGAATATGAGATTTTAAGGAGACAAGAAAATGGTACAACTATTTCCAGCACCAGCTACAAATTGGGCCCAAATGTTGGAAAATCTACGACACAGGGCTGACATAGGAAAAGTACGATTAGACCTCGATGAACTATGTGCACCTTTGCTTATACAATAATGACATTGCACATTCCTTAATTTTGCACAAGCAACTGGTGATTAGGAGCAGGGTTATCAATAGTGCATCAGGTGCAGTGGCATCGAGCCTGGGGCACTTGGTATCCACTTCAACCAAGTTATGGATTTATTATACTATCTGAATCAGAGAATAGGGTCCATTTCCACTACTTGTGGGGGCCAATGTCCCCTTGCTGCACCACTAAGGCTGTTGTGGGGAGATATGGTTCTCTCTCATCTTACCCCAGTTCAGTCAGAGATAATGCTTATACTGCGTGTGATAAGCCCAGCTCATGTTTACTTTCCAATAAAACATCCGACTGTGACAACAGTAGCATCACTTCACATTAAAGGAATGCAGCACAGCTGTGCTTAAAACGAGACTCCTCAGAAGTAGAATGTGGAAAATATTTTATGGAGAAATATTTTGGGGACAATGGGGGCAAGAGTCTACCTTCCACAGCAGCTGGTGCTACACAAATCTGTCTTGCAACCAGAGATTGTTTAATTGTTTATTCTCACGTTGAGAAGTCACTTATATCTTTCACCAGGGAAACGGTGCAGTGAGTGCACTGTACGTAATGAATACACACAGACACAAGAAGGGCACAAGGCTCAAAGGAAACGCACTCACCATACAGCACCACTCATCTGGTGCCTCCCATCTCCTAGCACGCGAGCGACGTCACTGAGCAAAATAGGGAGGAGGCCCGCAGGTGAGACACTAATTTATTCAGCATGCTCCTTTGAAGCATTTTTTTCCTTAAACTGTGAATGTGTCCCCCGAGGAACAAACAACAGGCAGAATAATGGCTGCTGACGGCCTGCTGTTGTTTTCCACATGAGGGCCACATGGAAAGGTCTGGCGGACAGCAAATGGCTTGCAGGCCGTACTTTGAGTACCTACGCTCTGGAACATACATCTTGATGCCAAAAAGCATTTCGTAGGGGGTCCGCCCACCCAGAGATCTTTTGGGGAGATTATTAAGTGCATGTTAGACCCCATAGAGATGATTCAAACAACCATGTCTTGTATTTAATACTCTAGCCGTTAAGGTCTGTTTTAAGTCACGGTTTATTCTTTCCACAACAAAATTGCCCTCAGGCCTATATGGAGAAGATTAATGCACTTGTACACCCATGGACGTCATCAAATCACAGTATGCTTTAGAAGCGAAAGCTGGACCCTGGTCCGAATGGAATGCTCAACAGTCAGAAGTCCTGAAGAAGAATCGCAAGTCTTTAATAACAGTTCTGAGCGTCTGCCGAGCGCTGTGGCCAGACCCAAAGGAATCTAGAGCATGAATCAACTGCAACCAAGATAAATTTGAATGCAGTATCCAAAATCAGTATACCAAAGTGATCGAGGTAAATACAGCCAAAAGGCTTGTGAGAAATCAAGAGATGCGTCTGTGGTGAACAAGACATGGTGGAGCTTTTAATCTGCTGACAGATGTCGCAACACAGGACATATTTTTTGGTCGGTCGGTATAAGTCGTGTCACCAATAACGTTGTTGTAAAAGCGACATTAGTGGCAGCCAGTCCCGCATGGGCGGAAGCAACACCTTCATGTGCAGCAACAATTAAAGCCTGTCTGTGGTCCTCATTGGGAATCACACAATTGCCAATCCCACGAATAGTTACAAAAGGAACAGTCTAGTCATTTAAGTGATAAGAGTACTTACAAGAAAAGCCCTGTGGTTAAGGGGTGCTGTTTTCATAACATTCACTGCACCAAGATATCATTATAAGTGTTTTAGAGTGTGCGACCGCTGCTATTTTAGCTGTGGCTACTGCAGACTTGGCGGCTTCGCCAGCCAGAGAATTCCCAGCAGTGTGTGTATGTATTACATGAGTTTGTGGTAACCTATAGTTAACATCTGCCACTTTAACCCAAAGCAATTTGTGCTTGATTGTGCTACCCCTTGAATCTCTGAACTCATTTTGTTGCCAAAAATGTATATTGTCATTAAAAGAATGTACATAGTAGTAAGAATCACACACAATAAGTGCGCAGAATTTAGAATCTGAGTTTTCAAGTGCAAGAAGCAAAGCCTTCAGTTCAGCTAATTGCGCAGTACTGTCTCTTAGAAACCGTGTGTGAGTTTGGGGGTGAAAAACACCATTTAACATAATGCCAATAACAATGGCACATGTAGCAGAGTACTGCTGCTTATAACCGATAGCAGGTTGAGCTGAAACGTCAGTGTAAATTACATGTTTATACTGATGAATAGTCAGAATAGTAGAGGGCAAAGGATAGATATGCTCATATTGTAAAAATGATTGTGTTTGCAAAGAAGGGTCGAAGACAAAGTCTTCATCTATGGCTGTTAAGGACGTAGCCCATTGAATCCATCAAGGACGAAGGTATTTAGCATTAGGAACTGTTAGAAATGGGGGTTTCTAGTTGACAGTGGTATACACCCTGTCCAAGTTGAGACGCTTTCTTCTAGTCAGGATAAGGGGATTTCACACCTAAGATAACCCCTGCTCACTCACTTGGTAGCTTGGCACGAGCAGTCGGGCTTATCTCAGAGGCAATGTGTAAAGTATTTGTACAAAACACACACAGTAACACAGTGAAAACCCTACAAAAGGAACACCAAACCAGTTTAGAATGGCCAATATTTATCTAAACAAAACAAGACCAAAATGACAAAAATCCAACATACACAAGCAATGATATTAATTTTCAAAGAATATCCCAAAAATCCAGTTCCTTAAAGTTGATGGCACCAACCAGCGCTATCACGGCATCGTGGCCAACAAATCCAACAGTTCAAGGACCTTGCGGTGAAGTGCAGCGGTGAGGCTTCGCGGGCGTCGTTGCCGCAGGTGGTGAGTCTTCGGAGTCATACGTGTTGCAGATCAAACTCCATGAGTCCGGAGTCAGGAGCGCTGACGTTGGCTGTGCTGGGGCTGTGGTGTCATCATGGGAGGTGGTTTGTGCACCTGTTATGTTATGTTAGTCCAACTTGTATAGCGCAACAGCTGCCTCAGCAAAGAGGCGTCCAGGCGCTTGCTACAGGCAGACTGCAAACTAGAGCCTAAACCACAGGGAAGAGATGAGTTTTTATTGCCTTCCTAAACAACAGGTAGTTCTCCAAGCTGCGAATGTGCGGGGGAAGGGAATGCCAAAGCTTGGCCGCCAGACAGCGGAAAGATCGTCCCCCGGCATGTAAAAGTTTTACCCTTGGGACAAAAGCCAAGCATGACTCCATAGAGCGCAGATGGCACGTGGGTGTGTATGGGACCAGCACAGGCAAAATACAGGGGGAAGAAAGTTTCAGGATTCTAAAGACCAGGCAGAAAGCTTTAAATTCTATGCGCTTGGCCACCGGCAGCCAGTGTAATCGCTGGATTGCACCTGAGATGGGGCGCCTTCTCGGGAGACCCAAAAGAGCTCTGGCAGCCGCATTTTGGACCCTTTGTAGGCGCATGACGTCGGCTTTATTCGCCCCCAAAAAAAGCGAATTAGAATAATCAAGCCTTGACAGTATGGCCGCCTGGACAATCAGTTGTCTAGTGGATGGGTCAAAGTAATCCAAAAGGGGTTTCAGTCCACGTAATAGACCGAAACTCGTGCCTGCAAATTTTTTGGTGTGGTCCTGAAAACTGAGGGTTGAGTCCATCCATAACCCTAAGTTTTTCACCATCGATTTAGGGGTAGGTGCGCTCCCAAAGATGTTGGGCCACCAGTTCTCACTCCAAAGTTTGATGTTTTTTCCTCACGATGCAGTGTCTGTGGCTTCAGTGCAGGCAGCGCAAGCTGTCGGTACGGAGTGCTGGTGTCGGAGTCGATGATGCTGTCGACAGTGAGGTCAACATTGCAGTGCTGAAAAAGTCGGTGCCATGACCACGGCATTGGTCCAAGCAGTGGCGTTGAGTTCAGCAAGGTGCGACGTCATCAATGAGACCAGGGCTGCGGTGTCTTTGAGATCGGAGCTGCGCTCACTCAGCGAGCGGTGACCACAGCGTTGGTGCAGGTAGTTGCACCGGTGACAGCATCGACGATACTTTTCTTGCAATTTACAGCTCAGCAAATACCTCAAGTGGCCAGGAACTGGGGTTGGCACTATTTGGCTGGTTGAGTACTTCTAGCAATGGAGTCCAGGCGCTGTAGGTGAAGTCTTTGTGTCCCTGAAACTTCTTAGGAGATAAACTCTACTTCAAGCCCTTGGAGAATCTTCTTAAGCAGGATATTGCAAAGTAAAAGCCCAGTCCTTTCCACTGCCGACAGACAGAAACAGCAACTGTGGGCCAACTCAGCAAAGCAACATACAGCAAAAGGGCAGTATTCCTCCTGACAGCTCTTCAGCTCTTCTTCTTGGCAGGGTCCTCTTACTCCAGAAGTGTTCTAAAGTTTCGGGGTAAGAGCCCCACTACTTATAGTACTTTCAGACTTTAAAGTATGCAGGCTTCAAAGAAAGACTTTCTTGCTTAGTGGAACCAGTTCTGTCCTCCCTGGTCCACCCACACTACATGGGGTGGAGACAGCATTGTGAAAAACAGACTGCTCTATTCAGATGCAGGGGACAGCTCCTCCCACCACTCTAGCTCAGGAAGACCCATCAGGCTGGTGATGGGTCATCAGGATATGCAGGGCACAACTCAGCTCCCTTTTGTGAGACTGTCTAGAGTGAATGCACAAAACAGCCCCTGCCAGTCTAAACCAGACATTGATTCCACAGGCAGGCAGAGGCACAGAATGGTAAAGAAAGAAAATGTCCACTTTCTAAATGTGGCATTTTCAAGCACACAATTTAAAAACCACCTTCAATAAAAGATGTATTTTCAAATCCTGAGCTCAGGGAGCCCAAATGTCAAATCTCTGGCTGTTCCCACCTGATAGTTTCCTGAGGCGGAAGCCGGGAAACACGCGCTAGCGGTGATATTTACGCTTGTTTTAACTATCGTTCTGCTGCTATAACATAATTTTTTTAACTTGGTATTTTGCACTTGAATTTACCTTTTAATACTTGTGATCCCTCATTTCTGGAGAGCCACGCTTTGAACACCAGACGCGGAAAGCTCATCTCCCTGCTTGGGACGACCGCCATCTTGGGTGGGACAAGCAGGTAGCGGGCTAGCTGTCGGGCTCTCTCCACCATAAATGACCCAGCTTGAGCGCACGCACAGCGGACGCGCGCAGCGGGTGCGCCGAAGGTGCGCCCAAGGCAAGCCCGTCTGCGCCTGTCCGCGCCCTTACAAGCCCTAAGCCAGGAACGGCTGCCCAAAACATGACTACTTCCCGCAGAATGACTCGGATAACCTATTCCGCCACAGGCTCACTAGACATTAAGAATAGGATAGTCTCCCAGCCAATACCCATGATTAGTTGCCCAAACACCTTTCCCTGCATCCTGGAAGGACCAGTAGCATGCAAAATCTGCCCTTTCTGCTGCAAGCTAGATATACCGTCAAGGGCTGACCAGGCCGAGACAGTCCAGCACACTCCAAAATTCATTCTGTGTAATGTTAGATCTCTGGCTAAACACCCGATTGAAATCTGGGACATGATCAGTTCCCATACCCCGGATTTATGTTTTATGACCGAAACCTGGTTAAATCCCACAAACCACCCTCAGATTAATCTTGCTATACCGGATGGGTACAAATGTATCCATCTGGATAGGCAGGGAAAACAGGGGGGTGGGATGGCAATCGCTTTTAAGAATTATCTAAATGTCCAATGGACTGATACACAGAGCACGGATGGCCTGGAACTAGGCTTTTTTAAAGTCACTAGGTCGCCCTCGGACTGCTGGAATGGGGCCCTGATCTACCGCCCACCAGGACCCAGGACCCATTTCGCAAATGAATTAGTCGAGCTGATTGCCATGCAGGCTCTAGCCTCCAGCAACTTTATGCTGCTTGGAGATTTTAATTTCCACAGTGAAGACTTTCTGAACCCTGAGGTGAATCACCTCCTAAGCAGCCTAACTCAAATCGGGCTTTCCCTACTGACAATGGCCCCTACGCATAAGGCAGGTCATGCCCTAGACCTGATCTTCACCAATATTGGGCATTTATTCGTCCTTCCCCCCCCCCTCCCCCTAACATGGTCTGACCACTTCATGGTCCCTTTTTCCACTCGACAGCAACATGCAATGGCACAACCACGATCTGGGCCTCGACCTAAGCAACGCCGTAGACCTTGGAACAACTTATCCCTAGAGGCATTTGAGGCCGCCTATCAGGTATACTCTCAGGCAGATACCCCGGCAGACCCATCTGTCCTGAGTTTGCTGAAGAACTTCAACTCCAGACTAACCCGGGCTTTTGACTCGGTGATTCCTGGGAAAAAAATTTCCCCTTTCAAACAACGGCCATCAGCCCCCTGGTATACAGGCGAACTCGGTACGGAAAAAACAAGATGTAAGGTCCTGGAGAGAAGCTGAAGATCCAGCAAAGCACCCTTGGACAGACATACCTTTAAATTGTCCCTATCAAAATACCATCAAAATATAAAAAAGCAAGGAAACTGTTCATTCTAAATCAAATTGACCAGGCCACCAATTCCTCAAAAACACTATTCAATATAGTTCGAGACTTAGTCTCACCCCAAGCATGCAGATCACCTCAATTGGAATCACAGGATCTCTGCAACTCCCTTGCGACTCATTTCCAGGAAAAAATCAACCTGATCTATGCTAATTTCCCTCCCACACTAGCCCAGTCCGTAATCCCCGGTAGGAGCTCTACAGAAAATTATCAGCAGTCTTCCGATAATCTTACACAATTTCAACCTCTCTCTATAACAGAAGTCTCTAAACTAATATCTTCAGCTAAATCAGGTTCTCCTAGCGACTTGTGCCCCCCCAGAATTATGGCCCTGCTAGCCCCATGTTGCGCCTCGGAAATTCAAGAAATTTTCAACTGTTCTATCAGTTCGGGTATTATTCCCCCAGCCTGGAAGGGAGCTTTTGTTCGACCCATCTTGAAGAAACCGGCGGCAGACCCTCTTTCACTGGGTAACTATCTGCCTATATCTTTGCTACCCTTATTGGGCAAACTTCTTGAATCGGCCATTAACAGACAGTTAAGTCTCCACCTAGAATCTAACAATCATCTAGATCCGTCACAGTCAGGATTCCGGCCAGGATTTAGTACTGAAACCGCGATCCTGGCAGTGACGGACTCACTGAGACTAGAAATGGATGCCGGAAGATCAGCTATTCTGGTCCTCCTGGATTTGTCCGCAGCATTCAACACTATCTCACATGCCAAGCTATTGGTGAGACTGCTATCTTGCGGTATTCGAGATCAGGCTTTAAAATGGATACAGAATTTCCTGTCGGATAGAAGCCAGACAATCATGCTAGGACCTTACCGCTCAGACAAGTACTGTGTGGACAAAGGGGTTCCTCAGGGATCTTGCCTCAGCCCCACGTTGTTTAATTTGTACATGGCCCCTTTAGCAAAGATAGCAGAATCATCTGGATTTGAGATAATCTCTTACGCAGCTCATTTTTAAAATCAACCCTGAAGCAAAATTCGAACATCTTCGCTTCGCAGCCGGAATGCGCAACATCGCCGACTGGATGACTGAGAATTATCTTCAATTAAATCCCAGCAAAACAGAAATTATGCTAATTGGGAAGGCCTCTCTGTGCTGGTCCCAGGGCTGCTGGCCCGACGATCTGGGTACTCCCCCCCCCGCCGCCAAACAAATGGTAAAGAACTTGGGTTTCAAACTTGATCAAGCACTATCCATGAAGGATCATATAGCAGCAACTTACAGCTCTTGCTATTACAGCCTACGGCTCCTACGAAAAATACTTCCCTATTTACCTTCCACGCATCGTAAAACTCTGGTCCAGGCCATGGTGATCTCTCGCCTCGACTATGGCAACGCGTTATTGGCAGATTTAGGCCCGACACTGCTTAGGAAACTGCAGGTCATACAAAATACTGCGGCGCGAATGATTTTAACCCGCCCTCCGGGCTCATCGTCAGCCCCTCTACTGTTTGACCTTCACTGGCTCCCAATAGTGAAACGAGCATATTTCAAGACCTGTTGTCTTACTTACAAGGCCTTAAACGGAAAAGGCCCTCAATATCTATCACGCAGACTTACTAAACAAATTTCAGTTCGTGACCTTAGGTCAAATACACTAGGGTTCTTGAAGACCCCACGAATCCGCCTTACCCGCTCGGGGGGGGGGGGGGGGGGGGGGGAGAAGATCCTTCTCATATCTCGCCCCTCGTTACTGGAATATGCTCCCCATTTCCATACGCTCTTGCCCTTCCCTCATCACTTTCAGGAAAAAATTGAAAACCTTTCTGTTCTAATCACCCGTGACCTGCTTTCGCTTCCCGCTGTTTTCTTTCTCATCTTTCCCTTAGTTCTCTACCAGGTATAGCGCCGAGATGCCCCAGGGTGATTCGTGCGCTCTAGAAATAACCGTAACATAACAGAACAAAGTTACACTTGTAAAATGTTACAAGGCAGCTCCAATGATGGCCTATGGGAGAGCTAATCCTTACAATAGGGAAAACGAATGTGGCAGTATTTCACTATCAGGACATGCAAAACACACCTGTACATGTCCTACCTTTCACACACACTGCACCCTACCCATGGGGGTACCTTGGGCCTACCTTAGGGGTGCCTTGAATGTAGTAAAAGAAAGGTTAGGGCCTGGCACGTGGGTGCACTTGCCAGGACGACATGGCAGTTTAAAACTGCTCTTGCAGACACTGCAATGGCAGGCCTGAGACATGTTCACCGGGCAACTTATGTGGGTGGCACAACCAGTGATGTAGGCCCACTAGTAGCATTTGATTTACAGGCCCTGGGCGCACACAGTGCACTTTACTAGGGACTTACCAGTAAATCAAATATGCCAATCGTGGATAACAAATCAGAATCACAATTCACACAGAGAGCACTTGCACTCTAGCATTGATCAGCAGTGGTAAAGTTCCTAAACTAGCAAAAACGAAGTCCAGCACACAGTCACAAATTCAGGAGGTACAGGCCAAAAGGCAGGGAAAACCACACCAAGGATGCTAGATCTAACATGAACGCTAGCCTTTGTGACAGCTTCAAAGGCCAGCACGAGAGTAACAACAATAATGCGTTTCCTTTGTGCCATTTACAAAGCAATCAGTATTTTTTCAGTGGAATCAAAAACATTTCTGCAGCGGAATATACATGCGATTTATAAGCTATAGGAACTGTTTCGCCCTCATTAAAGGTGACATGTAAATCCAATTGCGCCCGGTAAAAGTCCGATGACGAGGTTCGTGGTATTAACACGTGTATGCAAGTGTCATATTTCAAGCAAATCAGATTGTAAAATCAGCCTCTGAATTTCAGTCTACCATGCTGCACATCCGCCATTGGATGGACTGTAACCATTTAAAGCTTAACCCAGGCAATACCAAATTGGTCCTGACGGGGGGCAGCCGCAATTTTTGGGGCCCACATTTTTGGCCAATCGAACTAGGGTCCTCCCCCCACCCCTTCTTCCTCTGCAAAAAGCCTTGGCGTCACAATAACGACCTGTCACTAAAAACCCAAGTTTGCACTGTGATCTCTACCTGCTTCTCCCAATTACGGAAGTTTAGAAAGATCAGCAGACTACTCACATAGGCAGCATTAATACAGGTTGTGATAGCCACAATTATGTCCCACTTAGACTACACAAACTCAGTCTACCTTGGCATGCCACTGTTCTTAACCAAACGTCTACAGATGGTACAGAATCAAGCGGCTATATTGATTCACCAACAACCTAGGTGGCAACATGTCACCCCATTTTTGAGGAAGCTGCACTGGCTTCCCATCCCCCAATGTGGTGCTTTTGAAGTAGTGTGTCTGGTTTTTAAATCCCTACATGGATGGTGCCCCAAATTAATCGATAGCCTTATTCAAAGGTACACTCCCTCACGTAATCTACACTTGGCTCACTTCCATCTCCTGGCAACTCCTGCCTTTAAGCTAAAGCATCAAGGGGGCTGCAGGTTTGCAACCCTGGTGCCCAGAGTGTGGAGTTCCTTTCCCCTGAAAATTAGGTCATGCACTGACCTACTGAGCTTCAGAAAATCCTTTAAGGCATGGTTGTTTACACAAGCTTATGAATAACTCCAACAGGGTTAGGTAAGTCCTAGAAACAGCGCCATGAAACCAATTGGTGTACGTGCGCTCTATAAGAATTTTATAACATAACATAATAAAGACAATCCTTTTACCAACCAGTGTGGTTACAATAAAGTGCAGGGGCCAATGCAAAGGCGCATTCAGAAGCATAAGCTTGTTTGACTTTGTCCGGGACAAAGTGTGAAAAAAAAGGTAGAATCACATCCTCACCTTGGGGGATGCAAGAACAAAGGGGGGGAGGGGGCAATCGACCTCTGCCAGAAGTATGTCATACGACGTAGTTAAGTTGTCCCAAGATATCGCTTTAATGGTCCACTTAACGTCACATACAATTTTAATATCTAAGTGATATAGTCTGTCTGGAGGGGCCATGCAGGTATCCGCGGTTTCAACTGTAATAAATGTTTCAGTAGCTTTTGCTACCAGAAATTGGTGGAGAGTCGGGCGTACTGTTGTGACTTTAGCCACGCTGTCCAGGAGAGTCACCACCCAACTGTCCAGGAGGAGGGTTCTCATGGTCAGTGGCATATTTAGCAGTTAAAGCCGCAGCTTTCTTTTCCTGAAAAAGGGGTTTACATGGAGGAGGCCTGTCCTCCTTATTTATCTTTATGTCAGATGAGCATTTTGGTTTCACATACTGTTGTCTGCAGTCAGGTCGCCCTCCTCTGTCATACTGTTGATCAGACAATTCCTGAAAGCAACAAGGAGAACTTGCATCAGGTGCCGGATACCTATCGAGAGTCTTTATTTTAGTGAGATCACGAAAATTGTATCATCTTTCAGAGGACTCCAGGGGCAGAGAACCTCCACTTTGTCTACTTTTCTTTTGTTGTTGTTTAGATTTATCCCATTGTTTTTTAGCAAACTCACAGGCTGGTTTGGCCTCCTTGTCCATGGTAGGCTTGCCAAGTAGTGGTACTGAAGGTCTAGTTCCCAAACTATTGTGTCCTAAATGTGTATATATATTAGCAACGATAACTGGCAACTCACGCTTGCGGTCGGCTGCTGTCACCACGGCAAGTCGCTGGCGTATAGACTAAGACGCTGATTCACCTTTAACATTAGAAAAAATAATTTCAGAGACAACGACAAAATTACCCATGAGTTTCATCCCCAAATCAAGGGCAGGACCTGCTCCTATATCAAGTTCTAAAACATACATCTGGATGCCAAAGAGGACCTCATAGGGGTTTTCTAGGCAGATTATTTAAAGCTCTCTGAATTCCATACAAGTGATGGATCCAACTACGACCTGAACCTAATACTCTAGCTGTTAAGGGCTGCTTTAAGTCACAGTTCTTCTTTTCCACTAGCGAATTTCCTCAGCACGATGGAGAGGAATAATACACAGCAACACCAAGGGTTCCCATGGTAGTCCCGGAAAACCGAAGAGGCAAACGATAGTTGCATGTCCAAGAATGCTGCTCCTGCATGGGTCCCTATAAAGATCTGCAAATCTTTTTTTATTTATTTTTTTGTCCTCATATCACCATAGCATCTGCAGGTCTCAGGCGTTTTACTCTTACTATCATCCTCGCTGTCTGTTGCATTCAGGTTAGGTCCCACCAAACTGACCAAGCATACCGGACTATCGTCTAGAGCGGTGCCTTGGTGTAATCATAGGAACTCTTGCTCTATCAGAAGTTTTCACTTGATCCCACCCAAAGTGGTAAACTTAGCCCATACTTTTGTCAATCTGCCAGACTTGCATTCAATATCTAGATGACACGTTCAATTCACTGCTTAAAGCCAGTCTGTAACACAAGGGAGCGAGGGATCAATCCTGTATTTACAGATCTCCAACCTGGCCAAGAGTATCAGATAGAACAAGAGGCCTCTTTGTTCCCTGCTCAATAGACTACGTGAAGTCATATCCACCCCCAATAGGACTGATACAGGGTTTGATGTTATAGTAACCCCCATAATGTCCTTTAAGATGCTCTCAATGTCCACCCAGAATGCCTTAATCCCAGGACAAGTGAAAAAGACATGTTCCTCATTAGGTCTCTTCCTGAGACCACACCTTCTACATCTGGGGTGGGCTGCGACACAAACTTTGCGATCTTTTGGAGGGTCCAATATAATCTGTTAATTGTGAAAAGGTGATTTTGCTTTATATTTGCTGCTTAACCACTGAATAAAAATAATTTCAAATAGTTTTACCATATTGTCCACCCCCTGGAAAGTATCTTCCCACACTAGATATGGTTACATCATCTTGTCTTCAGCCTCCAGAAGTTTCAAGTACTACATAGCAACCTCCTTACTTTTGGATCCCACATCCTGGAGTGTGGACTCAAATTACCTATCTCCCGGGTCTCCAGGGCCAAAATCGTGAGCCAGGAAGACAGCTGCACATAGTTGAAACTTGATAGGGACTCTCCAGTTTTAGTTCTCAAGACATTCCAGAGTAATACCCCCTGCACTGTCATCAATTCCCCCAGGTAGCAACCCTGCCCAACATAGAGAAAGTCTCAGCCCATCCTTCATACATTCTGGGGTGCCAAGGGAATCCCATATAAGTGGATAATTGGAATAATATACAATACTCAGGATCTTTTTCCTCCTGCACCAAAGATTTAATGCTGTCTTTAAAACCTTCAATCGTACCTTTTTGAAAGATTTCAGGGTTTCAAACGTATACAAAAATCCGGTAGTTCCAAACTCCCTGATCATTTCTGCTAAAAGTAATCCCCTTGTTGAACTGTCCGGCTTACTCAGTAGCATTAGGAAGTTTTTAAACTGAAAAGCTATGCAATACAGATTCAGGTCCAGGAGGGCTAAGCTTCCCTTCTCAAGCCTGTGCCTCAACATTTTCCACACCAGCCTTGCCCCGCGAGAGGCCCATATAAAACTAATTATTCTCCCCTGGATTTTAATTCTACTTGTGTTGGAAATGTAAGGGGGGCACAATTAAAAAGGTATGTCAGTTTGGGAAGGATCGACATCTTTTTTTTTTTTTTTTTTTTTGAAACCGTTTATTACAAAGTTCAAAGAATATACAAAGATGGGCCTACAACCTTCAGGCCAGCCGCTAGCAAACAAGAGGAGCATATGATACACACAGTAGAACGCATGCTGCGGCAAAGGGAAACGTACAGGAGTTAGCAGCGTTGATGGCCACACCATCCGGACCCCACATAACGGTTTCTTTTTAACATAAATAACAACAAAAAATCAAACCACAAGGCAACCCACAATCGAAAACAGCAGCATGTGCTCCCCTAGAAGGGGGACCCTACCGATCCATAGGAGTATCAAGGGGGGGAGAAGGTCAGGACAGGGACTGGGTGGACTCCGTGCCCGGTACCGGAGAGCTAAACCGGCTAAGGGGACGGGGCAGGCGATGGAGCGGGCAATAACGGCGGGGCACAGATTCCCCCGCGGTAGGCGTTCCAGGGGCCCCATACTTTCACCCATGTCCCAGGCTTACCTCTCGCTACATACACCACCTTTTCCCGAAACATGCACCAGTCCATATTTTCCTTCCAGGCCGAAACAGTCGGGGACCTCTGGGAACCCCACAGTTGAGCAATATCGCGCTTGGCCACCATATATCCCAGAGTCACCCACCACGTCTGTGGCGCCGAGTAGTCGGTTGGTTCCCACACGTTCAACAAGCATCTCCTCGCTTCGGGCAGTAGCGACACACGCGTAACCACCCGCAGGACCTCATGCACACCACGCCAGAATCGCTCCACCTCTGGGCATTCCCACAAAATATGAAGAAAGGTCCCCAAAGAACCACACCCACGCTTACACAACCCGTCCACAGCATAGCCCATACGCAATAGCCTTGGCCCCGTTATGTAGACCCTATGGAGTATCTTGAGCTGGACGAAGCGAAGGCGGGCCGGTATGGCCACCTCTTTCGGGGAGGCCACCGCAGAGACCCAGTCCTCGTCGTCCAGCTCCAATCCATCGGCAACCCAAGCCTCACGAAGATTAGTCAGCAATCCGAGCGGTCATTAATCAGTTTTTTATAGATTAATGAGATCGTGCTTTCCGGTACATGTCCATCCAGCACTCTATCCTCCAGAGGGGAGTACTCCGGGATGGAGGCGACGTCCGGGAAGGCGGAGCATAGTGCATGACGGATCTGCATATACCGAAAGTACTCCCTGTCCTGCAACTGGAATTCCGTCTGCAGCATCTCGAACGTTTTGAATCCCCCCCCCCGTCCAGAGATCCCCCACCCTGCTGATGCCTATCATGTCCCACTTCTCGAAGCCCTTCGAGGTCCACAGGGAGCCCAACTGCTCAGATGCGTATAGTGGTGACGCCCGGGTCAAACGATCCTTCCACCCCATCGCTACATTAGCCGCGTGCCACACTCGTACCATGACACGCGTGGGGCCCGTCAGACGTGCGTCGAGCGAGCTGGAGTAGAGCGCTCGATTATAGTCACCACCCGGCAGTAGCATCTTATCCATTTCAAAGGCCGGGTTTAGGGCGGGCCCGTATAGGCCGTGATTAATCGCAGCCAGCTGGGAGGCCCAATAATACCGTTTAATATCCGGGAGGGCAATCCCCCCGTCATACCACGGGAGCGTCAGCTTCGCCAGGGCGATACGCGGTCTCCCGTCCCAGAACAGGCGGCGTTGCAAACTCTCCACCTCGCGGAAGTAGCGCGCCGGGACGAGGTCCATTGTATTCTGCAGAGCGTACAGGAAACGCGGCAGCGACATCATCTTAAACAATGCCGCCCGGCCGAGCGGCGAGAGCGGCAAACGCCGCCAACGCGCGACATCCTCCTTCAGACGCTGGAGGGGGGGAAGCAAGTTCCGCTCATACCGGGCCTCCGCGTCCAGGGTAATGAAGACACCCAGGTACCTAAATCCCTGCGGGGCGATCTGGATAGGACAGCCCCGCGGAAGGATAGGAGCCTCCCCAGAGAGAACATACACGCACGATTTAGCCCAGTTGATGACAAGGCCGGAGTTACGACCAAATGAATGCAGTACATCAACCAGTACTATCAGTGATTTACGTGGGGAAGCCAGGTACAGGAGAATATCATCAGCGTATAGAGATACGCGGTCCTCATACTCGGGGGTCCAGCGGAGACCACGAATAGAAGGTTCCCACCGCAGCCACTCCGCCAGGGGCTCCAAGGCAAGCGCAAAAAGGAGCGGCGATAACGGGCAGCCCTGCCGCGTGCCCCTGCCCAACTCAAACGGAGCCGACACTCTACCGTTCACAACCACCTGCGCCAGTGGGCCAGAGCACAACAATTTAACCCAGCTAATAAACCCTGGGCCAAACCCAAATTTCGCGAGCGTCGCCCAAATATATGGCCATTCAAGTGTGTCAAACGCCATAGTGGCGTCCAAGGACGCCAAGATGGCCGGCTCCCGTATGAACGGGACACGTGCGAGCACCCCATGCAAACGCCGCAGGTTAAGCGCTGTGTTGCGATGGGGAATAAAGCCGGACTGGTCCTGGTGGACCAAGTCACACACTACGCCGACCAGCCGATTGGCCAACACCTTGGCGAGAATTTTGGGCTCCGCATTCAATAACGAAATGGGTCGATAGGATGTGACCCGGTCCCGTGGCCTCCCCTCCTTGTGGATAACCACGATGGTAGCCAGACGCTGGTCTAGCGGGAGGGAACCCACAGAGTGGGCCGCAAGGAACATAGCACGGAGATGCGGCGCCAGCGTATCCGGTCGCAGTTTATACAACTCGATGGGAAGACCATTAGGACCCATGGCCTTGCCGGAAGCGACCGAGCGTATGGCGAGGGCAATTTCTTCGGAGGTTGGAGCGGCGTCCAACGACACTCTGTCCTCCTCCGAAAGGGAAGGCAGCGCGATATCTCTGAGCAGGGCATGGGAATCCTCTTCAGAGCGGGAAGACACCGGGGAATACACCCCACGGAAAAAGTCCGCGAAGCAGGAGACAATTTCCTCCGGTTCAGTGACACACACACCATTCGTTTTCTCAATCAACGGGAAAACTCGACTCGCTCTCTCTTTTTTGTCCAGCCACGCAATCAATTTACCAGCCTTATCACCCACATCATACAGTCTCCCCTGTTGCTCTCTACTGAGGCCCCTGGCCACCTCCGTGACGAGGGCCTTATAGGCCGCTTGCTTGAGTTGGAGAACATGTAATTTGTCATCCGTCACCCCACATTCTAGATCACCCTCCAACTCGGTTATCTCAGCTTCAACACGGGTCACCTACTCCCGCTCGCGCCTCCGGGAGTGGGAATTAAGGGACAGGGCCTCTCCTCGGAGTACTGTCTTAAACGCCTCCCACAGTGAGACCGCCGATGACACAGACCCCACATTCTCGTCAAAATAGCGCTTAAGGGATTTAATCAGCTCTGCGCGAATGGTGGGGTCACGCAGGTACCAGGGATGGATCGGGACCACCCTACCCTCTCCCCTCGGCAAAATATCAAAGTGCAACAAGAGCGGGGAGTGGTCCGAAATACCCCGTGCCAAATGGCGCACCTCTCCCACCCTCCCCACATAAGCCGCTGGGACCAGGACATAATCTAGCCGTGAGAGACTACCATGAGCCCCTGAATGGAAGGTGTACTGTAGCTGCGTGGGATGTTTTAAACGCCAACAATCCACCAGCCCCAGGGTATCCAAGAGGCCAGATAACCACGCTTGGGCCCGGGGGAGATCCCTAGGGGGGTGACGATCCACAGTTCCGGAAACTACAGCATTAAAATCCCCCCCCACCACTAGAATCCCCTCCGGAAGGCCAAGGAGGAGGCGCCCCAGGTCCGCAAAGGTGGTCGTCTGCAGCCCCGGCGGGACATATACTGACACAAAAACGACCACTCTGCCCTCCATTCTGCCCACCAAAACCGTGTAACGTCCCCTATCGTCAGGGCGCACCTCATCAATCTCCAACGGGAGCGAGTTTTTAACCATAATGCCCACACCCCTTGAACCAGACGTGAAGCCCGAATGGGCCACAAGGCGGTAGCCCCGTCGATTCATAGCGCAAAAGGAGTTGCCAATGAGGTGCGTCTCCTGCAGAAAAACTATATCGGGCGAAATTCGCTTCAAGAACTGCAGGACCACACCTCGTTTTATCCTGTCCCCCAGTCCATTAACATTCCAGGACAACAAACTCAGTCCCCTACCCCCCATCATAAACAGAAGTCATCACTCGTCCCCCAGAGAGCACTGTAGAGATAACACAATGATACGTTTGCCTTGTGGTGTAAACGAACAACACCCCACCCCAACCCACCCACTCCAACAAAACTCCCCCCTCCCTGCACCCCTGCATGAGCCCGGACAGCCCCCCCAACTTGCAGTGTGCCTGTCGCCCCTATAGAATGAAACTAGCTAGACCCCCTAGAGGAGGAAAGAGTACCCCTTCTAGACCCCACACAACCTCCATGGGAGGGGAGTGTACAAAGACAGACGCTTGATCGAAAATAGCATCGTATTCGTCCAGAGTGAGGCCGAATATTGACCCCTCAGTCCCGATCCAGTGGGCCGTCTCCTCCCGCCGCCCCCCCCCCCGCCATCTCGATCACGATCCCCAGACAGAGTGTCCAGCCAGTCCCCGGCAGCTTCGGGACGATCAAAAAAGTGCGTGCGACCATCCACCTCCACTCGCAGCTTGGCCGGGAAGAGCATGGCGTATTTTAAGTTCAGGTCCCGAAGTCGGCGTTTGACGCCCAGGAAGCTCAGTCTCTGCTTCTGGACCGCTTGGGTGAAATCAGGGTAAAAGTTCACCTCCATATTTTCCAGCTTAACCGGCCCATGTAGTCTGGAGGCTTGCAGGATCGCGTCTCTGTCCCGAAAGTTAAAAATCCGGGCAATGAGAGGTCGCGGAGGGGCTCCGACCTTCGGCCTTCCCCCGGGAACTCTGTGGGCCCTCTCCACGGCAAAAAATGTACTCAGTCCCCGAGGCTGGAGATGGGTAGCGATCAGGTCCTCCACAAATAGATCCGCCGCCGCTTCCTCCCGTCCCTCGGGTACTCCGATGATGCGGATGTTATTCCTCCGGGCCCGACTCTCGGAATCCTCAAGGCGCCGATCCATAAGTGCACTCGCCTGACTAAGCCGGCGCACCTCCATTTGTAGTGCCGCCACCTCAGTCGTAAGGCCCGATGCGGTTTGGGCCAAAGAATCAACTCGGTCGTTGGTCTTGGAAAGATCGGCCCTCACCAGGCCAACATCCACAAGGACCGCGTCGATCTTCTGTGCCAGGGTGTCGAACCGCTGGCCCACCGAGGCCTTCATCTCGGAAATGGCGCCCATGATGTCGTGGAGAGTCAGATCCGTGGGCAAGTCCGGGGCATCAGAAGGGCCCTCAGGGGACTTGTGCGGTCCGCCGGGAGATCCCCTCTGGAGGGTATAGCGGTCCATGCTGTTGGCCTGATGGACGGTGCCACGCCGGGTCGACTTGGTCTTTGACCGATCTCCATCTTGTTTCGTGGCCATCGCCGCTGGTCCCACAATCGCACCAGCAACGCCGTAGAGGGCAGGCAATCAGGGCCACGAGCTCCGGGGGGGCCACCCCAGATCGGCGGGGTGGGTCACAGCCGGCAGGCAGGCAGGGTCCCCCAGCGAGGCCACACCAACACAAAAAGCTCCGCGATCTCACTTGCAGAGACGGTGCGAAAGCGAAAGCGAAAGTGCGGGGTACGCGACTCGCCAGGCCCGGCCCGCCGTTGTTGTTCACTTTGCCACTGGGTCACCCCCCAACGCAAATCCGGGGTCCGGCGAGAAGAAGGCCGCAAACTTCAATCGGTGCTCACTCCGGCACCCGAGGTCCGATTTGAGAACGGAAAACGGGTACCACCTCAGCTCAGGCTCACCAACACAGTCCCCTCAACAGAGGCAGGATGAATTCAGGATAGACGTGGGAGGTTGCGGAGGTCCTCGGGAGCCTCGCACCTACGCGGCCATCTTGGTTGCGCACTAGGCTCCTCCTCCTCAAGGATCGACATCTTGATGAGATTCACACGCCCATATATTGTTAATGGCAAGTTCTTCCATCAGGACAATAGAGTATCTATATCCTTTGCCACCCTTTTCAAGTTATATAATGGTATTTCATCCACAAGGTTGACAATAACAATTCCTAGATATTTTATGTCTGCACCCCTCCAGTCTTCTTAATTTGAACACATTATCAGAGTTATTCACCAAGTATCCAGAGAAGGCCCCAAACTCCGCCGCCAGTCTCTCGACCCTAGGCATAGTTTGAACAGGGTCAGATGTATAAATGATCAGGTCGTCGGTGTATATCCTAATCTTACTGCTAAGAGAAGGGAAGTGGAAAGGGATACCCAGATTGTCTCTTCTTGGTAGCTGTGTGAATGGCTCAATATAGATGTCAAACAAAAGAGGCGACAGGGGCCAACCCTGCCTTGAATACTTAACCTCTTCCATGCTCATGACGTCTCCCGGCCGTCATGAGTCCACGATGGGCGTGTGCGGACGACGGCCGGGAGACGTCATGACCACGCCCACAAATGGAATGTCCAGCACTGCGGCAGTGCTGCGGCGGAATTTGCGCCGCAGCGATGAGGTTAAACTCCTAGTCAATGAGCCATTAAGGAGAATTCTAGTTGATGAGTTTTCATAAAGTTTCTGAAGCGTAGAGATAAAACAGGGCTAAAACCCAATATTTCCAAGACCCCCCACAAGTATGCCAGCATACCCAGTCAAATGCCTTGTCTTCATCTATTGTGATCCTAGGCAGGGGATTGAGCGAGCAGTGACATGATAAATAGTTCCAATCAACTGCTGTGTTAGTTCTTAGATGTGCCACTTTGGCATGAATCCTTTCTGATCCGGATGTATCAGCTGAGGGGGCTTACTTGGCCAGTCTCCGTGCCAGGATGCTTGTGATGACTTTATAATCTGCATTTAACAGTGAGATTGGACGATAGGAGTCTGCCTTCTTAGGATCCTCAGCAGGTTTTAAAACCAAAACTATTGTGGCCTCTTTCCACGAATTTGGGATCTGTATCTCCCCCCCTTCGATATATTGAGTTAAATAATGGTTCCCGTTCTGAGACAATCCCCTCTACTAGGAGCTTATAGAGTTCTGATGGAATTGCATTTGAACCGGCAGCCTTCCCGTTCTTTATATGTAAGAAGTACTCCCTAATTTCCCCGTTGGTTATTGGTGCTTCCAAACATCTCTACCCTTCACTGTGAGCTCTACACGTTTCCGCCAATCTCTAAGCCTCTCCAAGTCTGGGTAAACCTCTACAGCGTATAGTTCAGAGAACAGGGAGACGAAGGCTGTACTCAGTATCACCTCTTTTGCTGCATAGGTGAGAAAATTCACCAAAATCTTCCTTGGCTTCTGACTTTGAAGGTTCCTTTTGAAGGAGTCTCTATGTACACTCTGTATTTATTGCTCAAGAATAATGTCTGGCCTGTCTTTCAGGACTGTGTCTCGCAACAGTGTGTTTATAAAAGACTTGATATTAGTTCCCTCCTCCGCCTCTGGGATATTCAAAAACCTAAGATTATTCCTCCATGAGTGATTTTCAACCCTCCCAAGGTCTTCCCTTAATTCTTGGTTCTGCTTGATCAGCAGGTTTATCCCAGATGTGTTTTTTACGATGTCCAGTCTAATCATGGCTACCACCTCCTCTAATGCTCTGGTACGAGCAGCCACTTCTTCCAGTTTTAGTTCTAGTGCAGTACAGGAGGCTTGGATATCTGCCCAACTGGCCTCCGATATCTTAAATCTGTTTTTCATCTCCTCTTTTAAACCTAAGAGGATGGCGGCCAATGATTCATCAGGTTGCCCTCTAACTGCACCTCCTGCTGTTTCAGTCACCTGCTGACAATGCTCTACAACTGATCTTGGTTTGTCTGCTATTGCAAGAACATTACAATTGTTATTCGTAGGAACCTGAGCTGCGCAAGCCTTCGCGTGACCCACTTTCTGCTTCGGTATTCATGATTTTGCTTGAAGGAGTATCTCTACCAGCAACAGATGCGACAAACATTATCCATGCTCAGGATCCTATGGCTTGCGTCCTCTTGCGCACCTCCTTCTGCACGTTGTGAGGCCAGTAGGGTCAGGACTTTATAAAAGGATTTAAGGAAAGAGGTAACCTTAATCTGGGGGGTTGGAATCTTTCTGTCCCTTCCACGCAGGCAGTTCCCCAACAGCTTTGCAGATTTCCCAAAATTAGTAACTGTGGTCTCAGCATTCGCTGCCTTTCCAGGCAGGCATTTCTGCCCCTTCACCATATTCTTAGCACCAGTGGCCACATAAACCGGAGGAAATTCAAGCCCAGGACTTACCCTTGTGGTTGTTATAGCTCGGGTATGCTATGTGTACCTTAAGAACCTGCCACTAACCTTACCAGTCTTATAAGTGGGTTGACCTCTTTTATCCATTAGCATAGGGTGCTGGGCCCACATGACTTCTTCTGCAGCCTCCTAGTCCACCAACTACTCCCCTGGATGTGAGGTGAGGGCTGCTGGATGCCTCCAGAAATACAGCTGCAGCGGGTGAAAGGATCTCCTAACTTTTCTGCTGACTTGTGCTGCCACTGCCGTGGTGAGCCTGCGCGTGGGCTGCCCTGATCCACTGCAGCTCCCTGGCGGCAGCATCCCAGCGTGGGATCTCCACACCAGCCGCCTCGCGTTAGACACTGCTTCGCTTCAGAGGGCCGCTGCAGACAGACAATTTGGCGCAGGGCACGGAGGTTATTTTATAAGGTACAAGGTATATGCCAAAGGGGTTGGGGGGGGGCCGGAAGCCCACTATAGCAAAAAAGAACAAGTTCCTTCCTCCGCTTAGCTCACAACCATCATGCTCCCCGCCACCCAAAGAACTGCAAATCTTTCAGAACAGTTTTAGCTCCACCCGATCGCTGTGGCTACACCTATAGAAATCAAGAAACATGAATCAACGGCCAATAGAATAAATGGAAACGCATCATCTGAGTTAAGAGGTTGACAATTACCCAAATAGACACATTGTAGAGGTTTATTTGAAACTAAAAGAGGTGGACAAGCTGCAGTGGTACTTTTAATTTGCTGACAGATGTCACAACTGACAACATATTGTTTTGTCTGCCACCAATAGCGTTTTTGAAATATTAAAACTGTAGCCACCACACCTGCTTGGACAGATGCTAATCCCTCATGAGCTGCTATGATTCATTCTAGCCCTGCGGTCCTGGGTGGGTATCACTCGATCCCCCACTCCGGGAATGAGAGCAGAAGGTATGTTTTGGTCACTCAATAGATAGTATTTTGTTTTAGTTAATGGAGTGCAACTGCATAAAGCACTGACAGCAGCAACCTTGATGTCACCATCCACCTCTGTGGGAATGAGTGATCGCAGCTACAACAGCCATCTGAACGGCTGCTTTGGCGGCTTCATCAGCCAGTGAATTCCCTGCAACATGTGTTCCAACACGCTGATGACCCAATGTATGAACTACATGAGCCCATGCATGGCAAGCATTCTTTAAAATGGGCCACTTTTCTCCAAAGCAATTTATGCTTGATGGTGTTTCCTTTGGAATTTTTTAATCCATTCAAGCACTAATAATATAGGTTTTCATTAAAAGACTGGATACAGTAATACAAATCACACACTATGAGTGTGGGGAATTCACGACCAGTGTTCTCTAGTGCCAGAATTAAACCTTTCAATTCAGTCTGCTGATCGGTAGAGTCCGCCTAAGGACTGTGTAAAAGATTACTGTGGGTGAATTTCTCCATTTTCAATGACACCACGTACTGCTGCACATGCGGTATCGTTGCTCAGTGCCAACTGCAGGCTGCGCTGAACCATCCGTATATAAAATCATACTGTTCAAGAGGCAAAATATCACCGGCACGGGGTATATTTGTTCATATTGGAGAAATCCTTGTGTTTACAAAGTAGGATCAAAGACAGTCAACATCAGTATCTGCTAAGGAGGTGGCGTCTTGTATCCATCTTGGATGCAAGGCTTTGGCGTTAGAACCCTTGCCTTGGTGACAGTCTCTAAGGCTGGAATGGGCGTAACCACAATTATGCATTTCTCCAAGCCAATGGTCTTTCCTTTATAACAGCGGTCTGAACTGCAGTCTGTATTTTTTCTGTACACGCAAACGCAATTTAGCACGCGAGTATAAATAGGATATATAAGCAATCTGTAAAGATAGGGTTTGCACACCTCTATTGATCCAAACTCTTTATTGACACTAATCATTAACATCTCCAGCTGACCAGCAATGCTCCTCCCCCTTAACTGAAGAGCCGCTGCTGCCTAATACCCATATCACAAAAGCACCTCTCAATGGGCTTTTTGTTGTTTGGTCCGACTGCAACTATGGACGTTCTTCAGGGGTCGCAGTTGCGACCACTGGAATGGCCCTTGCGACCACTGTTCTCAAAGGTGGCAAAATCAGTGCCTGGAACACAGGGGTAGCTCTTCCTGATAGTTGTCAGTCGGGTCTCCATTTCCTGGTTTTCTACCAATTTGTTTATTTACAAATACACAAATAGTAAATAATACTATTAGTGTAATAAACATGGAGTACAATTAGCTGGAATGTGACCCTATCTGGCAACTAAGGTAAGTCAAAAATGTTTTTAACTAATGTTGTATGCGTGCTTGTGAGAGTGTTTAAATGTGAGTGTATGTGTAAGCATGTGTAGTGACTCAAAGTAAGGTCAAATGGTGTGTGATGTCTCCACTACCTATAGCATTTTTGTGAAATGATGCTGATGTCTACAAGTGGCTGTGTGCCAACTTGCAAGTTCTGTTAGAGCGATTGATTCTGCATCTAGTACTGCACCACGTCTCTAGAAGTCTCTGGCAACAGCTGCCCACTCTATCTTCAGTGATGCGTGTACGCTGCAATTAATCTCTGGTACAAAAAGTCGTAGGATAGTGGTGATAATCATGGAGGGCCATGAAGGGATTTATCTCTAGGAGAAATAAAGTGGTTCAACACTTTTCATCAGGTGTTGGCAGTGACAGTGAGACTATGCCAGAGATAGTGTTGATGCCAGCATCACACCACTTCAAGGCACCTTAATGGTGGCGCAATCTTTGACTGCGATTGCTTACTGTGCATTATTGTAACTTGGGTTCTAGGTTCAAAATAGGGATGTGTACTCAACCATAAAAACAATTTGTCATGGACTGTTCCTACAGTTTTCATGTTGATTTACGGCTGCCAATCTTTTCTACTTCTGATATCTTGTGGATGTACAATATCTCACTTTCACATTTTAAAATCCTATTGCAAAGGTTATTTTACATTTACAGCTGGTACATGATAGTGATAGCTAGTTTGAAATATTGTATGAAAATGTAAGAAAAACATAAAATGAAAAACAAAAATACTGGATTGGTAAGCACTTCGTGTATGTTATTTGCAGTCAATGGTGCTTACTTTTCTTGTTTTACAGAGTACTGCCAGGGTGGAATTACTCTAATGTTGGTCATAACCACTTAGTGTATTTGTTATCTTGGTATTAAGTTAACTTTTCTGACTCCTTTCCGATTTCAGTGTGCTGACCTTCAATCTGAATTGGACTGTCTGAGTCAGGAGTACCTCTTCTGCCAGACAAAGCTTCGTGAATGCAGAAACCAGAGCAAAACATTTCAGGCTAAGAGGCCAAAGGTAAAAGATGCCTACAGTGTGCTACACATAAATAGAGACCCTTTTGATCAAGTCCCTGTCATGTGCAGAAGGTAAAATCGAATGTTTGAAATATTTGTTTGGTTGTAAAACTTGATTTCGATCACCAGGATCATAAAAGCGCCTTTTTCTAGAAATAATAGACAGAAATATTGCAAACTAATCAGCGATCCATTTGTTTAGTTCAATATAAAATAAGTCGTACTTTCGAACCTTAATATAAAGGAGTAATGAGTTAGATATTTGAACATAGTAACGAAAAAGTCATCGTTTTGGGAGCTGCTTTAGGTAGTGCACTCTTACGCCTCCCATGTCACTTAAGATTTGGTTAAATGATGCTATTCCAAAGAGCAGGTTTTGTTGTTACACAAAGAAATTCAAAGAGTGTGTGGGGCTTTTTTCATTCGGTCTCTCTCCTTTCTGCACATTACTTTATGTGACAGTCACAGCCGGACTCCTTTCTCTTTTTAGGGGTGCTGCGGCAGTTGCTGGTTTCCATGTCTGATGATCTTCCTAGCAACAGCGACAGCACTATTCTGCATCATTGTTCCACAGCACAGTTTTATACGATAAGCTGGAGTATGCATCTTACAGATTTTAGACTGACGTTAGACATAAAGTGGTAAAATCTTTCTCAGGAGTTTCGTATTTGTAAAATATTTTTTTAAATAATGTTTTATGGAGTATTTTGCCTGCTTGCAATTTTAGGAAACTATTTAATAAAGCTTCCTACAAATGTTGAAATTATGGTTTTAATTTCTTTCTTTTCTTGTTTTATATTCACCATACTGGAAAAAGCAAACTAACCCATTTAATCTTATATTGCTTGCCAGATTGTCTGTAACCTATACATTAACATGCAAAAACATGGTGGATTCTGTGGAAAGCCTTTGGCAAATTACAGTTCTAGTACACAGTTACTAAGCAATATTTTCTTTGTTGGAGACAATAACAAGATAGTATCGCACTGTGCTCCGTGTCTCTGCTTCAGGCTTTCAAGGAAATTAGAACGAAGAGCAAGCGACACTAGGCAGGATCGTGGTGGTTTCAACATTGCCTCGCTACAACCACTCTTGCACACTCTTTACGTGGGAAACGCTTGGTTGAAGTCTCTTCGTTTCTTTCACACCGCCACTTATGAACTCATAGTTTCCACAGGACAGTGACTGTTTCTGTGTTTTCTCAATAAAGTGGAACTTAGCTGCCTATTCCAATAGTCTTAAATGAACAGACAGTAACTGCTCTGAGTCCAGGCTTTACTTCTCCGCGGTTGCTGATTCATGCTTTACCTTGTACATTGAGGATGGCCTTGGTTCCCTTCACATAAACATTGCTTGCTCTGTACCTTTGCCTTGATCAATAGGGTTGATGCGCCTGAAGGGATCATTCTTTTGTTTTATAAATTCAGCAGCAGCAAAATGCCTGACCTGCCTTAGTCAACCGCTGCCCAGAGTTAAACACGACCTAAGCTTCATATCTTCAGGACATCTGTAGCTGTAGAGACCAACTTGTAGATAGATGATCCATAATGTTAATGTCTTCAATAAACTGCATCATTACTTGCCAACAGTCTAGCTGGGACAGTCGACTCCATTAGAAATCGAACGTTTGCAATCCCACTTGCCATACAGATATAATGTTTAATTGTGGTAATATCCGCTGGACTATGCAGCTTCAACTTCAGAGGAAACCGTGCCTGCAAGTAGGATTTTTCTCTCGTCCTTCCAGTAATTAAGGCTTCAAGACGGGTGCTGGCAATGTACAAATACTAGATAGGTGTTTACTGGTATTTCTTTATTCCAGTTGCATTGCTCATCTACCACGTTATTGCACTGAACCACGCTGCGTGTAACACGTTTGTATTGTAGAACATTGATACAGGTACACAGTTTGGTTCTATTCTTCATCAAGAGCCAATCCTGGGTTTGAACCTAGGTGCGCAGATTCAAAGTCCACAGTTTTGCAAACAGACCATAGCTCCCGACTGTACTGGGCTGTAGCGGTTACATATGAAGCAACAACCATTTGAAAAGGTGGCATAGCACCAAGTTTACAACCTTCACCTCATTATACCATCTTGGGGAGTTTGACTTTTTCATTTGGGAGAATGTAAGATAATAACACTTGACAGTTCTGCTGCTCTTCCGGTACAGAGTTGCCAAGTGTGATTGGAAGCGGGAGCATATGATGGGTGACGCTGAAGTTGTCGGTTTTTATTATCTAAATGGATAGAGCTTAGCAGTAATGTGACAGGACAGGTTAGGCAGGTAGGCGCTGTCGCATGATAGAATGACACTTTATTTGGCTGCATACAGAGACTACTACAATTGTGAGTCTCTCACATGAACCTTTTTCCACCTGGCTGGAGCCTACACGTACAGTATTTAAAAAAACAAATGTTAGCAACCCTACTTGCAACTAGGGACATGTTAGTAGCTTACATACTATTGCTTTGGGCTGTCCCTCTTTCTCAAAATATTTGCTTGGCGGGACAAAATGCTGTTGGAAACCTGTTGCCTTGGCACATTTAACTGGACAGTTAAACTCTTTTTAGCATGAGCCTTTTTGATAACATAGTTCAACAAAAAAAAATGTGATCCACGTAATATACAGTAGCTACCCTTGTAGACTTTCAGGAGAGCAATGTATAATAGTATTCTGCCCCACCCCACCCCCACACACAACCTCCTTCTCTAGGTTACCGATCTCTTGGTTCAGTTCTTGTCCTAGATCTATTTTGACTTCCCTCACTTTTGGCAAGGCATGTTCACCTATAGTCTGCATCAGTGAGACTCAAACCTGGTGAAGTAGTGATGTCACCACTACTCATTCTTTCTTTAGCCAATCGCAAGAGCTTGATTAGCTTGTTTATTAGTCAAGTACAGGTTTTGTAGATCTCGAAGGTGAAACCATATGGCTGGAGAGAAAAAAGAGGAACAGTTCTGCCTGCCTTTAAATCTCCTCGCATTCTTGCTGATCTCCACATAAGATGAGGGCGGGTCTGCACTGCCATTGGCTTAGAAGGGATGTGTTCCCTGCCTTTAAATCTCCTTGCATTCTTGCTGATCTCCACATAAGATGAGGGTGGGTGTGCACTACCATTTGCTTATAAGGTATGTGTTCAGCAACTGACCAATTGAAAAGTCCCTTTGAGATCTAATAGATGCAGAAGATTCACCTTGTAGACATGCTCCGCGAGTTCATGAAAATCTTAACTGGGTAAAATATTCTATATATTAGTCTGCAGATGCTTTTGGATACATTTCTGTGTAAAGAAAAATACTGCCCATTACTCGATACACCAAAAATATTAACCTAATTTCAAAGTCCTAATGCTTGACACCAGAAAGAGATGTTTAAGTATAAAGATATATTAGAAAGGTACACTTGAATATGAATACCTGAAAACATTTTAGAAGCAAACTCAGATTTGTAGAACGAAAAAAGAGAACAGACCAGTTTAACAACAAGCAGTGTATCCAAAAGGACAACGAACATCTGTGGGGATTTAGCCTCTGGCGTTATTTTCCCTGGTCTGTAATAAGCTATCCGAATAGCACATCTGTACCATGTACGTGTCCTTGATTTGTGCTTGTTCAGAAATATATCACTTCTTGGTGAAACGGCACAGGGTCCTGGCACTAGACACTTTTGCAATAGTCTTGGTTCTGCTGAACACACACGGCTGCATTGTAGTTTACTTTCTATCTATTCACAGTTTAGGGAATTAACACATTTGAAAGACACCTGAGAAGTACAGGCATATCGCACCGAGGTATTAAATATACAACACACTCTGTAACGAAAACAACTGAATTCGAAAAGTAAGCTAAAATTGAGATGATTATCAAATTAGCCCTTTGAATATTCATAATTACAAAAGAAAACTCTAAATCGTGTAACTTTTCTCAAATGCTGTTCAGTTACTAAAAGCCACAACATCAGGAAGGAATCTCCTTAAAAGCTGGGGTGTCTACAAGATGTGTGCACGAGAGGAATAAAACTGGGATTTTGGTCTCCTGTAACTGTGATTTTCCCTGGATTACAAAATGTAGTTAAGTGCTCACATTAAGACATAGATCTCCTACCCAAAGATAGAGAAAAAAAATAAAGCATGAATGGAGAGAAATGTGAAATACATTCCCCGTATCAATTATTCTTCCGAAGTAGGATGGTATTGGTATAGTCCAACAACAATTCCCAGCAATGGCGAGATACAGTGCCAGAGGCGTATGCAGATTTGTGGTGAAGGCTCACACCACTAATTTTTAAAACATGGATGTGATTTACAAAGCTACAGCTGTCAAGACTGTCAAACGACTGGTCACACTTAAATTAGTAAAACAATTCTGTTTAGAAGAAGCATTCTTCAGGTTTTCATTCCAAGAGTCTAGATGCTCCCTCAAGTAGTGGTGCAATTCCTCTGGAACGCTAAAGGAGTAAAGCTGAAATCGCATGCTATCGCTTATCTTTAAACATGATCCATCTGCACTGAAGACCCGAAGAGGCATGAGGGCTAAGCAATTTTCAAACCCTTTCCTTGTATCAAACCAGTAGGAAGCAGGATACCCCAAAAGAACGCCAAATATGCTGCACAAATTCCATTCTTGGCAGTTTACTGCCCCCATAGACACAGTTCCAGGTTCACCATTTCTAAATAGGGTGAGATGACTCAACAGTTCAAAAACGTGTCCCTTGATCTCCTCGGAATGGCATGGTTCACAGACCGTCGGACTTGTCTGGCCTGTCGAAGCATCAACAAAGGCAACAGCATTTCTGTGCAGAGCAGATTCCAGATTCAACACTGCATTCTCCACATTCACCACAATTATGTTATCTACTATGTCAAGGAGATGTACGTGGTGCTTGATCCAACCAATGAGTTGAAGTTCCTGAAGGAAGTTGCAGAGTGGCACAATCCCAGCTGTGCTGCAATCATACAGGAAGGCAGGTTTCAACCCACAATCTACAGCTAGTATTTCAGTGGCAAGGTTCAAGGCGATGGATGGAGGGAAACTCTTCTTCTTCTTCCCTGTCCCTAGATGACGTTGTGCTGCTGCGATCAACAGTGGAGAAAATGCTGCAGACATTATTTGGCGGTTCAAGCAAACATTTTGAAAAAGTGTCTGTTTCAGTAAACTAATCTAAGAAACCATCTTGAACCCTTATTGAATTAGGCTGATTCCATGCGATCACTGCTCTCAAATTTGTGAACTCATTACACATGTAATTTTGCTTTTGTTATGCTTCCATTCACTGAAAGAAAAAAAAAAGAACTATGTATTATTACAAGTTACATAAATAAGTCACTTAGATTAATGTAACCAAATGTGTGAAGAAAAGATTCACTTGACAAAGTAGTAGATACACGTCAACAGGGTTTAGCATTAAGAATGGTCAAAGTACTATTACAGTTGGTCACACAGAATACTCAGACATGGTACAGTCTGTGTTACTGTTACTTCCCAATTAGTATATTCGCATGGCCAGGCAGGTACATTTACTACTGGAATGCTCTCACCAGCCTCTAGTTCAATGATAAGTGCATCCGTGGGGCTGGATAACGTTACTGGAATCAGGATAGAATTGTCCAGCAGTAAAATCATTAAAGGCGGTTAGGGGATTACAGAATCGGAATAACAGATCTGTGCCGGACTTTGCCCCTACCGGACTGCTCCTACATTTGAAGAATATATCTATTTCGAAATTCTCAAAAAGTCTCAGGAGTAAAATGTATACATGCAGAATGTGTACAAGTTTTCAAAACCTCATAGGAAATGTAACACGAGTGACTATTTGCACATGTAAAATTTTTATTTCTCCACAAAGAAAGTATTTTCCCCTCTGCACATACCATTTTCTCTATATCCCCTCTTAATTTTGGTGGCAATTATTTACCATTCATATTGTGGAAGCAAACTTAAAGAAGTCCATTTGTATATTTTTCCATGTTTGGAAACTACTTGCAAATTGTTGGAGATTACCCACAAGATTAAGTTTCTGTGGGCATTGAAGAACCTTTACAGGTCGACTAAACCCAGAAGGCCCACTACCTAATACACTTCTACTACTACTTTTACAATTGTGAAAAGTCCACCATACTAGCAAAATTGCAGCACTCGTCAATGCATGTACTGAAAAGTCTGTCATTTCTCATTAACCAGAATCAGGAATTTTTGCCAGGCAATCAAAATGTTTGCATCCATAAATTTATCTTGGGTACAAAAACACTTTAAAAACATAGAGCCCGTGGTAGTTCTGTTTGCAATCGTTAGTTGATAAGAACAACCTTTTTGACCTCGAATATCTTTTGGATCCATTTGAGACGTCATCCTCAAACCTTTCACAGATGCGGAAGCACATGGGTTTGATAGGTTTCATGAGTCTAGTAAAGACATTCCAAAACCTGTAATTCACATTTAAAATCCCATAAGCATATTTCCTCACTGACACACCAAAAACCTCTAAACAATTTGAACCCAAACTTGAACCAGATGGTATTGCTTGGCCAAAATGTAAATACTTTTCTGGTCTGGTGTAAATCTGTTCAATAATTCTGAAAACAACCAAAAATGAGAGATTAAAAATGTCGCACGTCTGAATTCTGAATCTAACTCCATCACTCACAGGCTGAGAGAATTGAGAATTTCTTAATGTGACTTGTCAGACTTGCGCAAGCCATGGATTGTAAAAAAATATTGTGCAGTCTCATGAGAGCAAAGTGGGTACATCACAAACTGAAGGAGGGGTGGAAAAATTCCATGGCGCACAAAAATCAACTACTAACCACCAGTGGCAAATCACACTTTGACTCAAGGGGTGACATACAGCCTTTTTTATTCCCTAACACACTTTCACTGACTCACTTTTACTGACTAGGATATTAAGCTATAGAGTAAAGAGGCACTAGGCTATACACCAAGGATCTTAGACAACATCCCTATATCCAATAATACTAGCCCATCCCTGTTCCACTTTAGGAACGAGTTGCATATGCATCTCTTTAAAGAACACTACATCGTGATGAAATACACTTTTGCTATCAAGAATCAACTATTTTTCCAATCACTAAATGACTGCATCCTAGCCTTTGACACTGTACAGCTCTCGGCTGCCTTTTGGGAAGGCATGCGCTATACATATAACACATACATACGTACATACAATAGTCCTGTGACTGAGCTCCAACAAGTCCTTAATAGTCTGACCCAAGAAAAGTAAACTTGTATCTTTGAGGAATCTTTGGCTTACTCTTTCTTGTATCTTCCTCCATCTCAGGAAATTCCACACATTTCAGCCTCAGGAGGTAAGTTTCATAATGACACATAAGCATTCATTTCAGGGCCTTAGTCACCTTTAGCCCTGCAAGTCAACAGCAGACTAGTGCCATCACTTCTGGAGCAACATTTATCAATGGTCTTAAGCAGACAGGTTGGACTTCATCAGAGCAGCAGGCAGCTAAGACCTCTCACCTTTTCAGATCCAAGAAAATTCTCTGCTCAGACTGGGTCAAGTAAGGTATTTTAAAGTATAAACCAGTCAGTCCATCGGTCTTTCAGCAAGTTATCCAGCCAATCTTTTTTTTTTTTTTTTAACACCTTTATTTTCATTTTCAACAATCCTGCAGCAGTTACACAAACAGTATTGGCTGCAATCCACAGTACCTTCATGAGGAGCTCGGCTAGTTAGGTTCAGGACTTTACTGATCACAATAGCACATTGTGGCTCTCCTCTCCAGCCATCATTGATTATTTTCCCATTCTGGCTCACTCACGCTAATATCGGGCTCATCTTGATTTGCATTTAAGAACACCCCACTCAGTTCCCTCCATTCCCTGAGGTCATCTGCCAATTTCTCATCCCTTCGGCTCAATTTCATATGTTGTTCTTCGGCCATGGTCCACTCTCTCACATTGCGGTGCCATGCATCTACTGTGGAGGAGTTATGCCCCATCCATGTTATAGCAACCCTACGTTTTGCTAACACTAACAGCAGCTGCATTAACTTGTAAGCCATCTTACATCCTTTAGGTTTTTTAATGTGACCCAGTAAACAGTGTAGCGGTGAGCAGTCAATTTGGAATATTCCCCTCTGTACATCGGCCCTTACCTGGGTCCACAATACATCCATCCTAGGGCAACTCCAAGCTAAGTGTAGAAAATCCGCTGCTCTATCCCCACATCGTGGAAAGTGATCTGTTCGAGAAGGTGTAATACGATCAAGTTTCGCTGGCATATATGTGTGGGGCAAAAAATTGTAATGCACCAACCTAAAACGTGCTTTACAGGATACTGTATGTGTCAGCCCACTAATGGCGGTGCACATCTTATCTTACATGGGTGTTTGCAGGTCTGCATTCCATGCCTCCCTCGCCCTAGGGGGAAGACCAGCAGCATTCAACCTCATCGTTTCGTAAAGCAAGCAGATCAATCGACGTCCAGCGCCACAGGTTCGAATTAGGTCTATGGTGTGTGTTGTCTGCAGGATCACGGGATAGGCAGCCCATGTCACTTTAAACACTTCCACCAACCCTGTGTAGTGCAAGTAGTGCCCTTGTACCAGTGTGAGATTCCCACACGCCTGATCATGTTTTAAAAGTCTCACCAGTGTATAAGTCTGCCATCACTTCGCAGCCATCGTCCCTCCAATCCTGGAATGACATGTGTGCCATCATTTGTTGCACTGGCGCCAATATCCATACAGGCAGTTCCTGATGAAACGGGCCATGTTTCAGGACTGATTCCATGTACAACTGCCAAACAGAAGAGGTTTGACCTACTATGTAGGCCACTTCGCCTGTGACCACACCAATAGTCTCTTCTCCCAGTTGTCTCCCTCATCAAACCACCGGGTTGCATGTTGCAGATGCGTCGTGTAATAATCTAGTAATCCCGCCTTGGCGCCTCCAGTCCCACCTCCTCATACCATCGAGACAGGGTGCTCAGTGCCACCCTACTATTGGGACCCGCCTAGAGCAGAGATGTGAACACCGAGTTCAGTTGTTTGCAAACAATCTTGGGGATAGCGCATAATGTATTCTGCAAAGCATAAAGACAGTGTGCGAGTACCACCATCTTGGACAGTGCCAGTCTGCCCAACAGTGAGAGCGGCAACAAGTTCTAAAAGGCCACCGATCTCCACAATGCAGCAACTACTCTATCCACATTTAGGTTGAGCAGTTGGGCATCTGTAAGCGCTACCTGTACAGCCAGATAGCTAAAATGTGCCAGTTTCCCAGCACAACCTAAGGCAAGGGAAGCATTCATGGGGTAACTTTGCCATGTTCGCCAAGGAAAGATTAAGGATTTGTGGCGAATTAGATGCAGGCCAGACAAGTGCCCAAAATCATAAAGGAGCCTCAACAGATTAAGTAGTGCCATCCAGGGTGAAGCTATGCAGAACAAAGCTTTGTCTGCATATAATGTAACGTGCGGCTCCACCTAGACGAAAGGCCCACTTACCAATTTCTCGCCGCACCCAAACGGCTAACGGCTCAATCGCCAGGGCAAATAACAGTGGTGAGAGTGGGCACCCCTGACACGTTCCCCTATTCACATTCTTGAGGGACTCTGACCCACCCGAATCCTAGCGTGTGGGCCGGAAGAGCAATTTGACCCAGCACTGAAACTACGGCCCTATGCCCACCACTCTCGGCACTTCCTGTTGGTAACCCCAATCCACAGTATCAAAGGACTTCTCCAGGTGTATCAACACCAGGGCCAGTTCCTCATTTCTATGCTTCGCTTCATGTAATATATGAGATTACAGCTGCAGATTCATGCCCGATCAAGTGCCTCCCCGTACTCTTGTAGTAGGGACTGCCCCACCGTAGCCGAGAATGCCTGATAGAACTCTGGCGGGAATCTGTCCGCCCTCCCCAGAGCATTCGCCCTAGGGAGCGCCTGTAGCGCTGCGCCCACCTACTCCAATGATAACTGGGCATACACTGCCTCCACACACAACAGGGGTAGGTGCGCCAGGGGTAATCCCTCCAAAAGTGGTATATAGCGGTCTGCTTGGACAGCAGGGTCCGCCTTGTGCACTTTTCTTAAGTGTCGCTGAAATACCTCAAGAATGGCTGCTCTGGTGTACACTATTGTAGCTTCCGGCGTGAGCAGACACGTAGTCAGCGATAGGGCTTGTTCCCTCCGCAAGATCCAGGCCAAAAGGTGCCCAGGCTAGTCCCTATTCCTGTGTAACGTTCTCTGTACTGACGGAGTGTGCGTTTATCTAGCCTATCCCATATGTCGCTGATGAGTCTGCGCAGACAGTTCTCTGTCATCAGCGCTCCAATGCACCTGTTCCTCTGCTTGGGCTGCCCCCAGGGCGTCCTCCTGCTCTTTGAGCTCCCGCCAGACCCCACACATTAGTCACATACATACATCCCTCAACACCACATTCAGTGCTTCCCACTCCGTGACCCTACTAGCCATCCCCTCCCATTTAAATGCCATATATTCCGTCAGTCCATGAGACAGTGCCTCCCTGCCTACCGGGTCCTCTAGGATTTTAGCAGACATTCTCCATGTCCTCGGTACCTGGACAGGACCTCCCCACTTCAATACTGAGTTAACTGGGGAATGGTCGGATAGAAAACGAGCTAAGTGTGTCACTACAACGTCTTCTCCTCTGGACAGTCCAATATGTAGTTAAAGACCCCCATCTACAGAATGGGTACGTCCAACTCCTGTATTATTAAGTCTTCCATGACCTGATAAAACGCTGGATCATTGGCATACGGGGCGTAGGAGCTTAAAATGGAGTAATCACAACCGTCTAGTGTTCCCCTAATCAGCACATAGCGACTGTTCACCTCCGCCTCCGCCTCCATATATGTCAATGTGAAAGTTATCCCGGGAGCCACCCATATCAACACACCCCTAGCATAAGCCAAATAGGAAGAATGGTACATCTGACCATGTCATTTCTTGGCCACCCTGTCTAGATGTCTCCTGTAAGCATGCTATAGATAAGTGATGTCTTTTCAAGAAGGTAAGCACTCTATGCCTCCTGGTACAAGTGCCTAGGCCCCGGACATTCCAGGTCAGTAGTTTAAATTCAGTTGCCATCCCCATGTACTGCGTGTTTCAAATAAATCCCCTGTTGCCGACCCTTAACCACTGTGTGCTGCTGCTGCAAAAAGCTGCATCTAATAAACCAGCAATACATTAACAGCCCCCCCCCCCCCACCCATGGACAAATAACGTGCAACTGTGCAATCGTTAGTGCCCTCCCCCTGCTCGTGCCAGGATGTGCACAGCCTACCCATCAGTCCAACAGGGACTGGTTAATACCCCAGGGAGAACTAGAGTCCTGACCGGGATCAAACCATCATTGTGATCAGCCATAGCCCACGAAGGGGCAACAATGTATCAATCTCCAGTGTGTACACAATGCAGGCGACAGTTGCTCCTCTCATCCACCATCCCTCCCAAGTCTCCCGCCCAGCCACACCACCACTCGACCATCAAACAGTTCTGCAGCGTTACCACACGCACTGAAACCAGGGTCTACAGCACAAGTGCACATGGTCACTGCACTATCATAACAATAAAGAAGAAACAATAAAGGTATAGTCTTGGGCACCACTCTCAGTCGTCTTCCGTTTCCGGTGCTGGTGCTGGCAGGGAGTCAAGAACAACATCTTCTGTTGGGCTCAGGGTCACTGGCACATCTCCAGGCTCCAGTATGGACGAGGTAGAATGTGAGTCTGAAGCCTGCGTTTCTAACGTCCCAAGGTGCATGGTGCCATCCTCTCGAAAGGTGACCCTCTGTTACCCCAGCGGCATCTCGCTAGGCCACCCTGGGGTCTGTCCATTTCGTTGCACCCCCCCACTTGGACATGAGAGCCCCATCGTCACCTCTGGCTACGCGGTTCATGGGGAAGGAGAGCATCTCCCCGAATCTCAAGTCTCCCACACCTCCTCCGCCGTATCAAAGAAATGTGCGTTTCCTTGCACCAGAACCTTCAGTTTAGCTGGGTACAAAAGCATCTACTGTAGTTGCAAGGTCCGCAGCTGCTGCTTGGCTCCCAGAAATGACCTGAGCAGTTCCTTCGCCTGCCTGGAGTAGTCCGGGTATATGGTGATTTTACTATTGCCATGGGTAAGGTTTTAGCGCTCACATGCTACATGCAGTTTACAGTCGGGGTCACAGTAGTTAAGTATTTTGGATAGAATAGTCCACGGCTGGGCCCCTGGGGGGTGCGGCGGCACCAACGCTCTTTCCACAACCAAAAAGTCAGACAGGTACCATGGGCACAATGGAGTATGGATCCACTGTTCCGACGAGCTCCCCTCAACTTGTTACAGGAACCCCAGGACGCGGATGTTGCTGCGCAGGGCCCAACCCTCCGCATCTTCGACCCGACGCTCCAGAGCCCTCATGGTCGTGGCCATATAAGCCACCTGCTGTTCATAAAAACCACCTCTCCTCTTAGCTCAACAATGTCTCCATCCGCTGTGGACACCTTGTCCACTACTTTTCTCAGGTCCGCCCTCACTAGATTCACGTCCACCGAGACTATTTCTATTTGGTGTTCCAGGGCCGTTCTGGAGCCCTATATGGCTGCCAGCAGGTCCACGCTGGAGGGTTCCCCACCTCTATCTGCCCCCTCTTCGCTGGTACCCTTTTGTCTAGTTATCCCCTGTTGGGGGTGTTGCATCGTGGTATATTGAGTTATTGTGTTGGCGGAGGGGACACGGTGCCTTATCCTTACCCATGTCACAGAGGTCCAGGGCATCCTGTGTTTCAGCCAACAATTCCAATGGCATGTTCAAAAGAAGGCTAGGGCGCTGCTGGGTCCATTTAACGCCCCGCCCCATGGCGAGGGCCAAGGCCATTGGTGCACCCCCACCCAGTCTGCCCTCAATCCAGCCACCCGTGGTCAAGCCCCTGGGGGCACCGAAGTACAAGGCGCTCCAGGTCAGTTCCACTGCTCATGTAGACAATCAGAGTTCTCCAGCTCTACCCATAACTGGGAAGGCGGCCACATGAGAACGATATGGTAGGCTTTGTGTGGTGCTTATTCATGACCCGGGTCCGTCCCCTGCTAACGTGGCTTTCCTACGACTCAGTGGGAATCCTCCAGGTTCCAGGATCACTGCTGTGCCCAGGGCGGGCCCCCCACAGAACCCTCAGGGGCCCCTGACAAGCCACTGGGTCGCAATGTCATCTGTGCAGGTCCGCCAACATCTCCTCGGGCTCGCAGCTATCCCTTATTGCCCAGCCTGGCGGATCCCTCTCCGCTGACTCACCGATCTGAAGGCCAGACGGGGCCCCGTCCCCACCTCTCTTCGATGGCCCTCTGTCTCTCCCGTAATTTCTCACCCCCCGCATAGGTCCCTCAGGACCACTTCAATAACATCGCAGCACACACTGACGCAGTGGCCCCACCAGCTCTTCGTCCGCAGTTTCACCGGGGCTCCGGCCACGGCACAGGTCGCAAGCAAGGGCCGGCCACCTCGATGTCAGCCGCAGCACTCGCCGGGTGCCACAACTGGGGCAGTCCTCACCCCACCGGGGGCTGCAAGCACCCCTTGCTCTCCTCCTCATGCTGCACCGTGCGACGACATGCGGCAGCGACCACCACAGCTGGGGAGCCGATATCCTCCTCCTTCTGCCCTCGCTCATGAGGCAGGGTGCACCGCAGCTCAGGATGTGGCCCTAGGACGTCATCACAGGCCCCTGCCCAAAATGGTGGCCGCCAGGTGCCCAGTGCGCGTCTGCCGAAGCAGGTCTGTGTCTGCTACCGGCCTGCAGGATTCGGTAGGATTTCAGGATCAGGCTGGCCGGTTGCTTAAGAGCTCACGTCCTGTCAGCCATGTTGCTTGGCCACGTCACTGAGAGAATGAATTCCAACCAATCTTAATAAAGTTCCCAGGTTTCCCATTGACAGTGCTGCAGCAAAGAGATGCATTTCTTTTCCTGGACATTCAATCTGTAGTATTAAATCTATTCCAGATTTCCATCCACAAAAACAGCAAATCCCTATGTGAGCTGTGCAGATTCCACCCCTGCCTCCAAACTCTAGTCATATCCCTTCCAATTCATCACTGTGGGTGTCAAACGCCAATCCCTCCTTCCCATCCCCTCCCTAGGTAGGCCTTGTTCAAGACCTACAATAGGACACTGATCCACTAGCTCACCTGGCTTTTCCTTCTGTTATGCCTCAAGAGTTTACTCCTTCCCACTGATATTGTAAAAATACACCCTCCTCTCCAACTTCCTATACCTGTACTCTGAGCCACTGTTCTTTGTGCCTGCAGACCTGCTCATGAACTGCCTTACCAGAGTGACAGCTATAGGAATTTGGAAACCAAAGTATATGTTCTTTTAAACAGAGCACTCCTTGGTACTGAACGACAGGCTGCTACCCTTAGAAAGATCAATAAATACGGTGTCCAGAGCAGACAAATGAGCAGAATACAGCATAAAGGTGGATTTATTTACAAGAAGATATAATGCAATGCCTCTGAACCTAACCCAGACTCTGTGCTACAAATGCTGATCTACATCCAGCACCAGAATGCAATGGCACGGGCATGGACAAATGGAAGACACTGCCTGTGTTTTTCTCATGTTACTGGCACAGTATGCACTGGTACATGTATGTGGCTTTGCCTACAGTCCACAGAAGACACTCTGGCACCTATAACCTTTGCCCCATTTGATGTATGGGTGAATGAGAGGTATGGTCATGGCTCCAAAAGTGTATTTCCCATGTAAATTACCATACACAATATTTGAAAAAACTTCTGGCCAAATGTTATTCTTTGTAAGTACTGCAGTCATTAGGCTCTGGGCACCTGGTATGTCCCATGGTCAGTCCCTACGATCTAAGGCTGCAGAAAGATATATATATATATATATATATATATATATATATATATATATATATATATATATATATATATATATTTATTTATTTTTTTTAACTAAAAAAACACTGGTTACAGGGACGTTATTTAGTTAGGAAATAGAGTTTACAGGGACGTTATAGTTAAGCTGTCGCTCTAATGAAATAATGTCAGGGTTCGCTCGCCTTCCCAGAGCCTGACTATTGAAAACAACATGCAGGAACATTTTCTTTGCTTTTCTTATCCCTCTCTTTACACCTATGCAGAACTCCCTAAAGTGTTAAAAGGACTCTCACCAACTGAGATTCGCCATGGCAAGCTTCATCATTGAGACCTCAACCAGATACCTCGTATATCTGGAGGGGCCGGACCCTGGAAACCAAGGTATCTCTTTGATTGTATAAATCTATATATGTTTCTGTGCGCTGTTTCTGTGGTACATTTACAAGAGTTTTTGACATTGTCACCAAGAGTCCTACGGGGCCCAGTGAGGTCCCCTGGGTGATCATGCCAGAGCAGCCCCTGGGCTCCTGAGGAATCCCGCTGGCTCAAAAAAGAATTTATAAAAGAAGGAAAATGTTGCCAACACTGCGCTCCACACATTTCCACACCATGCCATGCACCGATATGATACACTGCTTATCAGCTTACATATTACATAACTGATGATATCTGCAATCTACAGTGTAATCGATGACAGTGCAAGTTATAATTAGGTAAATTATGTATATCTTGTGGAATTCAGTGTTTTTTAGGTTTCTAAACATTAGTGCACCGGTCTCCAACCTTTTCTGCAGTGAGAGCTACTTATGATCAGTGAAAATCATTCAACGGCGGCACCTCCGTTAATGCGGAGGAGAGTCGCCCCACCTGCTGCGGGTGCAGCAGGTACACACAGAATAATAAAATGGTCATTACCTTACCATTTTATTATTCTATGTGCCGCTGGCCAAGCTACCACAAGTGTGATGGTGGGGGGGGAGCAGACAGATTCCTGCACATTGCAGTATGACTGCTTCAACTGGGTATGACAGATCATGACAGATTGGCCAAATCTGTCATGCGAACCTCAGAGCCTGCAAACCCAATGCTGTAAAACAGTCGAGGGATTGCAGGCACAGGCACCAGCCTCCAAAAAAGTTTTTGGTTAGCCTGCTCTAACCAATCCAGCTCAAGGATTGGCTGTATTTGGAAGCAGGAAATAAACCACCTTTCTTTCCTGCTCGTTGTCAGGAAGGGCAACAGGCAACATATCGGTGAGTTTTACGGCGCGCTGTACCCTATCTATTTTAAAAGTAGCTAGTCTCCCCTGAAATCATTGTGAGCTACTGAAGACCAAGCCACTCGCGCAATGTTACCAGACACCCCCACGCCCGTTTCATTCATCATGCCTTGTGTCCATGGAGCCAAAGACTATGGTTTTAACAAAATACTTTGACAAAGGGCACTCTGACAGGACTGCCATGTGTGTCAGTGAGTGTGGCCTTTGGAGATGTATGAACATGTGTGTATATAAATGGGATATATGAGTATGGGGTGAATGAGTCTGTCATATGTACTTGTGGCACAGGACATACCTTCGCCATATGCAACCCTTTTTTTAAATGGAAGAAATTTAAAGAGCAAAAAATAATATAATATGGAACATGTTTTTGCACTTTAAATTTCTCCCGCTTCAAAAAATGACTGTAATTTTCAGTTATAAATATGACATTGCGTCTACCAGCCACTGGGAGCAAGATGCCTTCTGTGTGTAAATGCTCGGGAGACATGGTGCCATGTTTACAGAAGCCTTTGTATTAAGCATCCTGACCTTCAATAGCACAAGCTGCGGGCTGCGGAGCCAAACTTTCTTTCAGAAATTAATCCCTGGCATACAAACTTTAAGGTGAACTTTCGAAGGTGACTTTTCATTGTTTCCGGTTCTGGGTCATACAGAGCAACACGGAGAGAGCAGAGGTGTGCAGATGCCGGGTGGAGACCAGAAGGCAGCTGCAGAGGCTGTGGAGCGGCGTGGAGGCAGAATATGCAGAACTGAATGGGGGAGAGGGGCGGGCTGGGGCATGTTAGGGCCGTCCTGGTCCAGTCAGCTGTCTACTTGACATCTACTTGCCGACCACGCCCGGTCCGTCAGTGGCGGCTCCGGGGGCCTTGGGACCGACAGGGTTGAGTCCCCTGCCACCCATTGCATTAGCCACCACCGCCCCACAAGCATTGCAGAAAAAGCAGAGTGCAGACGCTGGGAGGAGACAGCAGAGGCCGCCGTATTGGTACCTCCTTGGTCCGGTTAGCCATCTACTTGCCGGTCACGCCCGCGGGACGGTCTGCAGCAACCAGTGGCAGCTTTGACCGCTCCGGGGCAACCTGCCCGCAGCACACAGCAAGTCATCTCCTCAGTAAACACAAGACCACCATTAGCAACACTTGCTGACCAACGTTCCTCGGGGATGAATAGGATCCAGTTGCAGTTGGCGGTTTATCCCTATCCCCGTCAGTTTCCATACACCCCAGTGCCCCATGCTCAGGTCCACCGTCCGGCAATACATGTCCAGAGCAAGGGTCCGGCATAAGCAAGCAAGGTGGTAAGGCTCTAGAGACGCGACACAACAGCTGCTAGGCATGGAGGCGGCCGGCACTAGTACGGTGCGACTTGTGCCTCTCCAACATTAGGGCACATACCAGCCATGCTCTGCGCATGTAACACAAGAGGAGCGCACAGCATTCAGCACACCTCCAACAGCCACCCAAGTAACCAAAGGCTCCACCACCGCCATCCAGCCACCCAGCTAGACTTAATGTAACGCCCTGAACGTCTCAGGATCGTTTAACAGACACGACAATGAAGACGCAACCACTAGTGAAGGGTTAGTTGTTTTAATGAAGGCAAATATAATACAAAGAATAAACAAAAGTTATAGTCACTGGAATCCTCCAGGCTAAGTACGTTACCAGCCCACAGCACGGATGGTCCTAACCGTCCTCTGCATATACGCCGGTCCCGGCGTATGCCAACAGAGGGCAGAAATGAAATGGCCGACAATGCCAATCGGTAGGCTGTGAGGGGCACGAAGAGTGTTGGGGAGAATCGAGGAGTCAGGGAAACACCCAGCCGGGGTCTCTACCTGAAGGGAGCAGCCGCTCAACCTCTTCCTCAGACTGCACCGGGACGCGGAGTCACCTCCTGGTGATGCGTCACCGATACCCCAATCACAAACAAGAAGACTGAACCGAGAGCAGCCGCTCGATCGATCCTGTGGACTTCCGAGTCTGTAACGCGGCAAACACCTCCTGGTGTGCGTTACAGCTGGCAGTCCCTGTGTCTCTGGTCGGGCTGGGAGTTACGACTCCAACCAGCAAAAGCGCCACTGCGCTTGGACTCAGCCGAGTCAAAAAGCGAAGCTCAATGGTTGACCGGTAGAGCTTCCGGGTCCTTCACAGGTGACGATGGGGCAAGACACGGCCCAGGGAGTAACGACTCGACCTACCTCCGTTCTTGCCTTACTGGAGCACCACTCCGGAACACTGCTCTTCACGAAGCAGGTACGTCGGTGTGAACACAATATCCGACAGCGTTGTACCTCCCGGTTCCTCCCTTTATAGGGCGTGTTTTCCTTGAGTTATGTAACAGCTCTCCTGTTTACATAAGGGCGTGTTTCCTTGAGTTATGTAACAGCTCTCCTGTTTACATAAGGGCGTGTTTCCCTTGAGTTATGTAACAGCTCTCCTGTTTACATAAGGGCGTGTTTCCCTTGAGTTATGTAACAGCTCTCCTGTTTACATAAGGGCGTGTTTTCCTTGAGTTATGTAACAGCTCTCCTGTTTACATAAGGGCGTGTTTCCCTTGTATGACAGGAATTCTTGACAGTACATCCTCCCTCTCAGCGGCTCCCCACGGGTCCAGCGCTGGCAGGAAAACGCCGATGGAACAAGGAGACCAAGCGCGGAGCATGAACCCCTTCAGCCGGTTCCCATGAATGCTCCTCCGGGCCATAGCCTTTCCACGCAACCAGGTACCACAGCTTCCCCCTGCGCCATTTGGACGCCCGTATGCCCGACACTTCATACTCCACCTCCGACTCCACGCCTACCGGCCGAGGTGTCCCAGACGGCTTGGAGGGTGCTGGTTTGAGCAATGATACATGAAAGACAGGGTGTATCCGCAATGACTGGGGCAAGCACACCTTCACGTTCACGGGACCCATACACTTGGTAATTCGATAGGGGCCCATGTACTTGGGATGGAACACACTGTTCTTTCGAAACCTCATGTTTCTTGTGGATATCCAGACGTAGTCTCCAGTGCGGTACAGTGGCCCGGGCCTTCTCTTCCTATCTGCCGCAGCCTTGTATCTTCTCTTGGCCTCTATTAGGACAGCCCTTGAGCGCATCAATGTGTCTTTTATGTGTGCCACCCTGTCCGCTGTGGCGGGAATCCTGTCCTCTCTGAACGGATGTAGAAATGGCAAGAACCTGGGATGTTGGCCATAGTTGCTGTAGAACGGAGATGACTGTGTGGAGCTGTGAGTGGCGTTGTTATAGGCTATCTCTGCAACCCATAGCAAGTCGACCCATTCTTCCCTGCCCTGGTCCACAAAACATCGCAGATACTGTTTGAGCGTTTGGTTCAGGCGCTCGGTTTGGCCGTCCGTTTGAGGGTGGTAGCTGGTGGACAGGGCGGTCTTAACATGCAGCGCAGTGCACCAAGTCTTCCAGAATTGCGCAGTAAACTGCGACCCCCGGTCCGACACGATCACCCCAGGTAATCCATGCAGTCGTACCACATTCTTTAGGAGTAGTGACGCCAATTCCCCGGCCGTAGGGACTCTCTTGCAGGGGATGAAGTGCCCCATTTTCGTCAAGTAATCCACCACCACCAGTATTGCCGTCATCCCCTGGTCTACCGGTAGGCCCACCACGAAGTCCAGTGATATGCTATCCCATGGTCTATCCGGGGTTGGAAGTGGATGTAAGAGCCCTTGGGTTCGGCCATGGTCGGCCTTCATGGTAGCACACGTAGGACACTCCTGTCCCCACCTCCTGACATCCACTCTCATGGTTGGCCACCAGAAATGCCGTCCCATGCTAGCCACCGTTTTTTCAAAGCCCAAATGACCTGCGCATGGAGAGTCATGGCACCAGATGAATGCTTGTTTCCTTAGCCTAGGCGTGGGTATCAATAGGCACCTGCCCTTCAGGGGTATCCCGTCCTTCAGCTGCCATTCTCTGTGACTGAGGAGCCACCTCCGCCATGCGAATGACCTGATCCCTCTCTTTATTCCCCTCAGGAAAGTATCCGGTTGGATAACCCCCAATACCATCCTCGGGGAAATGATGGAACGCTCGGTCGCAGGCAATGGTTCCTTAACTGCAGATTGACGGGACAGGGCGTCCGCCTTTCGGTTTTCCGTCCCCGGCCGATATGTGATGCGGAAGTTGAACCCCGCAAAGAAGATCATCCACCGCAGCTGCCTGGGAGAAAGGTGTCTAGTGGCCGTCATGAACTGTAGGTTCCGATGGTCCGTGTACACCGATACCACATGTCTTGCCCCCATCAACCAATGCCTCCATTCGGTGAAGGCGTCCTTGATTGCGAGAAGCTCCTTCTCCGCAATATGGTAGTTGCGTTCGGCGTCGTTGAGTTTGCGGGACATGTACGCAACGGGATGAAGCACCCCTGTGTCGTGGTTGCGTTGGGACAAGATAGCCCCCAGCGCCACATCCGATGCGTCCGCTTCCACCACGTAGGGGAGATCCGGATCGGGGTGAGCCAACACCGGCGCCTTACCAAAGGCGCTTTTCAGGGCCTCAAAGGCTTTGTTCGCTTCAGGGGACCAGACAAACTCCTTGGACTTCCTCAGTAGCTGTGTGATTGGGGCCACCACTCCTGAAAATCCATCTATGAACCGCCTGTAAAAGTTGGCGAAGCCAATGAAACTTTGGACGTCCTTCACGCTTTGGGGCACCGGCCATTCTTTCACCGCCTTGATCTTTCGTTCTGCCATCTCCTGTCCCTCTGGACTCAGCATCACTCCGAGGAATTCCACGGATGTGACGTGGAAGTCACACTTGCTGAGTTTACAAAACAGCATGTTTTCCCTCAGCTTTTGGAGCACAGCTTTGACGTGGTGTACGTGCTCCTCCACACTGGACGAATAGATGAGGATGTCGTCGATATATACGACCACGTAGATATCAAACTCCTCTCTGAATACCTCATTCAAAAAGTACTGAAAGGCTGCCGGGGCGTTGCACAGACCGAACGGCATGACGAGGTACTCAAAAAGGCCGAACCTGGTCTTAAAGGCGGTCTTCCACTCGTCTCCGTCCCTCATGCGCACCAGATGGTATGCCCCTTTCAAATCCAACTTGGTGTAGATACGAGCTTTCTTGACCTGTTCCAGAAGTACACTGATGAGAGGCAAGGGGTACCGATTTTTTATGGTTATCGCATTCAATGCCCTAAAGTCCACACAGGCTCTCAGCTCCCCATTAGCCTTCGGGATGAAGAAGAGTGGCGAGGCGGCCGGAGACTTGGACGGGCGGATGAATCCTAGCTTGAGGAGTTTATCCAGGTACCCCCGGAGATGCACGTTTTCAGGCTCCGTCAGGGCATACAGCCTGCCGCTGGGAACGCTGGCCCCTGGCACCAGGTCGATCTGGCAGTCAAACTGTCTATGTGGTGGTAGCACTTCCGCCTTCACCTCATCAAATACATCCTCAAAACTGTGATAAGCCTGGGGGAGAGCAACATCTTTTTCTGCCGCTGTAGCCACCGTCTGACTCCCGCTCTCATCTGCGTCAAGGGATTCCGTTCTTATTCCACAATGCAGGATGCAATACGGTGACGTCATTTCGATGCGATGTGTTGGCCAATCCACAAAGGGGTTGTGTTTCTGTAGCCACGGCAATCCCAATATGACGCCATATTGGGGCGCTCGGATGATGTTAAAATCGATTTGTTCCAAATGGTTCCACCCATATCTCATCGGAAGGACCCCCGTGTGCTGCCCGATGGGCCCCGTCACCAATCGCCTTCCGTCTACAGCATAGACGTCTTCGGGTACAGCTTTGGGAAGAAGCACTAGCCCTAGTCTGCATGCCTCGTTGTGGTCCATAAACATGCCAGTGGCCCCTGAATCCACCATGGCCACAACGGGTATCCACTGGTCATGCACTCCCACGTGCACCGTGAGAAACAGGTGTCGTTGTCCCTTAGTGACCGAGTTGGAAAGTGAAGGGATGGATGAGTGACTCCGAGATGCCCCTTCTCTGGTCTTGGAGTCCTCCAGTTTTCCGCCGGTATGTCCACCACGGCTGTTACCGACCGGTTGGCCCGATAACGTGACGTCTTCGGTTTGGCAGGGCATTCACGTACGTAGTGGCCTTTTTTGCCACAATATAGGCACAATCCTTGTTTACGGCATGACTCTTTCTCCGTGGCTGTGAGGCTCGCTCGTATTGCGCCGATGTCCATGGGTTCTCCCTTGGATGCGGTGGAAGTTTCAGGACTTCCCACCGTCACATAGGATGGAAGGGATTTTCCTTTTCTCCCATGATCCCCCTTTCTTTCACTTAGCCTATGTTCCAGCCGTAATACCAGGTTGATAAGGCCCTCACATGTCTTGGGTTGAGGGTCAATATGAGCCACGGCGTCCTTGAGCTCATCGCACAGCCCTTGATGGAAGAGCGCCGTCTGTTTAGCAACAGGCCACTTGGTTTCCGCAACCAGCCTTCGGAACGCGTTGAGATACTTCACCAGGTCGTTGGATCCCTGTCTCAACTCAAGCATTTCACGGTCCGCCGTGTACGAGTCAGCCCTTCTGTCGAATACCTTCAGGAATTCCTCGCGAAAAGCACCCCAATCACATAAGATGGGGTCGTCCCTGCTCACCAGAGGTACGGCCCATTGTGCCGCGTTTCCAGCCAAATAGGATATAAGGAAAGCCACACGAGCCTGATTCGTGGGGAACGCCTTTGGTTTGCACGATAAATGTAGCGCCACTTGTGTGAGGAATACCTGCACTGTGTTAGGATCCCCACTGTACCTCTCTGGTGTCGCCAAGGGGATGGCTACCGGCATTTCCACTACTACCGCAGGGGTCTGATTCGTGAGGGAGGTGCTGGGCGTGAGCGGGTCCAATTGGATAGCATCCAGTCTGGCTTTTACATCGGCTGTTTCTTGCCTAGAGGCAGCCACTTCAACTTGCATGGCCGCTAAAGCAGCCAGCACATCATCAAGTGTTGCCATGTCTGTTATCGACCGGGAGACAGTTAGTGTTATTAAGGTCGGATATTTTGTAACGCCCTGAACGTCTCAGGATCGTTTAACAGACACGACAATGAAGACGCAACCACTAGTGAAGGGTTAGTTGTTTTAATGAAGGCAAATATAATACAAAGAATAAACAAAAGTTATAGTCACTGGAATCCTCCAGGCTAAGTACGTTACCAGCCCACAGCACGGATGGTCCTAACCGTCCTCTGCATATACGCCGGTCCCGGCGTATGCCAACAGAGGGCAGAAATGAAATGGCCGACAATGCCAATCGGTAGGCTGTGAGGGGCACGAAGAGTGTTGGGGAGAATCGAGGAGTCAGGGAAACACCCAGCCGGGGTCTCTACCTGAAGGGAGCAGCCGCTCAACCTCTTCCTCAGACTGCACCGGGACGCGGAGTCACCTCCTGGTGATGCGTCACCGATACCCCAATCACAAACAAGAAGACTGAACCGAGAGCAGCCGCTCGATCGATCCTGTGGACTTCCGAGTCTGTAACGCGGCAAACACCTCCTGGTGTGCGTTACAGCTGGCAGTCCCTGTGTCTCTGGTCGGGCTGGGAGTTACGACTCCAACCAGCAAAAGCGCCACTGCGCTTGGACTCAGCCGAGTCAAAAAGCGAAGCTCAATGGTTGACCGGTAGAGCTTCCGGGTCCTTCACAGGTGACGATGGGGCAAGACACGGCCCAGGGAGTAACGACTCGACCTACCTCCGTTCTTGCCTTACTGGAGCACCACTCCGGAACACTGCTCTTCACGAAGCAGGTACGTCGGTGTGAACACAATATCCGACAGCGTTGTACCTCCCGGTTCCTCCCTTTATAGGGCGTGTTTTCCTTGAGTTATGTAACAGCTCTCCTGTTTACATAAGGGCGTGTTTCCTTGAGTTATGTAACAGCTCTCCTGTTTACATAAGGGCGTGTTTCCCTTGAGTTATGTAACAGCTCTCCTGTTTACATAAGGGCGTGTTTCCCTTGAGTTATGTAACAGCTCTCCTGTTTACATAAGGGCGTGTTTTCCTTGAGTTATGTAACAGCTCTCCTGTTTACATAAGGGCGTGTTTCCCTTGTATGACAGGAATTCTTGACACTTAACACCACCCATGGCTTTTAATCACGTCTGTCAAAGTCCAGGTTTCTGCCAGGAGATACTCCATGTGTTCCTCTCCCCGCCCATCTAGACCGCTGAATGCCTTAACCACACATATGCATGGTTAAGGCAGATGCGTGGTTTAGGCAAGCGTTGTTCTGCTTGTGTGGAAAGGCAGTCATGAGTCAGCTCGGTTGTTAAGGCTGTTTTCCTTTTGTAGGTCCCTTGAGAGGGTGAGCTTGTAATCTTGCATGGGAAGGGGATATTTGGCTTGACCCATCCCAGATGGTAACTGCAAGGCTTATTTTGCCCGTGTGCAAGTGTGAATCGGTGACCCCTGTAAGCCAGGAGAGGGACACTGTGGGCTGCGCCATGCATTGAGTTCTATGCAGGGACCGCCAAGCCCATACCGGCTCTTTGAAGTGACCCAGAATGCCAGAGGGAGCGACCATAGAAGTAATATTGCCAACAAAGTGCCAAGACTTCTGTATGCCTTAGTGGCAACCCAGTATGCCAGGAGGGGCTGCCATGGTACATGTTTTGACGTCCTGATTCGAATGAGCCCTGGCAGTGACACACGGATTTAGCATCAGAAAAATTCAAACAAGTCACAAATTAGGAATTTAGTGCTTTGACGCTGCCGGCTATTATTCATCTTTATTTAAGAAAGAATGATACAAGTCATAAAAGGTCACAAAGAGGATCGTTCTACTCTTTGCTGTTTCTACAAATGAACCTTTAATGAACCAAGCCACGCAAACAAGAAATTTGGGTTCTGCCTTGAGGCGGAAAGATTTTTACTCTTCCTAAACTAAAGAAACAGTGACATTTCCAACACAAAACTCTTTTCCTCGCTCTTCAAGTAATACACAATTGTTTCCTATTTCAGAAATTACCCAGACCTTGTCCTCAGGAGAACCCGTAAAGGAATTAGGGTTTGAAACGCATAGGCCACGACTAATGGGGTATCCTTGCACAACGTAGATCAATATGGAGGACTAAAAATTAATTTTCAGTGTAAAAGAAAAACAATCCCATCAAGTCCATATTAGATATCTTGGACCCCCATACTGTACACCAAGAGCCCCTGTTGTTAATCTATCGCTCTGGCTCCCCAAATGTAGGACTGGTTGAATATTGAATTTTATATGTTTTTTATTTGTTTATGCTCTAAGATTTGTTTGTCACAATGAACACAAAGATTTTTTTAAACGTTGTACATTTCATAATAGAAAGTTGATATTTCTCTCTTGCTTGAAAAGATATTTAAGATTAAAAAGTGATATGAGCATTTGTAAAAAAATATACAGAGGTCATGTTTATTGAGTAAAAATGATCTTCACAAGAAGTAAAATTGTTAAAATGACGCAGCCACCTATTGTTGTTTCGTGTTTATATGGTATAGGTTACGGCACAGGAGAGTTACTGCAGCAACCCCATATGCCAGGAGCGACATGGTACAAAGTATTGTCAAGTTCGCCCCATCACCAGGGAAAACTAAAGCTGCGACCTGCGGGTGGAAACTGAGCACCAAGACCTGCCCCCTCACTGACCCTGTGGATTAAGGAGGACGCCGAGTGGACTTCATTCCGCCGCTTTCATCCAATCTGGGAGTACAAGATCAACTCCTTCCCCCCCGTGTGGGGACTGGCTGAACTTATTGCACCACCAGAAGCCTGGAGCACCTCCAATCGCTGTTGAGACAGGCAGCACTGCTTGGGAGAGAGCCTGCGACTGCTGCTGCGTGTACCACAAGCTGCCCGAATATGCGGAGCAGGTTCAGAGCATTGCAAGTGCCAACAGACGGGCACCCGCTGAAGTGCTGAACGCTTCTGTGCTGCTGGAGCGGGTAAGACTTGATTTGTGCCCCGGGTGATTAGCTGCTGAAGGTGATGTGGCACTGTAGACACTTTTGACGATTTCCCGAGAGTCAAAGAGGACTCTTGAGTAAGGCCTACTAGTGAGCATTCCCTGGATGCGGCCATCAGTGAAAGCAGAATTATCCTGTACACACTGCAAGGGAGAGTGTGGGAAAGGGGTTTGCTGGATAACGACTAGAGCCCCGGCCTCAAGTGGATTGTGTTATTGTTTCCGAATATCGTACACTTCTTTGAATGAACAGAGTTAGAAATAAAACACTTCTTTCTATGGTAAAAACAATTATTTGACTGGACATTGATTTATTGACATTACTGAGTGCACTTTGAGTTATGACTTGTGTTCACTAATCTCTACCTACACATCCCTACCCCGCCGCCCTCCTGAAGGAGCCTTTGACTGCTTTGACTGCTCATCCAAAGCTACTGCTCAGAAGATACTACACAAAGATAAACATGGCTGGTGTGTATGCGCTTTACAGAAGTTTTCCTTCCTTACTCATTTCAGCTTCGTTTCTCACCTTCACTGACAAGCCAATAATTACAGACATGGTTGAGACTCTGTTAGAATTACTAGTGTTTTAAAGTTTTGCAATACATATAGCATGCCATTACTAATTATGTCCTTCGTTCTCATATTGCCTGGCACATCACAGAAGAAGTGGTTTACCAGATAGGCCAGTGTCACCACAACACGACCTTTAAGGCTACAAAACGCACAATGCTGTCATTTGTTATATGCCACTGTGTCACAGCATCACCTGCCCCGTGCAGCAGAGGCCTTAAATAGTAAATGACTAGAACCCCTTAAGTGCCATTCTAAAGTAACCGTCTATGTCTTTTGTGTTCAAAAGGGCCACCTCGATTTGTTGGCACATGTTTAAATCATTTTTGTTGCTGTTCTGAAAAGAATTCTTGCTATATTTCTCTTGGCAAAAAATGTAGAGCCTGGGTGAAGTGTCACCAGCGGTCAAAGTGGGCGGGATCGGCAGGGCACGGCGTGCTCCTACTTCTTCAATTCCAGGGATTCCGTCCCCCTACTTTTTTATTTTGAAAATGCGTCCCAGGACACAAGAAATCACCATCACCTATAAATAAAGCTCGGAGTTCCTGGCGTGTTCCTGGCATTCGAGGACGGGCGACAGAGAAGTAATAAGACTCTGTCCTTTCCTTCTCGCCCAGAGAAGAAAAATACAGTGTCCACTTCTGCTCTGCCGCTTCAGCTGCCCCCCCCCCCCCCCCCCCCCACACCACTCTCCCACCACTCTTTCCTTCTTCCCTCTCTTTCTGTCTAGCAGTTCTTCTCTTACTGAAAACCGAGACTTCAAGACAGGGTTTTCACTCTCTTTCCTGTCCTTTCTTTTATTTGCTCCCCTGTGAAATGGATACAAAAAGAAAAAATGTTTTGCTGGAAATGTCGTCTTTTAATTCCAAAGTGCAGCATCTGGAATAAAAGGTTAAAAATATGAAAGATAACTAAATAAAGTAAGACAGAGTGGTAGCTAACTGTCCAGATTGATTTTATTTACACCCAAACACATTAGCGCCATTTTTACAAAGTTTGCCAGTGAAGCGCTTTTTTTGTTTAAAGCCCTATTTTTGTTTTCTTGTCTTTGTTTTCCCTGGGCTTGCAACTGGTGCAACAATCCTGGAGGTACTGCAAAGTGTGGATTGGAAAACAAAATGTGTACTGCGACTGTGTCCAGGGATGTGGTCTTTTTACCATACTGCTTACGTTTTGTAAGGATATAAGCAATGGACATTGAAATGGGTCCATTCAGGGCCCTGTAGTCATGTCCTTAACTTTTCAGGCATAAGCACTCACTGATTTCTGAATAGTGAGTGTAAACGTGTTAAGGTAACCATGTTGTTCCTGCTTACATTTCACATGGTTTGCTAAATTTTGCATTCCCTATGAGGGTTTGCTTTTTCCAGGATGTTGTTACTTTTTTTTGTAGGCTGCACATTGCTCTTGTCTAGTGCGTCATTTAAATTGGGCCGCATCCAGGTGTTTATAGCAGGCAGCAATTGGGTTGTAGTTGAAGGCAGTGTGAGTTTTTCTCATTGGGGCAGTATGGTGTTCAGTGGGGGAAAGGATGTGGCACTATGGCCAGAGCTACTGAATTTGGAACTGGGGAACCAGGTTCAGCCTTAATAACCAGTCCACCTGACCACACTCCTGAGGGAGCACATTCCTATGCTAGACCTTAGAAGGCTGCGCAAGACCTTAGACCATCAGGTGGACCCTAGCAGTGGCAAGTGTGGGTTAACCTTCAAGGTTTGTCCACCACAATCCATACTAAAGTTCACCTCCAGTCTTGCAGACAGGCCTATGAAGCAGCATACCATAGTGACAGTGACTCTGTCACTGAGGTCACAGGACACGTGAGAAGGGCTAGCTCTAGGGCAGTGCAACCGGTGTGACCGCACCGGGTGCTGACTTTGGGTGGAGGCATTATGTTTGCAAGTATATTAAGGTTTTAAAAGCGCTTGCTGCCTCCTTCCTGGCCTCCAGCAATTTTCGGCAGCACTTAGGGGTTTCTAGGGCCAGCACCCATGGGAGCACTGGAGTACTGGAGTTACCTCACCCAAGGACGCCGGGTGCATAGTTGTCAAATGGTGTCGGGAATCGTCATTGATTTCAATGGCGATCTGCTGCAAAGTGCTGCTGCCAGGAAGGAGAAAGTGTCTGGTGTGATCCAAGCCTGGATCAAAGATCAGAAGAACCTGAAAGCAGAGGGGACAGTGTCTGGGTCACTTGCCAGTGACCAGGGGCACGATAGACGAATGTCCAACGATGTCGGGTGATTCAGATGCGAAAAGGCGAAGCTTGACTCTGCAGCCCCAAGGACCAGGAGGCGTCGACGACAACCAGGAGCTGGATTCGAGCTGTCCCACAAAGGATGTCGAGTGCTGCGGTGTTGGTGCTCGGATTGAACACAACAAGCCTTGGAAACAGCAACCCACGCAGGAAGAGAAAAGATGCTTCGGTGCTGACCGCCAAGGTTCTGGGGACTCCCCAAGCAACAGAGAGTCAGGGCATGTCTGGAGCAACCAGGTAAGCCCAATTAGAAGTAAAGTTACCTTTACAGGGACCCACCAGTTGACAGACTAGGGATCGCGAAGTGACCTAGAGAGAAAACACAAAGGGCCAGCTCACGGAACACTCGTGGAGTGTAGGTGACCAATCTTCAATGCAAATGCTGCTCGGGGTCAGGACTACAAGTGACCCAAAGCTCAGCTGCAGGAGTCGTTGGAAAGCTGATGCTTCTGCAAAGTGACGTGGTGTCCAGGGGTTCGATTTGCACGGTCGCCACAAGGGATACGGGCCTCAGACTTGCTGTGCACACTGATCAACCTCTACGACCATGGAAACCCACCTCCTGTGTTGCAAAATTCTTCGGAGTCCGGCGGGAGCTTTGGAGATGCAAACCGGTCAGATGTGTCTTTGGTACCTGCCTTGAAGGGGGAGTAACTCCTTTACTCCAAGGGAGATTCTTCACTCATGTAGTTCAATGTAGATCATCGAAGTTCCAGGATTCAGTATCAGAGTTTTGTCCAGGTGTAATCTAAAGTCCTTTAGCCAGGGGTTCCTTTCTTATACCCAAGGAAGGGGTGGGACAAACTCTAGGGAGCCACCTATGGGAGGGTCAGGAAAGAGGGGTGGCTGCACCCATTTCCTTTGTCCAGTTTTGTGCAAGAGCAGGGGCTGGTAGCCCCTGCAACCGGTTTGAGCTGGACCATGCACAGGGACACCAAATGTGATCCCAGTGCTGAACTTCAAAGCACTCTTGGAGTGCACCCACCCAGCCCCAATACATTAAAGCCTGTCTGGGAGGTGGTGACACCTCCCTGTGACAGGAAACCTATTGTCCAGGCCTCCCCTGCCAGAGTTTTATCCAGCAGCAGGAGGGCAGACTTGTGTCTGTGGCTGGCAGAATCCATTTTGTGATGCCAGGGCTCTGTTAGCTGGTACCGGATATACCGGTGCTGTCATGTCTCTCCCTCTGGAAGGGTGGGATCCTACTCCCACACCAGTTACTGGTGTGGGGTATGATTCCAAGGTGTTTGCATTTACCGTTTGGTTATAATGCACTTAAGAGTGTATGGTTTATTATTTTGACATGTGCACACATGCTAACAGTCTTTGGAAAGATTTTGCCTTATTAGTACCAGTGTAACATACAAATGCAACAGTGAGAAAAGTGATCAGTCAACCTTTGCAATGAGCCATCCACTCATAAGAAAACAATTCACATTTTTTATAAACTTTTGATACGTTTGAGCTGTAAACAATTTATTAGTTTAAATGGTCAGATCATGCAACAGATCTCGCATTAGATGGCAAATATGGAAGAGCCATAATTATATAGAAAACATTTGCAAACTAGGATATTTTGCCATTCATGTTTGAACTGCTGTTGTGGAAAAAGGGAGAAGTGCTGATGACAAACTCCATGGCTCGGCGACAAATGGCTTGTGCTTCCACATTTTATCGTATTTGGGACATTCTGTGATTAGAAGCATATCCCACTTTGTGAATGTGTTTTAATGTCAATAACTCATTATAACCTTATATAATCATGTGTATCCAATGGTTCAGTAAACTACGCAGTGAAATGCCAAACAAATACTAACAAGCATTTACAATGCAATGGTCTCGGCATTGTTAAAGTTAGAGCTATTGGCATTGCTCATGACATTATTTTTGTTTATGTTTTTGTCTTTAAAACATTTAAAGAAACGGCATTGTTATTTACAATGTCAAAAGCTTAATCACTCAAATGCGAGACCTATTGCATTTGCACCCACACAGAGCCACCCACCCACACATACACACACACAGAACCACCCACCCACCCACAGAGCCACCCACAGAGCCACCCACCCACAGAGCCACCCACAGAGCCAGCCAGTGCACTCTAGGGCAGTGCTTAATTTGTATTAAAAAAAAAAAGTGCCAGGGCTCTGGACAGAAGGCCATTGAAACTTGCACCACACATTGTCCCTGACATGCTGCTATAGATCATAACAACACAACTACTAACCATCACACTCCTACAAATGAGACAATTCGGACTATTTCAGGCCCCCAAAGCTATAAGAATGGCTTAGGTGGCAGGTGATAGTAATTTTTAATGTATATTGCATTAATAAATGACTGTTGTTGTGTTCATGTCTAAATAAGCCAGTCAGTGCAACCACCCTCAGTCTGTGACTTCTAGACCTCACCCTCCCCTGCCCCCCCCAACTCCCGTTCGTGTTTTCTTGCCTGCCGGCACTTCCGTTTTCATCTTTATTATTGGCACCTTGAAATATGCGAGTTCAAGATGCGTGCTGTACAAAAACTGATCGTGTTTAATGAACTACATTTTAATGTTACCCTAAATATAATAAGACTCTAGGCGACATTCGGGGTATGCATGGCAACTGACGCCTCTTAGTTCACAAATGGCATTGTTGTTGGGCGGGAGGAGCGGCAGTGTTTTAACTCAAGCTTAAAATGAGCACTTTTAATAACTTCCTCTCAATTCAGTGCTATGATCTTGTGTACTGAGGTGATGCGCTAAAGAAATGCACTTTTTTGAATTCTGAAGAGACATTATCACACATTTACATCATGTTTACTGTATGATTATCATGCCGATCATTTTCACGGCTCGCCCACTGGCTCGTATACGCTTGGCTAGTCTCCGTCTGGCTCTACCTGTTAATTAATATATTGGCTCGCGCACCTCTAACAAAGAGAGATAAAGGGATACATGGCAGTGAGCCCGGTAGATGGTAGAGAAATAGACTGGTGCAGACAAACTGACAAAGTCAGTCTCCATTGCCTCACGCAGTATCATCACTTTCAATAACCTGGAAATCTGCCGGCAACTTCCGCATGCCCCAACCTCATCCCCCACACCTATTCTTAGCAGAAGCGGCAGATTCTGAGCTTTGCCCTGCTGGTATAGAGGAGCACGGCAGAGTCTGTAGAAGCACTGGAATCCCTAGCCTCTCCGGGCGGGCACCTAAGCCTTCCGGGTGCCTTCACACTCAGGATAAATGAATATATTTTGTTCTGTGCTTTAGTCGCCCCTCTGTGAGCACTGTCTGGTAGATGAAGCTCTGTGTAAATAAACACATTCAGAGAGGAGGTTGTGTACAAAAAACAACAGCCACAATACTGTTAGTTTTGAACGTGTAGTTAAATACCGGCTCATCGAGTACCTCATTGGCTGATCATTCCATGGCACTACCAAAATTACATTTGGACACATTTGCTCAACTGTAAATCACTCCCTTCTATGGGTCATTTAACAACTTGGGGCTTTGGCATTAGGTAACCTACTTTGGATGCTGTGTAAAAGAGTAAATACAAAAATTAATGCAATGAAACTAAGCAACCAGTACTGTCTAAAACACTGTGAAAACTGACATGCATTCTGGCATTTTGTTTAGTTAATGTCGATTTTCTCATAGATGCGAGTAAAGTGCTCTTAATATCTTAATGAAATCTGCACACTTTTAACTAATAGCACCGGGTGACCTTCGACAACTAATACATTTTCATGTACCCCCTCTGTAATTGGATAAACAGTGGTGGTAAATAAAATACCCAGGCTGGGTGGCCTACTCACGTGCGGGCCTGAAGGGCGGAGTCTCTTACCATCCTCATCAAGGCACCTCGTTAATCCACGACAGCTGCTCAAAGCGCTACACTTGTAGCGTGGAGTATAGTTTAGTTTAGAATAACACTGCTAGCTAATGAGCAGTCATTAGTAAGGTTTACCAGTTAGCTACCTATCTCGGAAAGCCATGATTGTGCTTCGGGGATTATATCAACCAAGAAGCACTTCCTTTCTTTCAACTAGTGGTAGAAATAAGAACATGTTGGCCAAAATTCTGGCAGTTTATAGGGAAAATACGGTGTCTTTCTTTTAATCACAATGTATTGGGGCATCAGCGCGCTTGTCACCTACAAGAACAACAACTCCCAGAAGACCACCGGGAAGTGGCAGCGCCAATGTACAATAGGACCAGGAACTGGCCTCATGGGATAGGTAGTTCCATTACCAGACCCTGAAGTCGTAAAATGTAAGCGACTGAACTACATGCCCCACAGTGCTCCACTGCCCTGAATTCCACTGGGCCTGCCGCCTCGAAAACCGCTATGGCCACCGCACGTGGCTGCGAACCTGTATTTTCCCCACCTTCCTTCGCGCCGAGTCAGACAAGTACCTCCACTGCTCAATTCAGCCTCCTACTCGTTCCGCCATTGCCGCGGCGGCTCCGGTTGCCATGTTCCCACCCTGAGCCCTCTGGTCTGCCGCCCAATGGCATCCATGCCTGTGAAACACCACCCCTTCGTTGAACCTTTCATCCAATGACAGAGCGAGGCTTGAAACGCAGACTGTGTACTTTACTGTGCTACCGGCATTCACTACAAACTTCGCGCAAACTGAAGTTTTAAAAGTTCTTGGCAATAACAAAAAAATGTTTTTTTGTTTTTTTTTACATTTTGTTCGAACGGGATTTAATGGTGCTTAAAGACGACTGCTCTGACTGGTTTATAGACCGTGTGCCAAATCGGGTTTCTAATTCGTGGTTTGAAACACATAAACCAGAGACCAGAGCAGCAGCCGAACACGGGAGCCGACAGCAAGGGGAGAGGACGCCATTAACACCACCGCCTTTCTCCGAGGTCAAGCAGAAATGCCTCAGAGAAAAGCAGCGGCGTTTTCGGATTCAGGGGCGTGTTTTTCTTTCTCTCCTCTTGCCATTGGCTGGAATGTTTACATTCCAGAGGAGAGAAAGAAAGTAAAAAACACGACCCCGAATCCGAAAAAGACGGGGCTTGTTTGGAGAGACAATGCTCTTCTCCAATGGCTGACCAGTATTTCAGAGGCCAGCCAATGGAGAAGAGGTAAAAAAAAAAGGGGTGGGTTAAAGCCCCACTCCTAAACATTAAATCTCGGAGCGAGACTGCGCAAGCGCAGCCTTCAAGCCGAGACCTAAAAATTGGGATGTTTGCGCATTCTGGCCACACCTCTGGCTCCGCCCACTGAGCCAATCCTTGGGTTATTCCCGCCCTCTGATTCTCCGCCCACAGTTCCCCTACTTTTTTTCCCCCACTTCGACCACTGTCACACGTAATAAGTCCAGATGCCACTTTTACCTTCCCAGTTCCAATTTGATTCCAGGAAAATTTGGAACAGCCGGCTCTCAGCCAGGTACGGCGCCTGTAGCTTTTCTGAAGGATTATCTTTAAGAAGAAAACGTGTAGTATACGTGCGCAGACATACTTGTGGTCAGGAAATGGCCAAAAACATGAACAATTATGTAAGATAACCAAACGGCAATACAGGATATGATTAAATGAAACGACGCTTGACACAGACCTATCGGATGACCCTCAATCTCGGTTCTAATTGCCGCACACCAACAAAATAAGGTTTGCGCCCCGTAAATGCGGAAGCATGCTGTCAGGTTTACCTCTGTGGTGGGAAAGCTTGCATGCAGCGTTACGTTGTACCGACGGGGATGGACGCAACTATAAGCTCTAATAATGACTTGTGGTACAACATGCTAGTGCTATACAGTGACAGTCTGACAGAAGTGGCTGTGTTCACGAGGCCTTCACCAAACAGAGACAAGCGGTCTCCCTGCTCCAACAACAACAAGCATTGGCCAATAGGTCTCGCCTTCAAAAGCGAAGTGACGACTATGCCACTGTGTTTTTCCATTGGCACTCCTTGGATATATATTTTATAGTAAAATTTAATTTAAAAAAATGAAAAACTGCTGCTAGTTTGTCACAATGTAGGCGCATGCATGCACGCCTGTGGTAGCCATTTTGGAACACCTAAAGAAAGCTTTTCACCATTGCAAGATGCATGCCGGTATGCATGTGTGCCTCCCACATAACACACAGGCAGTCATTTTGCCACTTTTAATATACCATTCCAAAATGGCAGATAAGCATTTCACAATGGTAAATCAAAAATATATATATATGTGGGAGGGGGCGTGGCCAGGCGCCGAACGGAATGGCCGCCTGATTCCTGAGCTCCGCCGGGACCGTTGGTGTCCTCTACCATCCGACATTTACTCGAGCTGCGGGGTTGGTCAGTGAATGCCCCCCGGCTCCCCCAGGGCACAGTGATCCAGCGGAGTGCTTTTGCGGACCCCGAGGACCCTCGGAGGGCTTGACGCGGCTGCCGCGAACGACGGCGGCGGCCGAGTGCCTCGCTCCGGAGCTGCGGGGCCGCCCCCTTTCTACTTGGAGCCCCGGCTTCGGCCTGACGCGTGCGGCGCGCGGAGGGGCGCCGCCGAGGACGGCGCTGTTCCCCCAGCGGAGCCTGGGGGCCGTTGGCTTCCTGCAGCCTGCCATCGGTGACTGAGGGCCGAACAGAGAGAGGAGCGGAGTGCGGCGGCAGGGGCCCTGCGTGTCTGGCGATGAGACAGGAGGCGCCGTGATCTCGGCGGTGGGCCGCTAACCTCCGGATTGCTTCGGCAGGGGCAAGGACGTGAGACCAGCCGGGGCAGTTGCTTTGGGGTGACACGTGTGGCCCGCCGGCTGGGGCCCCTGTTCATTACCGTTGGTGCGACCTGGGCGAACGATCTTCGGCCCGAAAGGCGACTGAGGCTCCTGACCAAACAGCGGACGCGCAAGGTTCGTCGGGGGGGCCCCCTACCCGGCGATTCGACCAGGGGAGTGCCGGCGGTGCCAGGATTGCGCCCGACTACACTTGGGCGACCGGAGCTGGCGCGGCCCCCTGCGGGCGCCTCCGAGCGAAGGGGGCAAGGGGGACGCTGTCCCCGGAGGTACCGGCGGCGCCATGCGGCCTAAAGGAGGAGCCGCGACCCAGTCCAACAAACTGGACAACTACACAGTGGCCAAACCGGCGACGCAACCTGGTGGGACGGCGAAGGAGGCGGCAGGCCAGGCGGAACCCTCCCTGACGTCCATCATGGCCGCGATTCAAACCCTGGGCACCAACCTGGAGACGAAAATGGACAAGATCACAATAGAAGTTAACTTGCTCCGGGCTGACTTGGGGACCACCACCGACCGCTCTAAAACCAATGCAGCTGACATCGTCACCCTGCAAGAATCCGAGAAGCGGCTCACCGGGAGGGTTAACGAACTCATCCACCAGCATAGACTGCTAGCTTCGCGACTCGACGACCAGGAAGGCCGGGCCCGGAGAAGTAACATCCGTGTGGTTGGTGTGGCGGAAGGCCTTGAAGGGGACTGTATGGAACTCTTTATCGAGGATTTGATCCTTCAACACCTTAAACCCAAGAGACTGTCTAAACTGTTCACGGTCGAGCGGGCGCACAGGGCCCCGATCCCGAAACCCAAACCAGGGGCCTTCCCGCGAACGATCATCGCCAAAATCCTAAACTATCGAGACCGCGATGCAATTCTCCAGGCGGCTAGGCAACACGGGGATTTGAAGTACGAGGGCGCCACTGTTCGCTTCTTCCCAGACTTCACACTCCAGGTTCAGCAGGAGAGGCGCTCCTTTCAGGGGGTGAAGGCGGCGCTCCGTAACCGCGGGATTCGGTACATGATGTTCTTTCCTGCCAAATTGAAGGTCATAGCTGGTGGCAAATCTCATTTCTTCACATCGCCTGCGGCGGTGCAGGAGTGGCTGGACTCAGAGGATACGTCCCGGGACCCACGGCGCGATGGTGAACAGCGGAGAAGCGTGGGGAACTCCTCCCCCGGGTCAGCGACGGGGCGAGTGGACAGGGGAGAGCAGAGCCAGCGGTCTTGGCGGTCAAGATCGAATAGTCCTCGTTGGGACACGCCTAGAGACGACGCAGTGAGATGAGCCATGGACGCCCGACATAGAAGCCAACGGACAGTAAAGTATTATGGTTGTTAACTGTGAGACTGGCATGCTCCATGAGGTGCTTAGACTTTAACGCCTGGGGTGGCTTAGCCGGGCTCCTTATGTAGCAGATGTTTTGTGGACCTGGGGGCTGTGTTACCTGGGCACCACGGGCAGGCGGTCAGGATTGGGCTGGCTCACGACCTTCCCACGTAAGTTCCTCGGTGGGCTCTCACCGGGGTAGGGTTGGGCGACAGGCGCTCTGCTAATTGGGGTGGTGGGTAGTTTTGAGCCCACGGAGCAGGGGGCAGGGAGGGGGGGATCTGTTGGGCAAGGGGTGGCGGGGAGGTTGGGGGTTTTGAGTTGGGGGGGGGGGAGGGGGGAGTTTATGGTCACACGAACTAGGTCATCACTGCGGCAGCCGGAACATTGGGGTGGTGGGACGAGGCACCCTGCAGAGCAAGGGCGATGGATAGCCGATGGGAGAAGAGTCTAAAAGTCCTAAGCTGGAATGTCAATGGGTTGGGGGACAGGCTTAAGCGCACTATCGTCCTGCAATTCCTCAAACGGCACCAGCCGGACGTGGTGCTGCTGCAAGAGACTCATTTGATGGGTAATGTCTGTCAGGCACTGAATAGGTATGGTTTCATGCTGGCGGCGCACTCTGGCTTTACATCTGGTTCCCGGGGAGTGGGGATCCTCCTGCGGCGCTCACTGCCCTTTCATATAGACCTGGTCAAAACTGATCCGCAGGGCCGTTTCACGGCTGTTTCTGGACGGTGGGAGGGACGTACACTTACCCTGCTTTCCATATACATCCCGCCGGGCCTCCAGGCCCGGGCCTTCGCGGATCTGGGGGCGCTACTCCTTTCCCTTCCCGGGGGTCAGTTGATGCTAGGCGGGGACTTTAACGCCGTGGTGTCAGGAACCCGTGATAGGCAGCCTCCCCGGGACCTCCCTCGAGGGCAGGGGTGGTTGGCGGAATTTATTGACAGCTTCGGACTCACAGATGTTTGGCGGCTGCTCCACCCTACAGACACCCACTTTACCTTCTTCTCGGGGTCGCACCACTCCTTCTCACGACTAGATTATATCCTTACCCTCCTGCAGCCCGATATGACAGTCCGGGAGACGGAGCTCCTGCCTAGGGGTATCTCCGACCATTCACCTGTCCGTACACACATCGTCTTTGGCACTCACCGGGAGGGAGGGATAGTGCCCGTGAACGCTTGGCAATTGAAAAATGAGGACACCAGGAAACACGTGTCCGACTCAATCTCCCAGTACTTTGATGAGAATTTTGGCTCCGTAGACTCCCCGGTCACCCTATGGGAGGCATTTAAACCCGTGATTAGAGGGGAGGCGCTCTCGGTCATAGCGGCACGACGTCGGGAGCGGCGCCTGCAGGTTACCACGATTGAGGCGGAATTGGAGGCTCTGGAGGGGGAGGCGACTGCGGGGGGGGGGTTGTGAAGCTAGACACAAACTGCAGCTGAAGGCGGCGGAATATAGGGCTCTGGTCACCCAGGAGGCTCAAACAGTGGCTCAACATAAGCTTGGCACGATCTATGATCAGGGAGATAAAGCGGGGAAATTGATAGCCTGGCTGGAGAAAAAACAACAAGCCAGCAAGGTGGTGCCTGAAATACGCACCGAGTCTGGGACTGTAGTGACAGAACCCAGGGAAATAGTTAGCCAATTCGCGAGACACTTCCAGCGGGTCTATCGGAGTGAGTCTGATAGGCCGGAGGAGGACTCCAGGGTCCTCTTAACGGACATTCGCTTGCCCTCCCTTTCGGAAGAAGATCGTGAAACTATGGATGGCCCGATCACCGAATCCGAACTGCAGCGTGCAATAGGGGAACTTCGCCCGGGAAAGGCTCTCGGACCCAACGGCCTTCCGATAGAGCTTTACAAACTCCGTCCGGATGTCACGAGCAAATACTTGAAGCTCATGTTCGACCGAAGCAAGGAAAGTGGGGTCCTACCCCGCGACCAGCGCATCGCGACTATAGTGGCACTCCCTAAGGACGGGAGACCCAAGGACTCCTGTGCCTCCTACAGGCCAATCTCGCTCCTCAATGCGGAGCCCAAAATACTGGCAAAGACGCTTGCCAACAGGCTTAAGGCAGTGCTTCCCTCGTTGGTCCATCCGGACCAATCGGGATTCATGCCTCACCGTAACACGGCCCTCAACATCAGACGGTTGCACGGTGTTCTGGGGCAGCGCCACAGACTGCAGGAAGACGCAGTGGTGGTCTCCCTAGACGCCACGATGGCCTTCGACACCTTAGAGTGGCCATACATGTTTGCAGTTCTGCATAAATTCGGATTTGGGCCTCAATTTATAGCCTGGGTGCGTCTCTTATACACCGAACCCCTAGCGCAGGTACTGGTTAATAACAAATTGTCCGAGGTGTTCCCGCTTGCCAGAGGGACTAGGCAGGGCTGCCCCCTCTCTCCTCTTCTCTTTGCCCTCTCCCTTGAGCCGCTCGCGGCCTGGATAAGGCAGGACGTAGATCTCAGAGGTATAGCGTGGACGGAGGGGTGGGAGGACAGAATATCCCTCTATGCCGACGACATTCTCTTATACCTTTGCAGGCCGCGCAGGTCCCTCATAGTGGCACTCGACATATTTGCGAGTTTTGGGCGTAATTCTGGCTTCCGGATCAATTGGGCCAAATCACATCTTTACGTCTTGCAGGGCGACCCCCCGAGGCTCCCAGACGCGTGCCCTATCAGGGTGGCGGACGACGGTTTCCGGTATTTGGGAATATTCATCACGACTGACAAGACCCTGTTATACGAGCGCAACCTCAAGCCACCGTTGGTTCGGCTGCAGAGGGAGGCCAAGGCCTGGCAGCGCCTGCCAATGTCGTTGTTGGGTCGGGCAGCCTTATTCAAGATGCTGGGGTTGCCACGGTTCCTATATGCGTTACAAAACTATCCCGACTTAGTCCCTAACACCTACTTTGCGGCGATAGAGGCGGCGCTGCGGGACCTCCTCTGGGCAGGGTCGCCCCGAATCTCGCTGAATAAACTCACGTTGGGGTGGTACGGCGGCGGTATAGCCCTTCCCGATATTCGTAAGTATTACTGGGCGGCCCATCTCACAGCGATAAATCACGGGACATATGGTGACGGGAACGACCCAGCCTTCGGTATGGATCGGTGGCTGCTTCCCGGTGGGAACTATGAGAGAGCACTCTACTCCAAACGAGGTACGCACAACCTCACGGGTCCTACCCTTCACTCGGTTCAAGTCTGGCGTATGGCCCAGAGGAAGCTCGGATGGGAGGGAGTCCTAACACTAGCCACGCCGCTCTGGGCGTCTGAACAATTGGGTAATCTTGGACGCACTAAGGGCTTCCGCAACTGGGACCTTATAGGCATCTCCCAAATCAGAGACATCTGGGGCCCCGCGGGGGTCCGTACGTTCGCCCAACTGCAGGACACATATGAGCTTGCGCACACTGAATACTTCAGATACCTGCAGGTGCGGCACTCCTTACAGGCCAATATTCCACCCGACACTAAGCCGCCGCAAGCCTCCCCGCTGGAAGATAGGCTACTGGATGGGTACCTCCCAGAACACGCCATCTCCCTCACATACAAAAAACTAATTAACAACCCCCCTGATCTGTTGCTGCCCCTTAGAGACAAGTGGGTCGCTGACGGGCTTGAGATAGATGATGAGGAATGGCTCTACGCGTTAGCCTCCCCTAGGGAGGTCGCGATATCTGCCCGGCTGCGCCTGATCCAACTCAAGCTGCTACACAGAATCTATTTCTCCTGTACTAGGTTGCACACCATGGGCAGGGTTGACACAGTTCTTTGTAGGAGGGGATGTGGGGGGACGGGCACCTTCTTCCACGTGTTGTGGGACTGCCCCCAGATTCAACGCTATTGGAGGAGGGTGGTGAAGTGCATGGAGGAGGTATGGGAGGTGGAAATTCGCCCGGAGGCCAAGAGGTGTCTCCTGAACATCTGGGAGCCAACGGACCTGCCACCGAAGGGTAGGCTCTGGGTGACGCTTGGTCAAATGGTGGCTAAACGGAACATTGCCAGACTCTGGGGAAGCCCTACTCCACCAAGACTCTCGGACTGGCACGGCGACATGGACTGGTGCATGCTGCGAGAAAAGACTGTATATATTGAGAGAGGGTGCCCCAGGAAATGGGGGGAAGTATGGTCCAAATGGAATGACTTTAGGGGTGGTATTTGTGAGCCGCCTGCAGTCGAGCAGGATGATGCAGGGGCTATATAGGACTCCCACGTTTCAGTGGCTCCCGGGGCTGAGGTGGGGTGCCGCAGCCGCCCATGGGTACAGAGTATATCTACGGCACGAGTGGTGACTGGTTCTAGGGAAGTTTGGGGGGGGAGGGGGGGGAGTAGTTGCTCGTTCGGCGCCTGCGCCGTTGGGAGCTCTCCGTTTGTTTATGGTTTACATAGAGAAAATGAGGCCTGCATTATCCTTCTTTCACTGTGATACGAATGCACTTTCTAGCGCCGCCGTACCCCCGGGTTGACGGCACTGGGCTGTGTTAGTTAAGACAAAGTGCATGAATGCAATATGCGGCCGGCCCGAAGGGTTGTAGGCCAAAGCGGTGTATCGTGAACATAACAATAAAGGTCTTTTTAAAAAAAATAAAAAAATATATATATATATATATATATGTGTATGAGCGCTAACACAATTAAACAGGCAGCCTGGTAGCTGCAGTGTGCAACTGCTGGGACCTCAATAGAAAACAAATGCTGCGTGTTTCTCTTAAAAAAATATATAGCGGTGAATCAATTGAGTGCAAAGTCGGGTTCCCTTATCTTACCGGTTATGATGCCATGCTGATCGATGATAAAGGGCAGGTTTGATTTAAATAATCCAACTATATTGATTCACAGAGTGTATCCATGTGAAAGCTCTTGTCTTTGTCCTGTCGTTAAAGGAAAGCTGGCTCAACACACTGTGTCAGACCCGCTGTATATAGCATTAAATAAGAACATTACACCGTGTCCAAAAAAGATCGCATCTGTGCTCCTGCCTTTCTGCCATTGTGTCTCCTGGAGTATAATGGTGTTAACGTGCGTGATCAGTTTATTTGATGCTGGTGACGTACAAAAAAAATGGACGTTTATCCAAATACGCTCTAAAGCTTTAAAATAAATGTGCCGCCATGTTGGAAAGGTGACTAAAGAATGGAACAGCTGCCCGTGTCAGATAATCTGTAAATTAATCAAAAACAACGCGGTAATGTTATTTTTAGTAAAAGACCATTGTCTAGTCGTGAAATTTGTTGCCACATATTGCTGTTATTTAGTGCCACTTTGCCTTATGCAAGCGGCTGCCTTGATGTAGTTGTACAGCATATTGCAGGCATAAATGACCTACTCTGAAGGAATGTAAATTTAACGTTGGGAGCAGCGCTCTGCTAATTAGATGCTTTTTGGCGCTACATTGATTATGAGGCGCTACACTAAATAATGTCAGAGCTTAAGCTAAAGGCCTGGTCCAGCAGCAGGAGGCGCTGTAGGGCTGTCAACAGCAAGCCTGATATCACAGGAGTGGATCTCACCGACCCCCTGCAGCACCGTCCTGAGACTCACCCACCCTTCGCAGAGTCTGGGGTACAAGCAGCGCTCCCTGTCAGTTACGGGGGCTTGGAGCAGCGAGACTGCTTCAGAGCTACACAACTGACATAGACCGAGAGAGGCGGTGAAGTATCACTCACTGGTGTAGAAGAATCCTTTTCTGCGACGATTTAATGATGCGCCTGATTAGGGAGATTAATCTTGCAGGGTTGGGGTCAAGCTTGCGTTTACAGAGTATTACGGAGAATTAGAATACTAGAATATTACAGACTATTACGGAGTACTAGAGTATTATGGAGTATTAGATTATCAAAATGTATTACTGTTCTATAGATCAGTGAGTTAAGGGGCATGTTCTCAGTTGCACGCTGCTAGGAGCCAGGGACGTTTATGTGACCACCTTTAGAAAGCTGTATCAACATTAAGCAGAAGTAATACGTTTTGCGCTAGTGTTTCACGTCCCCCGACAGCAGACTGCGCATGCATTTATAAAGGGGGTTGGGAAGGTGGATCAGCGCGAGGCTGGAGTGGCGAGTGAACAGGAGCCGCATGAGCCTGCCGGAGCAAAGATCCTTGCGACTGTATGGTGCTCAAGGGCTGCACTAAACGAGGGTATGTATGGCTTTGAGCTTGCAAAGTAAAAGGGTTCAGCGTCGTTGGCAACAATGCATCCCAAGACACACATGTGATGCACCAACGTATTAATTCTATTTCAAATGACAATTATACAGTGGCCAGCCTGAAACCTGGTGAAGACACAGACAATAACTAAAACAAGGTGCGCGCTGTTACGTGTGACCATGTACGGTCGGTCCGCTAACGCCCCTTAATGAACCACGTAGTTCACGGCAATGCTGTGGTTAATACCCGCGCACTGCAGGTTTTCAAATGAACCACGTAGTTCACGGGGATGCTGTGGTTAATACCCGCACACTGCAGGCTGACCAACAAAGTCACCGCAGGGGAAATGAATGAAAATGAAATGAAATGAAATAGCATTTATAAAGCGCACGGTTACCCAAAGGCATCCCAGCGCTAGGGTCGAGACCGCACTAGACTAAGGCAATCAGTGTGGAAAGAGCCAGGTCTTCAACTTTTTACGAAAGACGGAGTGATCTGATTCTTTACGCAAATACAGCGGCATTATAAGAAAAGAGGCGGCCGCCGCTTCTAGACCTCCTAATTCTGGGAACGAACTCCAGATGAAGATCACTAGAGCGTAACTGTCTTTGAGCTTTGTAAGGTTGGACAAAAGAGGAAACAATATCTGGGCCCTTACCCCCAAGCATCTTATGGGTGGTGCACAGTGCTCATAAGAGGGCGGCCCCTTTAGGGCCACAAGATGGCACACTGGGCAGCCTAGTGTCCAGAGACCCCCTTGGGGTCCCGTGCGTTACTTCCGGCCGGGGTGGGGTTCGGGGAGAGGTATAAATTCCTCCCCCGCCCACCTGGCGGCCTCTTTGTCCCCTCGCCCTGACGCCGATTGTGTGCTTTCTGGTCGCTCCGTCCAGAGGCCTGGTCTGGTGTCGGTGTGCTGTTTTTTCCTCCGGTGGCCGGGTTGATTTCTATTGCAGTGAGTCGTTCGCTCTCGGGGATGGGTTGTGATTTCACAGGTTGTGTTGTGCTTTCAGGCATCACGCCGTATTTAGGTGAGGGGACAGTGGGGGTGCAGAGGCCAAGCCGCGGGTCGCGTGCGCTAAGCCCCTGCCCTGCACCCCGGGAGGTACTCCGGTGCACGGCCTCGGCAATGATCGGGGGCATGTGGGGTCGCTTGGGTTGGCCCGCTTTTGTTGTACTGAGGGCTCATATGGTGCTTGGTTCCTCGGAGAGGCCTTGAATGGTGGGATGCGGCGTGCCGCTCATCCAGGGTCCGCATCGGTGTTATCAGGGGAGCGCAGGCATTCAGGGTCGCGTGCGCAAAGCCCCTGCTCCCCCCTTGAGGTCCCCATGTCAGCGGTCCCTGGAGTGATTGGAGGCATGTGGGACCGCTGGGGTTTGCACTATTATTAGCTGTACATGTACAATACTCTGGGTGCAGTAAGGTGTTTACGCCACGGGGTGGCACTGTCCCTCGGTTATGGTCTCCGTACACGCCAGAGTTTTTCATTACTATTGTAATGGGTTTCCTGCATTTCATCACTAGCACGGTATAGAGTAATTAAACATTCTTGGTGTAATGCCTTGTTTTAGTGGCCAGACGGCGAGAGGTGCTGCGTGATTTCAGGCACCTTGACATGTTTCTCTGTGCGCCCATGGGGAACATCTCGATTTCCAGCTAAGTCACAGCAAGGGCCAGAGTGGAATCGCGATAGTTGTTGGAAACCTGCCTCATTCTGGTGCGTGTCAGATTGTATTGTATTATCACCACTTAGATGCGCTTGGCTGGGCTTATGGCGGGCCTTGCTTAAAGCTCCCCTTTTGCCTTTGACCATAGTCATCTCACCCCTGCCTTTTACCAGATTTCTGTAATGCAAATTCCATATACAGAAGAGCATATTTCTGTGTCTCCCAGTTGTGCCATACAGTCTGTACATCCTTCTGCTAATAGTGGAGGAGATGCCGGGAAATACATCGGAGAATTCAAAGGAAATTTCTCGCTAGGGAGGTCGTAGATAAATCAAGAGCAATGGGCTTTGCAAATGAAAAGGTTTTGAAGTTTTTGCACACAAGGTCTTGCATTGTGATTATGGTGTGGGGGGCTTCTTGGCCAGGCACATGCTGGGCTCTTCGGCACAGGTTCTCCTCCCACCTGGCCCCCCTCGGTGCCTCGGAATCATCAGGTTAGCGCAATGTCTGCGGGCCATGGGGGCGGTTTCGGGGATGTCTCGCATGAGTCACCATGGCCTAGGGTGCAAGGTCTCTGACTCTTATCCCAAAGGTTTGCGTTTATTTCCTGGGTCTTAATGGTTGTGATTTTGGGGTGGCACATGCAGTAGGACTGGGCCCGGCCCGCTTACTGGACATCCGGTCATTGGTTCAAACGCTTCAACACGCGTTACATGCCTCATCGTGACTTCAGCAATAATTTCCGTTTGGCTGTGTTGGGCCACTTACGCAGCACGGGGGCGGTAATGTGGATTAAGGCTTTTACTTTCTGTTTATCTGTGCAGGCAAGAGCCAGCAGTGCATTTCCACCCTCTTTCTTCGGCTACTCCCAGACAAGCATCATCAGGTACTGGGGGAAGTGTCACGATGGGCAACGCCACAGTGGCTCGGCCAGGGTAGCAGGTAAAGTTACTTTCTCCCCTCGTTTCCAGGAGCGAATGTTATTGGTCTTTTCCAAGGCGTATTGGTCTTTAAAGGCTTGGGGGCAGATGAGACGGGGCCTCTGCCCACGTGGGCAAGTGTCGCATGGGGGGGTAATCAGGCCGCGCTGTTCACTCTCCGCTATGCGGGATCTCAGAACAGGTCAGGGCCTTGGCCGCTTGGGTGTGCCGACCAGCACGGCCACAGCCTCTCGGGGCCGTGGCAGCATGTTGGGGAGGGGCAGTCAGCGAGTAGGGCGCTGCTCTCCTCCCGCTGCTCTATTCGGCCTGCCATCGGGGCATCTAATTGTCATCCGGAGCAGGATAATGACATTTTGAGTTCTTCGTGCCAACACTCTGGCTCCGCGAGTGCTGCTCACCCCCAACAGTTGAAATATTTAAGGTTATGAGCCAGTGGGAGCCCTTCCAGGTGATGCTTCAGCATTAGAAATCAAACTGGCCCAATTGTTGCCTGAAAACCTCTGAACACACAAAAGCAGGTTCTTTGCAGGCATCTTAATCCTCTGCACTACTAGAGCATGAGTGGAAACAGCCACGAGATAAAACTTAAATCTCTCTCCAACAGCAACATTAATCGCCAAAGTTACCTTTACATTTTTATTGTTGCCTGAAAACCTCTGAACACACAAGAACATGTTCTTTGCAGCAGGCATGCATCTTAATCATTTGCGCTACTTTAGCATCACTGGAAACAGCCACTAATTTACACTCCCATCTCTCTCCAGCAGGCACATTAATCGCCAAAGTTCCCTTTACATTTTTATTGTTGACTAAAAATGTATAAACACACAAGGACATGTTCTTTGCAGCCGCCATCTTAATCCTCTGCAATACTTTAGCATGAGTGGAAACAGCCACTAGATACTTCCATCTCTCTCCAGCAGGAACATTAATCGCCAAAGTTCCCTTTACATTTTTATTGTTGCCTAAAAACTTACACACACACAAGGACATGTTCTTTGCTGCAGGCACCTTAATCCTCTGCGCTACTTTAACATGAGTGGAAACCGCCACTAGATACAACTCCCATCTCTCTCCAGCAGGAACATTAATCCCCAAAGTTACCTTTACATTTTTATTGTTGCCTGAAAACCTCTGAACACACAACATGTTCTTTGCAGCAGGCATCTTAATCCTCTGCGCTACTTTAGCATGAGTGGAAACAGCCACTAGAAAAAACTTCCGATCTCTCTCTCACAGAAACATTAATTGTCGAAGTTACCTTTACATTTTTACTGTTGCTTGAAAACCTCTCGATACACAAGGACATGTTCTTTGCAGTAAGCATCTGAATCGTCTATGATCCTTTAACATCAGTGGAAACAACCACTAGATAAAACTCCCATCTCTCTCCAGCAGGAACATTAATCCCCAAAGTTACCTTTACATTTTTATTGTTGCCTGAAAACCTCTGAACACACAAGAGCATGTTCTTTGCAGCAGGTACCTTAATCCTCTGCGCCACTTCAGCATGAGTGGAAACAGCCTCTAGATAAAACTTCCATCTCTTTCCCGCAGGAACTTTAATCGCCAAAGTTACCTATACATTTTTATTGTTGCCTGAAAACTTCTGAACACACAAGGAAATGTTCTTTGCAACTGGCATCTTAATCCTCTGCGAAACTTTAGCTTGAGTGGAAACAGCCACTGGATAAAACTCCGACCTGTCTCCTGCAGGAACATTAATCGCTAAAGTTACCGTTACATTTTTTTTGTTGCCTAAAAACTTACAGACACACAAGGACATGTTCTTTGCAGCAGGCATCTTAATTATCTGCGCTACTTTAGCATGAGTGGAAACAGCCACTAGATAAAACTTCTGATCTCTATCCCACAGAAAAGTGAATTGCCGCGGTTACCTTTACATTTTTATTGTCGCCTGGAAACCTCTCGATACACAAGGACATGCTCTTTGCTGTAGGCATCTGAATCCTCTGTGATCCTTTAGCATCAGTGGAAACAGCCACTAGATAAAACTTCCATTTCCGTCCTGCAGGACCCTTAATCGCCAAAGTTACTTTTACATTTTTATTGTTGCCTGAAAACCTCTGAACACACAAGAGCATGTTCTTTGCAGCAGGCATCTTAATCTTCTGCGCTACTTCAGAATGAGTGGAAACAGCCACCAGATAAAACTCCGATCTCTCTCCCGCAGACACATTATTTGCAAAGGTTAACTTTACATTTTTATTGTCGCCTATAAACCTCTGATCACGCAAGTAAATGTTCTTTGCAGCAGGCATCTTAATCCTCTGCGAAACTTTAGCTTGCGTGGAAACAGCTACTGGATAAAACTCCGATCTGTCTCCTGCAGGAACATTAATTTACAAAGTTAACTTTACATTTTTATTTTTGACTCAGAATCCCAGGACACACAAGAACATGTTATTTGCAGCAGGCATCTTAATCCTCTGCACTACTTTACCATGAGTGGAAACAGCCACTAGATAAAACTCTGATCTCTCTTCAGCAGGAATATTAATTGGCAAAGTTACCTTTACATTTTTATTATTGCCTGAAAACCTACAGACACACAAGGACATGTTCTTTGCAGGGCTCTTAATGCTCTGCGTCAATTTAACATGAGTCGAAACAGCCACTAGATAAAACTCTGTCTCTCTCCTGCAGGAACTTTATTCACCAAAGTTTACTTTACATTTTTATTGTTGCCTGACATAAACATTAATCGCTAAAGTAACCTTAAACATTTTTATTGTTGCTTGAAAACCTCTGAACACACAGAAACATGTTCCTTGCAGCAGGCATCTTAATCCTCTGCGCTACTTTAGCATGTTAGCATGAGTGGAAACAGCCACTAGATAAAACTTCCATCTCTCTCCAGCAGGACCATTAATCGCCAAAATTACCTTTACATTTGTATTGTTGCCTTAAAACTTCTGAGCACACAAGAGCATGTTCTTTGCAGCAGGCATCTTAATCCTCTGCGCTACTTTAGCATCAGTGAAAACAGCCACTGGAAAGTTAAGTCAAAAGTTTTTTGTTTATGATTTCTTAAAATTGTTACAATTTACACTTAAAAAAAGAATTAAACTTATTCTTCCATTAAATATCATTTTATCAGCAATGAGCTTGGCAATATTAAAATCTGAATAACATTAATAAAGATCATTAAACATTGGCTAACTGGTTAAACAATCTGTAAAAGTTCTATTATTCACAACTTTCCAAGGAGCTCAAGTGACCAAAATTATCCAAAGGTTAAATTATTTAAGATAGTATGTCCATATAAAATGCCAAACTTTCCAGTAGGGTTTGGTCAGCTGCTGTTTTTTAGGTCTCGGCTAGCGAAGGCTGCGCTTGCGCAGTCTCGCTCGCGAGATTTAATGACGAAGTAGTGGGGCTTGAACCCGCCCCTCTTCTCTCCTCTTGTCCATTGGCTGTCCTCTTAAATGCTGGGCAGCCATTGGAGAAGAGCTTTGTCTCTCCAAACAAGCCCCGTCTTTTTCAGATTCGTGCGCGTGTTTTTTCGATTCTTTCTCTCCTCTGGAATGTAAACATTCCAGCCAATGGCAAGAGGAGAGAAAGAAAAAAACACGCCCCCGAATCCAAAAAAGCCGCTGCTTGGACATTTTCAGGAGGATAAAATAAAGCAGCTTTTGGCTTTAAAACAGAGAGTTTCCCGTTGGATTCGGGGCAATTGGCATTTATGAATAGGTCGGTTTACAATATATCATTCCATTCAGTGGTGCGAAAATTCCCACCACTTTTGCCAAATGTGTTCTTCATACAAACCCCCGCATTCTTTATTATAACACCGTAGCTGGCACATAATGTCATAAGCAAAGTTTGATGATTAGATTACGTTGGGTTCATTCGTGTTCTGGATGCTCAATTTGTTTCCACATCAGTTGGTAAGTTGGACTTCTTTTAGTCATTTTTCTACATCACGTGTGGCTACGACTATAGTGAAACCTGACGGTGCACATAGCAACCGAGGAACTGTACGACATAGGCCCCGCCTTTAGAGTGCTCGCCCTAGCAGCCTTCCCATGAGGCAGCGCGCGCGCCTTCGGGCGGGATTGGGTGTTTTTGAAAAGAGCTAGAGTGGCAAAGCTACAGCTGCTGAGCCCCACGGTGTCGCCCATCTGAAAGTAAGTTGGTTCATACTTGGGTGGGGGTAGACCCTTTTGCGACGTACCAACACTTTTGAAGATTTACTCTATTTAGACAGCCATTCTTACCCCTCTGGTTTCAGGTAGTCCTGGTAGTGGGCGCTATCTTGGATGTCAACCCTTCCACTTTAGTCGATTTGTTGATTGACATTGGCGGATTTCATACATGCCAACATCTCATAAGAGCAAAGTGGGAGATCTAAAAAAAAAAAAAAAATCGGGAGAATGGAGCCTTGAATCGGGTTACTGACATGTAGGGGCTTTGGAAGCGTGCTGCTGCAGGACTGGACATTTGAAACGCACGTTGTTTTCTTACCTTTCTGAAGCATGGAGCACAATGGCAGGCAGAGAGAGGGTGATGCAAGAGTTGTGCACTGGCCTGGCAGGTTGCTGGCAGTGCATACCACCCCCCCTCTCCGTGTGTGGCAGCCCAGGCAGAAACAGCTTACACACAGCCGCCCCCGAGCACTTCACAGGTCTTTAAAAGACCATTCGCTTGTTAATGGGGCTTTGTTGGTTTTTCACCCCTTCTAGAGCCCCTGCATCACCACTCTGACTATTACTGGAAGAATTAGCACGTTACACAATACCAAGCCCTGTCAGCTGAAACCCCGAGGAATCGGGTTTTTGCTTGCAGGAATCGGGAGGCGGGAGACTAGCCTTGAAATCGGTAGTCTCCCGCCTGAATCGGGAGGGTTGGCATGTCTGCTGTGAGGACACCAGCAAGAGACTTGGAGGGGCTGCATATGGGTTTGGAAGCAGGAGAAGCGACAAAACTGTTTTAAAGCAAAGGCACCGAAAAGAATAAGTCACTGGTTACTGTAATATGCGTAACTTCCGTCCCCGAGTATCCCTGGTTTAGAGCAACAGAGTTCCAAGGTCCCTGTGTTTGTTTTACATAACCAGCTCTTCTACTTCTGTTGTAATCGAAGAGGTTAAAGGGCAAAGGACTACTCGTGAAAACAGCGGTTAGGCGGCTAGAGGAATGTTATCGTTTTTATTCTGGTTTTATTTGTCTTGGATGTTCGTTTTAATGAGACAGTCTTAACTATCCTGCCCCCACCAGGAATATAGCAGTGCTTAATTTGTATAAGAATAGGTGCCGGGGCTCACATTTTCTTCAGAAGCCTGCCGCTTCTGAATGCCTGGGTTGTTTCTCTGTGCTGGTCCATGTATACTTGCCGTGCACCAGTTATTTATCTATCACCACGGCTATGGCCCCCATCGTTGCTAGATATAAACAGTGCATGGTATTAGGGGATTTTACTCTACATTTTGACCAGAACACCGATCTGGAAGCTAAAAAGCTATGTGAATTATTCAATACTTTTGACGTGCCTCCTTTTGTTTTCTCCCCAACTCTTGACAATTGGCTTTATACATGGACACTCTACCTGGCTCCTCCTAAAGCACACAGGGACTCGCGGAATAGCCCCTCGGCCCCCTGGTTCTCGGAGGAACTGAGGCAGAGTAAAAAAGCCTGTAAATGCCTCGAGCGCTCTTGGAGGAAAAATGATCTTCCCCAGAGCAAGCTCATTTATAAACAGGCTCTTAAAGCTCACTTCTTGAAGGTCCGCAACGAGAAGAAAAAGTTTTTAGGAAATAAAATTGAGTCCGCTAATAATTGCAGTAAGGCACTTTTTAAAGTAGTGAAAGACTTTACTGCCCCTAGTGTTACCCAGAATCCTTTCACTCCCACTGCCGAATGGACTGCAAATATTGCCACATTTTTTTATAACAAGATCAAGTCCATTCAGGACTCTTTTGCTGTATCTCCACAGTTTGATTCAGTGAGTCTCTCTGATTTTTCTGGTGACCCCAGACGGACACACTGGAAGAATTTCCGCCGTTGTTCCTGGAGGCTTCCTTAACTATTATGAGAGCATTGAAATCTGGCTCGCCTTCTGACCCGTGTCCCGCCAAAATATTAGCATCTGTTGCAGAAGTTGTAAACCCGGCCGCTAATCACGTGCTGAATTTGGCATTGAGCACCGGTACCGTCCCTGCGAGATGGAAATGGGGTAAGGTACTCCCTCTCTTAAAAAAAACCACGGCCGATCCAGCAATTACCAACAACTACAGGCCTATCACACTGCTTCCTTTTTTCGCTAAAACCCTGGAAAAATATGTGAATGCAGTAATTACTAATCATTTAGAAACCACCAATGCTCTTCATGCGAGCCAATCTGGCATTAGAGCAAATCATAGTACTGAGACAGCTCTGTTAGAAATCTCTGAAAGCATTAAGAACACTCTAGATAGAGGAGGTAAAGCAGTTCTTATACTGCTTGATCTCTCAGCTGCTTTCGATACCGTGCCCCATGACCGCCTCCTTCAGAGATTGAGGGAGTGTGGCATACGGGGCACGGTTTTCAACTGGTTCTCTTCTTTCCTTTAAGAGCGTCAACAATCTGTTTGGTCTCCTCCTTTTTCGGCTGTTATTCCCCAATTAAATGTGGGAGTACCCCAAGGCTCTGTGTTGAGCCCGACCCTTTTTAATATATATATGGCCCCACTGGCCCCGCTCGCTGAAAAATTTGGAGCCAAAATGTTAACATATGCTGACGACTCTCAAATTCTGTTTACTTATGGGAAAAATGCACCTTTTAATGAACTTCTAATCAGGGAATGTCTGTCTAACATTTTTGGATGGTTTCATTTGAACCAGTTGTCCTGCAATTCGGATAAGACTGAAATTATTTTTTTTGGACACACCCCTGGGGACGTGTGGAGAAATTTGTGGCCTCAGGATCAGCCTTCTCCACCCAATCCTGTGACTACAGTGAAAAATCTTCGAGTCTTACTGGATTCTGATCTCTCCATGCAATCGCAGGTGAAATCTGTGACAGGCACAGGTTTTAGGCTTCTTAAAATGATGAGGAATTTTCTCTCCCTTCTTTCTTTGCCCCATAGACAGACCGTGGTCCAGGCTCTTATCATCTCTAGATTGGATTACGCAAATGTTCTCTATCTGGGTATCCCAAAATATTTGCTGAACCGTCTGCAACTGGTTCAGAATGCCGTGGCCAGGGCTGTCATGAGGGTTGGTCCTAGGACACATCTGTCTAGCCTTTTCAAAACACTCCATTGGCTCAGAGTGGAACATAGAATTCATTTTAAGGCATTGGTCCTTGCTTTTAAAGCACTTCATGACATAGGGGCCTCGTATCTTAAAAAGAGAATCATCCCATACTGCCCTGTGAGGTCCTTAAGATCTTCTACTCTTTATCTGCTTCAGGTTCCTAAATTCTTTCTAACTAGGAAGGGAGGCCGATCCTTTCAGGTGATTGTCAGTAAGTTATGGAACACCCTCCCTCTGGCCCTTAGAGGCGACTCTGAACTCCTTAGTTTCAGACAGCATCTTAAGACTTGGCTGTTTCTTCTTTAGACTGTATTTTGTCGCCTCGACAGGTATTTAGGTCGTGTGCGAGTGTTTGTTATCCGGCAGGTACTTTTAGCACCGGGACACTCTTTTTGAGTAGCCGAGCGCTTTATAAATCCATCTTAACATAACATAACATAACATTTATGCATTATGTATGCGGCCTCAGATGATAATATAACCCGGAACAACACTTTTTATGGAAAAATGAAACGCGACTCAGACTTGCTAGAAGTCGAGCCTTTGACATACAGACTGCATACAAATTAAAGCAGCAAAGCCTTAACTCTCTGAGCTATGCCGCACTTTCGATTGAACGCTCTATATTAGTCATTCCAGTAGTGTAGTAAGGGTGACATGAGCCGAATCCAATCATGGAAAGTAGTCCTCCACGTCCCTTTTAGAAAGTAAAGTGCTGACATAATATACCAACGAGTTAAAGCTTTTAATTTATTTTCAGTTCGGGACCACCACCAACTGGAGAAAAAGCAGTAGTCCCGGACCTGTAAAAAAAAGTGCAGGTGCTAAGCACCCGAAAGCACCGGCTCAAATTAAGCTGTTTACTACTTTAACCTCTGTCCCTCGAGTATGCTTGTTTTAGAGTGGTACATTTCTATTGTCCCTGTGCTTGTTTGGCATTAATAACACCCCTAGCACTGCAGTCTTCAAAGAACGTTGTAAGTGCAAATCATTTAGCAACCTTATTTACCCAATAGTATTAGTGGTAGACAAGACACAGATGTACTTTTCGCCAGGGAGATATTTTTATGTAATCTACCAAATTCTCCTGCCTATAGTTAGACAGACCAACCATTCCGACGACGAAGTGCTTATTTTTATCATCAGTCCTGTACCATACCTAGCACTTTATCCTCTTAGATCACAGAACTTTATATACTATTGAAGCAGTTTCAATATCTAGGGCTCACTTGCATTGGTCTTTGTTATCCTGTAGATGCTGCTAAATGTAATTAAATGTTTCTTTTTAGCCTTAGAAACCTCAGGCCAGAACTGTGGGATTGGTTAAAAATCTTTTGCTGGCCATTGTTTTATGACAATTATGTTTCTGTAAATAGTCACTTGCACTTTATAGTGAGATCTATATTGAGTTTCATTTGTTCTTAGTATTCTTTAATCAAGAAATATTCAGATTACAAAGCCTGCTTTGCCGATGTTATACAGTCGCGGAAAACCACATAATGTAAATAGGTCAGTGGGCTACTGCGTGTGTGTGTGTGGGTTGCTCTGTGAGTGGCTCTGTGGCTGGCTCTGTGTGTGTGGGTGGCTTTGTGTGTGGCTCTGTGTGTGTGGGTGGCTTTGTGTGTGACTCTGTGTGGGTGCAAATGCAATAGGTCTCGCATTTGAGAGTGATTAAGCTATTGACATTGTAAATAACAATGCCGTTTCTTTAAATGTTTAATAAAAAAAAACATAAACAAAAATAATGTCATGAGCAATGCCAATAGCTCTAACTTTAACAATGCCGTGACCATTGCATTGTAAATGCTTGTTCTGTATTGTTCCTGTTATCTTGTGAAATGGGATCGCAGTCCTTTTGCTACTCGGGCGAGTGAAGGAGAGCCATATATTTGAAGCCCCTGCCGTCCGTGTTGATACTTTATCAATGTCCTCTAAATCGGCTTGCCTTAGAAGTTCCCTTACTTTTGCCAGATATTTTACCCCCCGGCACGCCAAGATTATAGAGGAACCTTCCAACCAACTTATAACGGCTTCCCTGCATGTGCAAATGTTCAATTCGTTAAAAATCGGTTTTAAAAGCCCCCTCCTTATTTCCTTAACTGGGGGGCAGGCACACAAGAGATGAGTTAACGTTTCATTACAAAAACCGCATAGTCGTCAGTGTGCTGCTTGTTGGTTGCTTTTCCAGGACGGTTGTAGATCTTTTGAGTCACGCATGCCCAAACGGTTATTGGTGAAACTCTTTTTTAACTCCACACTAAAATGAGTTACTAAATAGGCCTGAGGCTTTGTTGATATGTAGAAGTTAATCACAGTCCACCCATGCCTACGTTTCGAGGATGTTATTTTATCTTCTAAGAAGGACTTCTTCTTTGCCGTCTTATTTGCCAATTTGCCAAAAACTGCCCGGTCCATCTGGCTGACCCATGTCGTTTGTATATCAAGTTCCCCCAATGATTTTCTCAGATAGGCTCCCCATGAGTGTGGGATGTCCTGATCCATCTGGATTTTGATTTCTTTCCAGCATAGATTGTTTAATGTCCCCAGTTCAGATGCACAGAATTTGTGGCATAGTTTCACGAAGCCGCTCATGCTCCGGAATTTCTGATTTTGAAGGCAGAATTCCAGCCGGATCTGAGCTGGGGCAGTGGACCTCGGTAAATTTAAAACAGCTTTATAAACCTTCGTCTGAAGTTCGTTTAGCAGTTCCACCTCTTTACCACACCAAACTACTAGGGCATATGACAATGTCGGTACTATTTGTGCAGCCATCCCTTTTAAAAGATGTGCATGGTTCGGGCAGCCCAGTTTTTTGTTCAATAATCTGCCAGATTATTATTTTTATTAGCCACGCTACAATAGCAGTGAAACGAGACCCTGTATTTGGGGTGTGTAGATACGACAATATGTAGTGCTAAAATAGAGGCAGCAAGAACCACGCCACCAGGAAAAGTTGTCCTATTGTAGCGTGGCTAATAGCATGTCTAATCATTTGTAATGGTTTTCATTGGGTACTACCAGTATGTGTTTGATTATCTGTAATGTCAATTATCATTATGTTTTTGCCTTTAGATTGCCCCTGACGAAGGGACGTGCCGGTCCCGAAATGCATTGGGCTCATCTTTATCCTCTCATGTACTAAACTGTGTTATCCAAAAATGTACTTTGTGCGTTTACTGACATAAATGTAACAGTATCAGGATGCACTACAAGTGATGTGTTCTGCTAAAAAAAAAACGCACCAAATGTATATGTGTGAAAATAATTTACATATATGAATTAATATATGTTTTCTGAATTCAATTGATTTTACTGATATATGCCATAAATAAATTGAATAAGCTCGGGCTAGGACGCAGCCTTGTTTTAGGCCTTGCTGGGTGTGAATACTGGTGGTGGTACTACTTCCATCGCCCAAGTGTCACTGTGCAGGGCTATTATTGCATCCAGTAGTTTGCTCGGTAGCCCCCATGCTCTTAGTTTTTCCCAGAGGCGATTTCTGCTGACTTTGTCGAATGCGGCTTTCAAGTCGACAAAGTATGCAAACAACGTGTTTTCCTTTTTTAGGTCTCACCTGGTGAACGCAGCGCGAAGCGCTGCTGTCGCCAGCGAGATCTATTGTTGCTGACTTGCCTCGGAAGTTGGACAGGAGATGGGCACGCGCAGGCTTTGGCGGATTTGAGTTGGTGTACGCGCACGTACAGCCACGCGGTGTGCACATCTCCTGTCCCCCTTCCGTCCTCGCAAGCCTCATGCAGCGTTACTTTCACTTTCCCCTCCCACACAACAACCACACAAGACCCCAGTCTCAGAGATCTGAACTCGGCTGTTGTGAGAAGGGTGCACTGAGTTTATGTCCACGCGCTCAGCCTTTGACTAAAACACGTCACACCCGTAGTCATCATGTCATGTCCCCATTAGATGAGAAATGTCCCTGCCCCATTATTTCCAGTCTCAGACCACCCGTATACCTCTACTAAGCGCCCATTATTTTGATATTATTAGAGGGCTATAGAAACATTGTCATGTAATTTAATATAACTTTTCAAGTACGGCGTACATGAGCATGCTATTACTGAGACCGCACTATATGTACATGTAATGCATTTGAACACAGAGCACTCTTGTTAAGTCACTTATTATATCCCCGATTAAAACGGCATCCTATAAAATTCGCTTAAATCCTCACCATAATGCATGCGTTGCATGCGAAACTGGGAGCGCATCGAACCTAGCGAACTCCAGTACCAAGAGCTACATGATCGCAGTACCTGCACATTTCACACGTGTTTTCCATTCATGTACATGCCTTGGGGAAAAGCGCTTCATTGAGGACATGAATTCCAGGCGCCCCCTCAGACTGGTTAACGCCCGGACACTTTTCCTCACATTAGTTAAATACATGCTCCATCTGTCCCTGTGGGTTGTATTGCACACAGGTGGTTTAGAAGCTGAATAAAGTTACAAATGCTTCCACAATGGCAATCTGGGTCTGGCAACACTGACCCTAGCTGCTAAGGAAGAACATTTCGCCACCGATAGTGGCGACGGTCTGTTACTGGCTTCCCAAATATTTGATACATACCAGTCCGACCCAATATCTGTCTCTAGCTAGACCTAATTTCCACCCTAAACGTCCTTGATATTTAACAATAAAAAATAACATTTACATAGCGCCCACCACAGGCATCAGTCAATAGTTTAGAGCTGAAATGCTTTCACAACGCCAAAGGGACGTCGTTCATCTCTGGGCTATTCATAGATAAGCAGACATGCAGACATGAGGCACGATCACGTACGTCGCACTGGTGCCAGCAAGATGACATCGGCTCCTGGCTATTTAGTATCGGTTTCGAGCAATTTTTCCTCTGTGCCAGGCAGTTCTGCAGTGACGTTTGTAGTGATGGTCAGTGTAAGCTTTTGAACCACTCGGTTGGTATAAACCAAGGATAGTACAAGTGTAGTGCAAATGCACGAGGAAACAAGCATTTGCAATGCAATAGGTCTTGCATTACTGAATGTTTGAGCTATTGGTGTTGCATTATTATTAGCAATGCCAATATCTCAAACTTTAATACTGCGAGACCTATTGCATTGCAAATGCTTGTCTTCCTTTTTCGTGGCCAGGTTTGTTAAAGTGCCCATGCCTGGTCTGAAGCCGGTTTGGAACATGGGGATTATGCGTGTCTCATCCATCCAATCTTGCAGGTGGTGAAGTAGGCATGATCCGTATAGTTTGGCCTCCACATCCATCAATGATATCAATCTCTAGTTTTCTGGATTGTTGTGGTCTCCCTGCTTAAATATGGGATGAATAGTGTTCCCTTTCCAAGATTTGGGGATGGTGTTCTGTCTGCACATCTGATTAAAAAAAGGCGCGAGGTAGTCAGCCCAAACCACCGGAGCGTGTTTAAATTGTGCATTGGGTAGTCCATTCGGGCCTGCCGCCCCCTCCGTTTTTAATCTTTTTATTATTCCTCTCAATTGCTTTATGTCGATCAGATCATTTGAATTGTTGCAGTTTACTGCTTGACCGGTATATTCTTCTCCTTCAGGTCTTATATCCTTTGGGGATTTTGAGGGGTCTGTTGCCGTTGCACGCTTATCATTCCTCGCATTGCTGTACCTATTATGTATATGCTGTATCCAGATTTTCTCGCCAATTCCCGCTTGTTGTTGTAATTTTTTCCCTTTGTCATGTCATTTATGATGCCCCAGAATTCCCTACTGTTTGGTAATGTGCTTGCCCACAATAGTTTTGTCCAGATTTTTTCTTTATATTCTGTCTTTGCTTCCCTCAGCATCTTCATATAATTCTTCTGTAGATCCTTTAGTTTATCCTTATCTGTATTCTTACCCATTTTGTCCACTATGGCATGGGTTCGCGCCTCTTTTGCCATCCTTCTCTTTTTGTCTCGTAGCACAAGGTTAAACCATGGATCCTTTCTGATGTCTATCCTTTTTCTGTTTCTATTGGTAGCTTGAAAGTTCCGGGTAAGGAAGAGACACAGGTCTTCCCAGGTTTTTATTTGATTTTCTGCTATCGAGGGGCCTGTTTGACTCATGTATTCTTTAAGAGAGTCCATTATGGTCGTCATATTTAGTCCTCGCCATCTCAATTTCCTCAGGTTAAACCTTTCTGCGTATTGTCCCAGTGTCTTTATTTTTTGCGCCCGGGCCAAGTTTATATTTAGTTTTGTGATGTGTGGGTAGGGGGAACTACCTTTACAACGCAACTTTTACAACGCTATGCTATTACAACGCATTTTTTACAACGCAAAAACTTTTACAACGTATGCTTTTACAACGCATGCTATTATATGGTAAGTACTTTTACAACGCATATACCTTTACAACGCATTCTTTGAAAATGCCTTTACAACGCATGCATTTACAACGCATGCATTTACAACGCATGATGTTATATGGTAAGTACTTTTACAACGCATATACTATTACAACGCATTTTTTAATGTTGGTATTTTATTTTAAATAAATATATATATCGTATAATTAATTTTTATTAAATAAAATATAATTTTTAAAAAGTGAGTAGTTTTACAAAATATTAATTCTTGAGTATTTTGTCTAATAGAAATGTTGTTTTTGGATAGTTAAATTAATACTAGAGTATTTCTCTAAATAGAAAGAGTATTTTTAAATTTAATTTGATACATATTAGAGTTAATAGTGATTTTTTAAAAGTTAAATTAATACTTTAGAATTATTCTAAATAGAAAGAGTATTTAATATTTAAAAAAAAAAAAAAAACAGTGAGTAACTAAATATTAATACTTGAAAAGTGAGTAGTTTTTCAAAATATTAATACTTGAGTATTTTGACTAATAGAAATGTTTTTTAGGATAGTTAAATTAATACTTGAGTATTTCTCTAAATAGAAAGAGTATTTTTAAATTTAATTTGAAACATATTAGAGTTAATAGTGAGTTTGTAAAAAGTTAAATTAATACTTGAGAATTATATTAAATAGAAAGAGTATTTAATATTTTATTTAAAAAAAAAGAGTGAGTAACTAAATATTAATACTTGAGTATTTTTCAAATTTAAAAGTGTATTTTTTACATTATGTTATTACTTGAGTTTTTTTTTGAGAAAAAAAATATATTATAAATTTAATAAAAAAAAAAAGAGTACTTAATCAGTAATAAGAATGATTAATACTAGAGTATTTTTAAGTTTCCAAATAAAGTATAATTATTATCTATAAAATGGAAGAGTACTTTTTGATTTTTTAAACAAATATTTAGAGAAATTTTAAAAATAAAATTACAAATATAAAAATATTTTTAATATTTAAAGAGTAATAAAAAATGAATTTTAAAAATAATATTATATTAAAAAAAAGAGAAGGAAAAAAAGTACTTACTTTTAAAAAAAAATTCCCACGGTTTTGCATTGAAGTCTATGAGCTTATTTGTCCTTCATTTATTTTGGCAGCTTCTGAATATACAACCCGCGGAACAAGAAAAGAAGGACACCGTCTTTGACCCTTGAACCAGCCAGGTCATTTCACAGTTGCAGGGGGGTATCGGCGGACCGGAACACCGGACGGGACTGCGAGGTCCAGGGTGCACGCCTACAACCTCCACGAGCACACCTGGAGCCTCTTCCCTGCCCCGCCTCCGCTAAACCCACGCCTCGCGGCCCCCGCTTCGCGGGAGCCGCTCGGAGGCTTTGTGTATTTATTGCCAGCTCCTGGAGGAGCACGTTGGGACACCGTCTTTGACCCTTGAACCAGCCAGGTCATTTCACAGTTGCAGGGGGGTATCGGCGGACCGGAACACCGGACGGGACTGCGAGGTCCAGGGTGCACGCCTACAACCTCCACGAGCACACCTGGAGCCTCTTCCCTGCCCCGCCTCCTACACGCCCCCTCTCCTATAGTAAGGGCCAAGCAAACACGCGCCAGCGGTACGCGCGCGGTCGCAGCTCGGACGAAGACCGGACAAAGAGCGGGCCGTTTGAGGCCGTTAGAGGACGGGAGAGGTCGGGCCTGGGCCACTCCCCCTGGATCTCCCAAACTACCAGTAGACACAGAGGGTCACTACTGGTACGTGTCTGCAGGGATGCCACCAATTGAAACCAGAAGCAAAAGCGCCATGGCTGGCGCATCGACCTCCAAGGGTACACTGGACAAATACTTTGTAAAAGCTGGGTCGTTGCTAATAGAGGACATTACGTTACTGGAAAGACGAATCTCTCAAGAACTGGACTGGGTGCGGAGATCGTCCATGGGTCCTCTGGCACAGGCAAAATCTCCTGTGGTAAGCTCTGAACTGATTGTGTTGGACACAGGGGGGGAGGGCACAGGGGGGGATGGCACAAATAATCTCACTGGGTCCCCAGATATATTAAATTACACCTCACAGTCAAGTCGAAAGGACCCTAGTGACTCTATTGATTTCAGCATGTTAACCCTCCCGCCTGCTCAACCCCTCCCTAAATCTATAAATCAAAGCCCCGTGACTAATAGGGATAATCCCAACTCTAAAACTGCTAAAGTGAATAAGCAAAAGGGGATTAGGGAAGGAGCTATCCCTAAAAAGAGCGGAGGATCTAAGACCAGGAGGGTGCGCAAATTAACTCCCACAAAACCTTGCACCAGCTCGTCAACAAAAAGCTCCGTTTTCAATGACAGGGAAATCCTACAAAAGGGCAGAGCTGGGCATACCAGCTCCAATGTAACAGGGGAGACAAACAACCATCCCGATTTAAATCCATGTGAGTCTGTTGAAGAGGACATTACCCTAGCTGACATCGGCACCCTTATCAGGAAACTCCTTAGCCCACTTGAGGAAAGGCTGATAAAAATAGAAGCTAGGTTGGTGGCTATTGAGAAATCGACAGTACAACTAGCTGATAGTTTGAAACCAGCAAACAACGGGGGAACAAAGGGTCCTAACGGGGTTACAAAAATTGGCCGCCCTCAGCTTAATAATCAGGCCAAAAGCCCCGCACACTCAATACAGCAGGCACTACCCACCCCGCCGACAAACACCAATACAAAATCGAGGGCAGTCGTTCAAAAAAACCACACAGACCAGCTTAATCACCCATCCTCCCCTCTAATAAGGGTTAGCAGATGCGGGCAAAGCAACCCCGCCCCTAGTGAACTATTGAATAATGTGGACCCATTGGGAGAGGGAGCGAAGAAGAGGCCAAACCCTGGGTTAATAAACCTACTACCAGAGGCAGCCTCATATACCGTTGTACTGGTAGGAGTGCCAGAACTGAATGCTTCCACTAATGAATCTACTCTTTCCCTTAAAAATAAGGTGATCAATTGGTTATGTACCTATAGACCACTACCTGAAGGTATTTCCAGCCCCGTTCTAATGGTACGAAGGGTCTCGTGGCTGGGCAGTCTAACCAAATCTATTAACGGTGACTGTATCATAGTCAATTTTAAAGACCCAAGGACAGTCCGTTATATTAATGGATGGGCTGCAAGTGAAGAGGGAACGACCATTCAATCCTTACCCCTCTCTTTCTTCTATCCTCCACGGACACACGATAGGGAAGGTGAGATTTGGGAGACCCAGATGCAAAGACAGGTTGGGTGGGGAGCCCAAAATGTAAGGGGAGTCTTCCACCACCCTAGTAGACAACACCAAGGGCATCCCGATCTTAACACAGTCCACTCCTACCCAGAGAGATTGGGAGGGGGTCCATTTAGAGGATGGAGAGCATCATCCAACCCTCGAAGAGAGGAGTCTGCCCACCACACTCCCAACATGGCCGAAGAGGGCTGGGAAATTTATCATGGGAAAGGAGGCAACTGGGGTGCAGGAGAGCACAATTATCCCTCCCGGAGGCCCCACCACCAATTCCATCTTCCAACCTGGAATAGCTACAGCACTTTAGAAATGGTCGATTGACTGCCCGCAGACCGCAGTGGGAAGTCTAATCCTGTAGCACAGGAGATTGAGGATGAAATAAATCAAGAACTAGAGCACCCCACCGACCTGGAATATCACGTCCTCCTGAGTAACGCCACCAGCAATACATCTCAGGATGCAAAGGGACAAATAAGTATGCCTCTATCGTATAGAGAGACCATGAGTAACAACAAAGGGAATGATTGTACCCGTAATATCTCCCGGAGTGACAGATCCTTGCCACTCAAAATTTTATCGTGGAACGTCGCGGGTTTGGGAAACAAGTCTGATTGTAATGAATGGATTGAATATACTGTTACCAAAGACCTCTGTATGTTCCAGGAAACCTGGGAGAGAGAGGTACATGAGAGGCAGGGTTTCGCTGTATTTTCTATCCCCGCTAAATGGGGTGGTAGGGGGCGGCCATCAGGTGGTCTTGAAACGTGGGTTGCTGCCCATTTGGGATGTAAAGCAACACAATTCCCTGTGGCCTCAGATGATATACTAGTGGTTCTATTGGAATGGTCCTACCACTGCAGACTAGCGGTGGTGAATGTCTATTCGAGACCGGTTCCAACCTCGCAGGAATCGCCTACCATTGACAAGCTCACAGACCTTTTAGCTGAACTGCCCCCTGGGTTCCCATTCATTGTGGGAGGGGATTTGAATTCACACTATGAACCCCTACCCGGTCTTTTAGATGGGGCAAGTCTAGAGGAAGAGGCAAGATGGCAAGTCCCACTGATCGAATCCATTCCCCCAAAAGCCTGGAGCCCGCTGGCAGTACAGATTACAGCCCTAACCTTGAGACATGGACTTAGGGCTTGTAACGGCCGAGCCAAGTCTGATATCCCGAGTAAACCCACATTTAATCGGAAGGGCAGGGAGTCAAGACTTGATTACATTTTAGTGCAACTCTCCTCATGGCCACATGTCGTTGATTTTAAGGTCACCGACAGAGAAGACAGCGACCACAACGCCCTAGAATTGGACTTTCTTCTCCCCGGCCGGGGTCGTGGGGAAGGAGAACATCACAAGATACACCCCGACCTGGTTGTAGAAAATAACAGGAGAAGAATTAAGTGGGAAAAATTAGTAACATGCGTAGACAAATTACCTCGGCTTTATAATAGCCTCATTCCCACTTTGGAAAAAATGGCGCTCTTGGGTGTTGAACCTAGTACAGGGGCCAATAACAATCAAATATGGCTACTCCATGAAGAACTCGTAAAGACCCTATCTTCGGAGTTATTCAATAATGGTCCTAGGAGGGGCAGAGGAAGGAACCACCCCACTTGGTTCAATGTGGCGTGTCGTAGGGCAAGGAAGGATCTCTTGTCGAGTATCAAGAACCGCAACAGCAGGTCGGAGATACAAAACAAGAGACGTGAATATAAGAAATTAATTACTAATGCCAAGCTCGAGTGGGACCAGAACAAATGGGAGAGAATTGCAAGTGCTCTAGCCTCTATGGACTCGCGGAAGTTCTGGAGAATTGTGAATTCTGGCTCTGAGGAACTTGTCTCGGCTATAGAGCCAAATATTTCTCCAAAAGCCTAGCAGGAGCACTTTCAGTCACTATACTCAGAGGTGCCAGGCAACGGTAGCACTAGTATTATTCGGCAGGTCCATAATTGCAAGGAAGGGGATCCATTTACTATAAGGGAACTCCAGCTTGCTATATCAGGCTTGTCAGCGGGAAAGGCACCTGGTCTGGATGGTCTCCCAGGTGATCTCTTCAGGCAAGAGCCAGATATATGGGCCCCTTATTTTATGGTGTTGTTTAATGCGATTTTAAAGGGCATGGAAATACCTTGTACTTGGCTGGGCGCAGAGGTGGTCCCGATTTTTAAAAAAGGCTCCCCCCTGCTCCCATCCAACTACAGACCCATTAGCTTGATAGACGTGTCGCAAAAGCTTTTTGGGAGGGTTATTCTCGACCGTCTGCAGAATTGGATAGAGGACACCGCTACCATGAGCCCTTATCAGGCTGGGTTCAGGAAGGGGGTATCCACCATTGATCAAATTTTTCGCCTTAGTCTCATATATTGGAGGACTGCGCATTTGGAAGGGGGCAGCCTGTACACGGTATTCGTGGATTTAAGGGCTGCCTTCGACCTGGTGCCTAGATCAAAACTTTGGAACGTCCTGGGTGATATGGGAGTCCCGCATGACATCCTAGCCATACTGATTAAATTACACCAGAATAACTTTGCGCAGGTCAGGTGTGGCAGGATGGGAGGCTTAACAGAAAGATTCCCCGTTGATAGGGGGGTGAGACAGGGATGTGTATTAGCACCCACCCTGTTCTGCCTCTTTGTCAACGGGGTAATCGCCCACTTGTCCAGGATAAATGACATTGATGCTCCTAAATTAAACGGCAGCAGGGTGCCCGCTGTAATGTTTGCAGACGACACCCTGCTGCTCTCCAAATCCCCCATGGGAATTCAAAGGATAGTGGACGGGTTTTTGGAATTTTGTATTGAGAGGGGTTTAGAAATTAACGCCTCCAAAACAAAGTTCATGATTCTGAACCCAACACCTTCAACACGTCCAAACCCTCTCTTAGGTAAGGTGAGACTGGAGAGGGTCACAACATTTGAATATTTGGGGGTTACCCTGAATGAGAAAATGACATGGGGGACCCATTTGGCTAGGGCAAATTTGAAACTATCGCAGAAGACGGGGGGAATCCTAAGAATGGTGGGTAAATCCATATATCGCCCTCTGGGCCCTATGATACAGATCTACAAATCTCAAGCTCGGGGTTCAGTTGTTTATGGGGCGGAGCTCTGGGGCCATGTATCTACAGATAATTTAACAACAACTGAGAACAGGTTCCTCAGGCAGTTAGCGGCCCTTCCCTCGAGTACCCCACTGGTGCCCCTAAGACTGGATCTAGGCCTAAGGCCAATCGCCGAGGAGCTAGGACTCAAGCCCCTGGCCCTTTGGCGAAGAATATGGAGCAGCCAAGACCTCGAGGATTATAGAAAAGAGCTCCAAGAGTTCATGGCCTTACCAATTATTTCTAAAATCCCATGGCTAAAATATATAAGGAGTACATGTGAAAGTCTAGGTCTTTCCGAACTTTGGATCGACCCTCTAAACTCATGTAACAGGATTTCTAGGAAGGCACTTTCACAATTATACTATCAGTTGAAATTGTCAAATAGTATAGCCAATACACGGATGGGATCTTTAACCTACGCATTTATACAATTGAAAGATTCCTATAAAATGGAAAGTGTACTGGATGGAATGGGTCCTGTGCTGGCAAGAAAGTTATACCTACAATGGAGATACGGATCTCTCCCACTGAGGGCCTTTACGAGTTCCTGGTTTAGGCCCCCGGGGGTAGAGCTGTGTCCTGCCTGCACATACCCTCATGAGAATGATTTACACGTGACTCTCTTCTGTAAAGCTTATCAAAGAGCGAGGAAATATTGGCTTTTACCTATTCTTAAAAACATGGGCTTTAGGAATTACTCACAGGCATTCAGAATTCTCAAAACTGATTTGTCACCTCCGATCGTTTTTGCATTATCAAAGTATCTGATGGCAATGTGGCATGTTCGATCTCGCATTTTAAAAACAGGGGCCTCTGTATAAAGTTTAAAGTATAACTTACTGGTGTACTTTTTAAGATTATTTTAATGTTTTTAAATGTTTTGAAATATGAAATTTTTTAAGGTATTTGATTGATTGAACTTGTTTAAAACATTGTTAAATGCTCAAAGTTCTTTTTATGTACTTTTATCTTTGATGGTCCAAGAGACCGAGAATAAAGATTGAAATCGCGAAAAGAAGGATCAGAAAGAGAAGAAAGAGGAAGTTTTGAAGGGAAAAGACAAAAGAGTCGAGGTAAGGAACATATTTAGTAAATTTACATATAAATAGTTACAATTTTGAAGATTAAATCACTTTTTAATAAATAATAACAGCAAACAATTTTTGTTTTGAAAATATTTATTTATACAAAAATAAGGATAAAATAAACCATATTTTTATTTAATTTTGCAATGTAAGTAACATTTTCCAAAAAACATATTAATATTTTATTTACATTTATAAACATTTATTAACAGATTAGTTAAATAAAGTAGTCCGTTGAATATTTTGATGCACGCGATGACGTAATTACGTGAGCGTCGACGTAATGCGCCATTTTGCAGAGCATCGGAGGAGGAAGCAGCAGGAAGCTGATCTGCGGTCAGGTAGGAAATACTTTCATTTGATATTATAGATTAAACCTTTAAAAGGGATACATATATAGTGAGGAAAGAATAAGGAGAGGTTGCGGGAAAACTAATTGATGTCTTAAATGTTTTTAAACATGTCCACATTAATGTCATTAATGTATGCCTAAGTCGGGTCGCGAAAAGTTATTTTTTTATTTAAAAAAAGTTTGTAACTGTTAAAGAATTTAAAGTTACTGTTCAGAAAGTTGATTTCTTTACTTAGGAAGTAACAAAAGTAATGTCGATCTTCATTTCGAATTGGAAAAAAATTGCGCACTTGTAAAATTTGGAAAATAAAGATTGATTGAAAAATGGTGATTAAGCAGCAAAGTGCATTTTTGATTATGGTTTGACGTGTAGAATTTAGATCTGTTTGACTTTTGGTGATTTCTTAGGACGGAAATTATAATGGAAGTTATCGGTAATTATAGTAATGGCGTTCCGATTTAGAAAAATTGTTCAAATACTGTGGGACAGTAAATTTGAACACATTGGAAGTTTTTTTCTTGAAATGAAGATTTGTTTAAAAAAAAAAAAGGACCCGACTTGTTTGTTTGTAAAAGTTTTTAGAAAAAAAAATTGTATGCCAATTGTAATTTTAAAAATATTAAATTTTGAAGCAAAGCAGGAAAGTAAGTTAATACATTATTTTAGAAAGAAAGAATGTTAGAAAGATTTACCAGGTAGTCTATAGCCACACACAACGAAAATTGTTGTAGAATTGCCAATAGTCTCTCAGACATTTCCCTTGTTTTGACTGTAACTCGTGGGTTTAGACTACCTGCGAGTGTTTGGGCTATTCTCATTTCCTGAAAACTTTGCTCCTTCTTCAAAGTTTCCAAAAAAGAGTAGAAGTTTGGATGTGGTTTGCCAATTGTGTGGTTGAAGGAGTTATGCCATCCCTCAATGGCATTGTTTGTTTTTGCTTCTCCCTCTAAACAACTCGTGTAGCAGTTCCACCACTCCACATGGAATCGTGGCTTCCTCCTGCGACCCGATCTGCTTAGGTGTCCAATCCATGTGTCCTCAAAATAATTTAGAATGGGTGCCAATTTTTCTTCGTTACTCGTATAATAAACAGATTCTATAATTGCAGTGTAGTACTCGTCCACACTATCGGGAGGAACAAAACAAAGTGCAGTTAATTTTTTTAGTTCAAATTGTAGTTTGCTATCCCGAGAATATTCTGCAACTAGGGATGTTTTCTGTAATTTACGCCAAAATGCCTGCGAAAAATGAAAAAAACATCCCTGAATTTGGGTATCCGTGTACGTTTTAGTGATCACATTGATCATGCTCAATTCAAAATCAATAATTATTTTTCGAGGACTTGAAGATGTTTTACTTTTAATCACTGATAAAAGTTCAGTGTATGTTGCAGAAGTCTTATCAGGTAGCAAACTATAAACTAAGGGAATAACACTATTGTTAATTTTAGCATGTATAGTGTAAATTTGAGTGAAAGGATGGGGTGTACTTTTAAACGTCCCATCCATCATCCAAATTTCACTACTTTCTAACTTAGCAAGGTTACGTGGGGTACTAAAAATGAGAATTCGTTTCTGAGGGTTTTCGTTGTCATGCAGAAGGAAAGGTTCATCAGAAAAAGAAATAGAAAGATCATGAGGAATTCTAATGTCAGAGAAAGAATGTGGTGTAGATAATTGAATGTTACTTGCCTGCTTTTGTCTCTGAATAATTCTTCTCAAATTAGGAATTATAGGCATGTTACTAGCAACATGACTGGGGACATGCTGTGCAACCTCTCTTAAAATGGATCCTGTAGAATCATTGGAGGTGCTTGCAATAGCTTTCATTTCGTTTATTGTTTCTCTAATTTCTACCTCCATTGCAGAGGCAGAGTGGTTATGTTCAGTGGTTTTCACAACTAAATTATCAACAGTAACCGCTCTGCCACTGCAATGGGTAGTGTAGTATTGCACACACCTCCAATGATTTCTAGTTAAACTTATTCTTTCCTTACTATATATGTATCCACCATGGTTTAATAAATTTTTGCCCTTCTTGGATTTAATAAACTTTGCAGCTTCCAGACTAGACATTATCTGAAAAGAGAAGAGAAGAAAAAAAAATTAGCCTGACAAAATAAATGAAATACCAAAAACATAACATTTACACCATCCAACACTTTCCCTACTGCTGCACCTTCCTGGAGTTGGAATAGTAAATTGCACCCCTACACCATCCATCACTTTCCCTACTGCTGCACCTTCCTGGAGTTAGAATAGTAAATTGCACCCCTACACCATCCATCACTTTCCCTACTGCTGCACCTTCCTGGAGTTGGAATAGTAAATTGCAACCCTACACCATCCATCACTTTCCCTACTGCTGCACCTTCCTGGAGTTAGAATAGTAAATTGCACCCCTACACCATCCAACTCTTTCCCTACTGCTGCACCTTCCTGGAGTTGGAATAGTAAATTGCACCCCTACACCATCCAACACTTTCCCTACTGCTGCACCTTCCTGGAGTTGGAATAGTAAATTGCACCCCTACACCATCCATCACTTTCCCTACTGCTGCACCTTCCTGGAGTTAGAATAGTAAATTGCACCCCTACACCATCCAACTCTTTCCCTACTGCTGCACCTTCCTGGAGTTGGAATAGTAAATTGCACCCCTACACCATCCAACACTTTCCCTACTGCTGCACCTTCCTGGAGTTGGAATAGTAAATTGCACCCCTACACCATCCAACACTTTCCCTACTGCTGCACCTTCCTGGAGTTGGAATAGTAAATTGCACCCCTACACCATCCATCACTTTCCCTACTGCTGCACCTTCCTGGAGTTGGAATAGTAAATTGCACCCCTACACCATCCAACACTTTCCCTACTGATGCACCTTCCTGGAGTTAGAATAGTAAATTGCACCCCTACACCATCCAACACTTTCACTACTGATGCACCTTCCTGGAGTTGGAATAGTAAATTGCACCCCTACACCATCCAACACTTTCCCTACTGCTGCACCTTATAATGTTGTTTAAAAATACCTTGTTTTTTTTAAATTGGTTTCCTTGCTGAGTCTTCTTCACTGGGAATGGCCTGTAGGCTGGAGTAGACACTTGTGTATTGATTGGAAATGTAAAACAAAAACAATTGTCTGCAAAAGTGATAAATGGAAAAAATGAGAAAAATGAACGTTGTAGAGAAATGCAAATTTACAATAACTTTTTGCAAAAATTAAAATCATTTTAACATATAGTACATAACACTTTCCCTAATGCTGCACCTTCCTGGAGTTGGAATAGTAAATTGCACCCCTACACCATCCATCACTTTCCCTACTGCTGCACCTTTCTGGAGTTGGAATAGTAAATTGCACCCCTACACCATCCAACACTTTCCCTACTGCTGCACCTTCCTGGAGTTGGAATAGTAAATTGCACCCCTACACCATCCAACACTTTCCCTACTGCTGCACCTTCCTGGAGTTGGAATAGTAAATTGCACCCCTACACCATCCTACACTTTCCCTTCTGCTGCACCTTCCTGGAGTTGGAATAGTAAATTGCACCCCTACACCATCCAACACTTTCCCTACTGCTGCATCTTCCTGGAGTTAGAATAGTAAATTGCATCCCCTACACCATCCAACATTTTCCCTACTGATGCACCTTCCTGGAGTTGGAATAGTAAATTGCACCCCTACACCATCCAACACTTTCCCTACTGCTGCACCTTATAATGTTGTTTAAAAATACCTTGTTTTTTTGAAATTGGTTTCCTTGCTGAGTCTTCTTCACTGGGAATGGCCTGTAGGCTGGAGTAGACACTTGTGTATTGATTGGATATGTAAAACAAAAACAATTGTCTGCAAAAGTGATAAATGGAAAAAATGAGAAAAATGAACGTTGTAGAGAAATGCAAATTTACAATAACTTTTTGCAAAAATTAAATTCATTTTAACATATAGTACATAACACTTTCTCTACTGCTGCACCTTCCTGGAGTTGGAATAGTAAATTGTACCCCTACACCATCCATCACTTTCCCTACTGCTGCACCTTACTGAAGTTGGAATAGTAAATTGCACCCCTACACCATCCAACACTTTCCCTACTGCTGCACCTTCCTGGAGTTGGAATAGTAAATTGCACCCCTACACCATCCAACACTTTCCCTACTGCTGCACCTTCCTGGAGTTGGAATAGTAAATTGCACCCCTACACCATCCATCACTTTCCCTTCTGCTGCACCTTCCTGGAGTTAGAATAGTAAATTGTACCTTTACACTATCCATCAGTTATCCTATTTCTGCACTTTAGGGGAGTAACAATAGCAAAAGGAATGACTATTAAATTGTGGAAATTATAACACTCATAATGTAAAATACCTTTGTCAGTTGTTGTTTGTTTTCGTGCCTTTAAGGTAATGCTTGCTGCAGGATAAAGTTATATTTTTTGTAACCGATTTACTCTGGAAAAAAAAAAATATATAAAAATTAATGTTACTTAGCCAACGTTGGTAAAAAAAAAAACTCATTTTTGAAAAGTATGATATTTGACAAATGAGTATGTGTCAAAATTGGTTAAGCAAAACATAATACACATTGAATGCATTTTAAAATAAGAGTAATAATGGATACACCTACACTAGCACTCAATTACTCTACTGCTGAACATTTTGGGACTTAGAATACTAATCGTTACCTCAGTAACTTGGAACGCTTTTTCAGGTGTTGTACCTAACTGAAGTCTTATTAGTAATTGTTACCTCTGCACCATGGTATAATTTCGTTTATGATGTAGTGAGAATGAGGAAAGAAAAAAAATCACCTTTGCCATTACAACACTTTAGCTAATGCTTAAAATATATTTTTAAACTAAAATAATTTAAATTAAATTACATTTACCTTCACTATACTAAAGGTCAGTCGTTTATGTGGAGGCGATGGAAAATTAGGTACACCAATTTTTGATTCTCAATGTATTTCAAGTTTCTGTTTTTGGAAAAGAAAGTAGTTGTTTTTAGTTGGTATATATTTTTAGTCATAACAAATTAGAAACAGTACATTTTAAAAGTTAATATTAAAAATTTAAAAATATATTTTGTATGGAAAGTAGACATATTTTACGCAAAACCATGGCTTAAAAATATTTTACTGACTTACTAGTAGTTGTCTACTAATAATGGTTTTCCGAAGTAATTCAGTGCTCTCTCTGAGGAGGTCGCAGTGGAGGTGACAGAGGGTCAGGTTTTGACGTCTGGTCTCTCTGGTAGTTGATAATCAACTGATTGCAAAATGGTGTCTTCCTGGTATTTATAAGTTTTACTCTGTGTCACTATTAATTTTTTTAAAAACTGCGTTCGATGTGTTTTTTTTTGTACTTTATTTTACTGTGGAAAATGATAATTTAAAAATGCATTTTAAAATGTATTGTTTTCACTCATTTGCTCCGTTTTGGCATCCATTTTGGAACATGTCTTTTGGTATTGTTTTCATAGAAAGTGTTGTAGGACAAGTTTTACAAGTGAGATGGTTAAAATGGCGCCTATGTGTATGTGTGTTTTACTCTGTTTATTTACTTTCCGATTTAATCATGATAAAAATTGTGTTAGTACTGTTGTTTTAACTATCGTTCTTTTTGTTAATCTTTGAAATGTGTGAAAACGGAATTTTATTGGGGATTTTGAGTATTAATTTTAATACTCGAGTATTAATTTTAATACTCGAGTATTAATTTGGTAATGCATTTAAGTCGATTTACGCTCAGTTTTTCTCCACATTTTAATACACTTCCCCACCCTAAAACCCCTAATTTCCCTGCATCCCGTGCCAGATTTTATTGTACTTTTAAATAAAAAAAAAAAAAAATCGCGTTGTAATGGTATGCGTTATAATAGATTTCGTTGTAACAGCACTTTTCAGTATTTTAATAGGTTTTGCGTTGTAAAAGTGTTCGTTGTAAAGTAATGCGTTGTAGTAGTACTTGCGTTGTAAAAAATGCGTTGTAAAGGTATGCGTTGTAATAGCATGCGTTGTAACGTCATACATCCGTGGGTAGTGGTCGCTTTCTATGCGTGGGCAGACTTGGAATGAGTCTATTCTTGGGACAAGATTGCTGCTAATGATGGTAAAATCTATATGGCCAGGTACTACCTACACCCCCTCCTCCCTTATCAAGACCCAGATAATGACATGAGAAGAGTTTTGGATGTGGGGGTCGTAAAAAAAAAAAACACCCGTATTTATTAACATAAAAACTTAAAACATAATTAATATATACAATATTTACAAAATACGCAGAAAAACATTGCATTACATTGATTACATTGATAAGTACAGATGTCAGATGGCTAACCTTAACATATCTCTAGTACAAGGTATTTCCTATCCGAATCTAAACATATCATCATCAATAACCATAATAGCAGTTCATTTTTCTGCGTATCCCTATTTGAGCCTACGGCAAGGTCAATAACTGGTGTCAGATCCTTATCAAATTATGCCTGCCCTCAAACCGGAGTGCGCATGCGCAGAGGGCCTGTTCACCGTGAGGGTAGTCCCCCCCCCGTTACCCCCGTACGCTCTGTATATTATCTCCATAAGGGGCCTTTCAGTTCTGCGCCGTTTACTGGCGCCATTGTGCACATGCGGGGTGACCCACCAGCTTAGGGAAAGCGTGACTCCCCACTCCCCCGCACCCATCCAGCCAACTGACTGTAACTGCCCCTGGAGTTCTAGGAGCGACCACTTGTCCCTCCCCCTTGGACGACCCCATTCAAGAATGGCGCCGCCCTCTAAGGACCTTAACTTTACTGCTCACCAATCATGACCTTACCGCCACAGGGCAGCATAGTTGACCGACTATCTGGCCGCGCCCCCAAATGCTACCTTTAGGATCATGTCCTGCTTCTGAAGCCACCCAACCAAGCCAGCAGATTTTCTAGGAAGATTTCATTCCCTACTTTAGACAAGTGGACACCGTCTTTCAAGAAGCACGGCTCCCCCTGATACACCCGTGGGCGATCGTCTGCAGAGGAGGAGCCGTGAACAGCCTCTCTATCTTATTATTGATCCTTCTTACTGACTGATTCAGTGCCCTCACAGACTCCCCCCCCCCTCCCTCCATTGGAATCTGGGCACCATTTGTGACCATACGATGGTGCACCCATGGCACGTCCGAGCTAACCAACCCACTTCAGTGATTATGGTTTCTACCAGCCCCCTTCTACCCAGATTTGCCAGATCGATCCCTCCCAGGTGCAAGATAATAACACTGGGAAGAGCCCCACCCTTGTTTAATAGATCTACTACAAAACCCCTGAACTGACTGAAGCAGAGACCCCCTTTCCAATGCAATGACACCCTAAAACCAGCCTGCTCTGCTCCAGACCTGTAATTACCTGCAAGGAAAAAGTTATTCAAACGCCTCACATATGAATGGCCAATGATCCAAACAACATGTGGTCCTGGTTTCTGTGGCTGTGCACTTCCTTGCGTTGTTTGATGTTGCTGTCGTGCCGCCTCCAGTTTCCCCCCTGCGTGACAGGCTTGAGAAACTTTAAATCTGAGCAGAGAAGCAACATGCATCAGCACCGGGCAAATGTCCTACTCACAACATATGCATCCGCACATAGCGCTTATAACAATTGGAGGATCACCTCCCAATCCTTTGAACGTTGCTGCTGGGGAAACCCCTCGCTCTTGCCTCAGTGGCAGCCCCTATCCTGAAAGAATGTGTCCCAAAGCAACTAGGACCCAAGCCTGCCTTCTGTACTGCCATGTCCATGACCCTTTTAAACTGAAACTGTGTGAGTGGAGTACCATCAGCATGAATTAACAATGCCCCCCCTTATTACTGGGTCTACGCTGTAGGAATGCCTCTAAATGTGTGATGGGGCAGCAAGGATTACCTTGTGCCTGATGCAATACAACCCCATCCCCACGGGCCTCCTGGTCAGTCTTGGACTTCCTGATGGACATCAATAAAGCAGCACCTTGTACCTTCACGCGGTCAAACTGCAGACCACCCTGATCATCCTGTTTGTTTTGGGCCACCAGTTCCCCAATCCTAAACGCACCATAAAAGGCCAATGAAAAGGCGGCGCTGAAAAGAAGAGCTTCCTCTGTGGAGTTGCAGATGAGGTGAAGAGCCCCCAGTAAAGATGCAAGCAGCTCCACCCCTATCGGACGCCTCGTGTCCGGTGCTGACCCTTGTAGGCGCTGCCACCCCTTCAAAGCTTTCCTAACTGTGAAACTGTTGGTAGTGACCCCCTATCTCTTGTTTGAGCAAAGAAAGAGATTGCCGGCACATGCCGCCTGGCTGCTGCCGCATAGCGACCTTCCCTCTTCAAGGCCCCTAAGCAGACAAGGAGTGCCCCCGTGTCATGCCACTTCTCTGCCCAGTCCCTTCCCAAAAAGGTACAATATGCCCAAATGCCCCTTCATACGCTTTCCTGGTCCTGGGTGCTAGGCTAGCTGCCACGAAGTCCGGTAGTTGGGGGCATCAATCTGCCAAAGTAGTTCTGGGAAGGGTGTGGGAGTCGCTCCTGCTGACGGTAGGTGTGCCCTGAAAACCTGCATCTTAAAGCGAGAGAGTGCATCGGCAGCATGGTTCAAGACCCCTGGCACATGCCTAGCTTTAAATTGCATATTTACTCTCATGCATAGCAAAACTATCTCTTTCAACAAGGGGAGAATCATTTTACACTGCGCTGCTTGTTGATTGATGCATTCGACCACAGTCACGTTGTCCGACCAGAACACCACAGATTGATTACGCAATTGTTTTGGCCATACTGTTAATGCCACCCAGATGGGCAACAGCTACAAGAAACCGATGTTACCCGTCAAACCAGTCTCCACCCACCAGGCCGGCTAACGCTGTGCCACCCACTCAGTACCGAGTATGGCACCAAATCCCTCACTACCCACAGCGTCAGTCATTTAACCTAACTCCGCAGAAGTAGTGGGTGGACCGGGCCACACTACCCTGCCATTGAAGTCCTGCAGGAATGCCATCCAAATCTGCATGTCCCGCCTAACCTCAGCCGACAGCCTGGTGTGGTGGTGCTTCTCCTTGAGACCGGCCATGGCTTGTGAGATGGATCGGGAAAATGGTCATGCCATAGCGATAACCCTCAGAGCAAAATTCAACTGCCCTACTGTCTGTCGTAACTGGTGCAGGGTGACCTTTTCTTTAACCAAGCATTGTTGCAAAGCTGTCTTGAACTTGGTAATCTTGTCTGCAGGCAACCGAAAACACCCCTGGACGGAATCTAACTCAATCCCTAAGAATTCTATCGTTGTTGTTGGTCCAACTGTTTTTCCTGGCGCCAAGGGGACCCCAAAAGCCTGCATGAGTGTGCAAAATTCTTGCAGTGCCCACACACACTCCCGGGAGCCCGGTGACCCCAAGATAAGATAGTCATCAAGGTAGTGCATGACAAACTGGTGCCCTGTTACATGTCTAAAAAACCATTCCAAAAATGAACTGAATTTTTCAAGATAAGCTCAGGAGACCGAGCAGCCCATAGGCATACACATATCCATGTCGAATCCACCCTGGAACTGAAAACCAAGGAGACGAAAGTCAGATGGGTGAACTGGCAACAAACGAAAGGCGGACTCCCTGCCAGACTTAGCCAACAGTGCTCCAGGGCCCAACGCCCTGAGCATCCCTACTGCTTGTTCAAAGGAGGCATATTTTACAATACAAATCTCATCACTGATATCGTCATTCAATGAGCTGCCTCTGGGTGCCGACAGATTATGTATCAACCTGAACCCCCACCTTCCTTCTTGGGGACCACTCCCAAAGGGGAGCAGACAGAATTCTCTACCGGGATGGAATCAAATGGCCCAGCTATTCTGCCTAAGCGCAATTCTTTTTCAATTTTTGTTGCCGCTACACCTGGGTTGGCCCTAACAGAGAGTTGATTCTTGCATTCCGGTGTCCCCACATATTCAGGTGCTGGTATCCAGAAACCATCTAGCAATGTCCTTGCAGTAGAATGACAAGGGTATTTGTTTAGCCAGGGTGTCAGAGCCGTTACATTAATGGGTGAACGTGCCATGTGTTGTGCAATACTCTCACTCCTGCTTCTTCCTTCCCCTATCCTTTGACTTTCTGAAACATTTGGACTCACTGTGCGATGGGTTGGCACAGATAGAACAAGCATGTTTGAACTTGCGCGTGCCTTGAGGTCTAGTGCATGTGCGCCTATTAAAGTCCCAACATGTCCCTTTTCTTCCTCCCCCGCTACCTGCACTATTGGAGGAGCCTGTGGATGAATGTGGCCGAGAGGACTGAAAGGACTGGCTTTTGGCATTGTCCTGAGACCCTCCACCAAATTGGTCTAACCAGGCAATCGTGTCTATGCGGTCCCAAGAGAGGGATGGGTCAGACGCTTTGGCTCTCCTAAAATTCTTGTTGTATTCCTTCCATCCCATCCCACCATACTTGTCATGCGCCCCCGTGATCCTGCTCTGGTAACATGCCATCTCTGCCTGCATATTAGGGAAACGTTCAGCCATCACTGCCATGAATATTGAGAAACCTCTGATCCAATTATTCAAACTCTCCTCAATCCTGAACTTTTGTAGTTCACTTCCCATTCCCTAGGGAGCATCCAGTCCTTTTTTCTTGCTTCCTCCCTTTCATTTTCATCAAGGAGCAATGAGAACATACTAACATAACTCCCAGACCATATTTTTTCTTTCACTTCTTGTGTGACATGTCTCGCCAAGTGTTCCCTCTCGGTGCGGGATTCCCCCACACCGAACACAGGCAACGTTTGCTGCTTACCTACTGGAGCGGCCCCAGTTGGCTCTGTCAGCTTCTCCTTTGCCAGGCTGATCACTGGTAGTCCTTTGTAGGGTTCAAGTGAGGTGGCCCCACCCGCTGGAATGACAGGGGAAGGTGCACCCAGCCCCTCAACTGTCTTATCCCAGGTGACCCATCAAATCGAGCAACTATCCGTCTTGCTTCAGCGAGTACATCCTCACCGATGCCTTTCGCCCCCACTGCTGGTGACAAAACCCCTGCCTTCCCCACCGAAGGAAGGACTGCCGCTAACTGTGACACTAAATCTTGCGGAACCAGGTTCCCTCCCGCCGGGACTACTGGGGATTGTGGGCTACCCCCTAAAGGAACCACCCCTGAAGGCCCGGGCTCCTCCCTGGGTGGGGGGACTGGCACAGGGGCCACAGGCACAGCTGTAACAGGTGGGATCACCCCTGAAGGCGCCTCCCCGTGCTGGGGGACTGGCACAGGGGCCACAGGTGTATCAGGTGGGACACCCCCTAAAGGAACCACCCCTGAAGGCACGGGCTCCTCCCTGGGCGGCGGGACTGGCACAGGGGCCACAGGCAGAGGTGTAACAGGTGGGAGCACCCCTGAAGGTTTAGGTGTAACAGGTTCTTTTGGCACCCCTTTTCTAGACCTAACCCGCTTGGGAAGGGGGGGGAAATGCCGCCCCGGGGGGCACAATGCTACGCCTAGCCCTCTCCTCTGTCTCCCCCTACACATCCACTCGTTCTCTGAGCTCAGCGAGACCCTGCCCCAACTCGTCAACCTTCTTCATCATTGCTTCCATCAGTTTCTCCATACGAGAACGCTGATCACCCCGCTTTGCCTTACCAGCCATTATCCTTATCCCAACTGCAGTATTTACTGGTAATGTGCTGGCTATTACCCACATTTCATACAATGCCCTCCAACACTAAGAAAAGGCAGCAGTGTAATAGCCTAACTTAAACACACCCCACCGCACCACAATGACCTGGCACACTGTCCAAGCCCTTACCTTACAACGCAGGAGGTACACAACCGGCCGTAAGTACCCACGCAACCAGAGCCACGCCACACCAGCTAATCCAGTGGGTAATCCAGTGGATCAGGTGAGTACTCTCAAACCCGCGTGGCTCCCAGAAGCGCTGGACTGCAGGCCTGTCCGTGTCCTCTTAAGATCCTCATGTGATCTGCACCATCTGCTGCTAAACACCCAGCGAAGTCCTCGTGGGCCTCCATGCAATCACGTAAGTCCCCGTGTCCCCTGCTGCTTGTAGACTAAAACAGAACCAAAGACAGATCAAGTGAGGCCTCCGATGAGGCTGAGCAGCTCCCTGGCGAGCAAACGCGGCATAAATCCATTTGCCTATAAAAGCTGCAGGCACCCCTCAATACAATCAATGAGACCGTGGGAAAAAGGAAGCAAACATAAATTACACCCCTAGGACAGCCCGGTGCACAAACCTTGTGCACCGGTGAACTCTCCCCTTCATGCGGGACAAAAAAAGCTGTTTGCCTTTGCTAGTTCGCTGCCCGGCACTGTATAAAATTCTTGTTACCGGCACGCGCTCGATAATGAATGCGCGCCTCAAAGTGGGAAAAAACATCCGATCCCCCTCGCACAACCCGCTTTAATCAGCGCGCTACCCGGCACTCTTAAAATTCCCTGTAACTGCAGAGCGCTCGCAAATGACTAATGCGCTACTTTCAATGTGGGACAACAAGCCCATAAATTACTTTCCTTAACAGCCGATCCTCGCTGTAGGCGAGCGGTGCGGTGAATCACACCAGCCGCTTACTTTTACCGCTTCGCAGTTCACGGTGGCAATCACTTGCTGCTCTCTCTCGCACACTTCCCAGCCTGCAACCACAAAAAAGCAAATAATGAATACGCCTCGGAGCGAGGCCGTCACGACCCCACGCCATCCTGATCAATATGAGTCGCCACACATGGACTTGAACCCAGGATCCTCGTAGAATCGCCTCGTAACAAAACCACGTCCAACGAACCGCAATCTGGAAAAAAAAGGAGAAGTCAAGTTACAGCCTCCTAGCGATGCTGGTGCAGCAGGCTGGGGGAGCGGGGAGCAAAGAGACAGATTCCTCCCCTCCCCAGCCTTTTATGCTAGTTCCATGCCAGGCCGGTTCTAACCAGCCTGGCGTTAGTCCAACGTGTGACCCGGAAGTGATTACAATAACTTCCGGGTCATGCCCAGGACCCATCACCAATCACTGGCGAGGCACGCCTGTCGCGTCACCACCGTGCGTGACAGGCCCGCCTCTATGGTCGTCAGGGGCCGGCACGACCACCATACTTTTGGCGTGGCCGACGCCGGCCCCTCCTTTCTCTTGTACATTGACTTTTTCCATTTGAGTATGTTGTTACGGCTGGCCTATCCCCTATAATGTTACCATTCATGATTGACAGGCCGTACTTTTCTAACTTTCGCGTTAATATTTGGTATCCCCAGTCCTCCTGCCTCTGTGGTTCTGTTTTAGTAGGTTACTGTTGAAATCTCTTGAAATAATCAATGGGCAGAATTTGTGTGATTTTTGCAGTGCACTGATCAGATTCATTAATGTTGTGAATTTTTCCTTCTGATTTTTTTTTTGCAGGGTGAACATATACGTTGACTAGTATTAATTGCCAGTCTAGTTTGTTTGAATTTCGCTTTCCGGTAAATTTTGTAACTTGCAGCCAGTTTACCCCGGCATCTAACTCTTCTGTTTGCCAACCATGTTTTTGTAATATATATGTTGATAAGCCTCCCCGTGGGTGACCAAATCTTGCACATTTTTCTGCTAGAATGTGATGTTCTATGTAACCTGGTATTGCTGTTGGGTTCATGTTCCACGTTTCTTGAAATAATATTATGTCTTGTTGTTCGAGGAAGGACAGAGTTTCATGGTCCTGCCCCATATTTTTAAATCCGTGGGCGTTCCATGAACAGATCTTTATCCTGTTCTGCCTTCTTTCCCTCAACATGTGGTCCTGCCTCGGGGATTCTGTTGTATCCTGCTCATTAGCTTGAACTATCTGCCCCCATCTTTTATCCATCGTAAGTGAGTTTGACTGTTCGTTAGGTACGCGTGTTACTAAGAACTTTTGGCACCCAGGACCAGTCTGTACTGCCATCTGTAGACTGTTCAAGGTTTTGATTGCCTCGCTATTTCCTTGCCCTCTTTTGAATTTGTTGGCCCCGGTGGCGTGGTGGATCGGGCGCCGTGTAAGCATGTTATTTGCTTTTTTGCAGGTGCGTACTTCTGATTTGTTAGGAAGGGGTAAGAGTATCGTGGGTGTTTGGAAGGCCTCAGTACGATTCCCCAGAATTCGAAAATTACTCTGGTAGCATATATCCTGTCCACTAGTTCCTTTGAGGACCAGGTAGTCAAAGTCTCTTCAATGTCCGGGGTTTCCGGGGAGTGCTAAACTTTCACAGCAAAAAGATCATGTCACGGTATTCCTTTTAGTTCTGGGATTTCTTTGAACAACCTTAAAAGGTTCCCTCTATTTAATATATCTTGCCTTCCTTTTGTGCAATATTCTGGCATGAACGTCAATTTCGATGTATTCTCCCACAAGTTATTTTCAGAGCAAATTGCACTTCCCACACTTTCCTCTTTTTCTATCTGAGTATTTATGGTGTGCGTGATTTCATTATCAATACGTCTGTCTTGACTCCTTTGTTCATTGCAGATCTTTTCCTGTAGAGTATCCGGTTGTTTTGCTTCCTTTGACTCTTGCTCCAATTTTCCTGCTTCCATATGTATTACTGGCTCTTTTGGCTCACTTTGCTGGTCGATAGAGGGCATCCTACATACTCTGCCTATTCTATATATTGTGACTTTTATTGAATTTTGGCTACTATGTTCGTTGCTGTCTGTTCTCTCTTACGCCTTATTACCTGGTGTTCTTTCCCTTTTTCCTTGCTTTTCTCGTTTTATATCCCCCTTTCTCCTCCTGACTGTTTGCCATCCGTTATCTGGACTGGTACCTCTTTCGTCTTTGGGTGTGATCCTTAAGTGAACATGCTATGCTTTTTCGGCCCCTTCTCCCTTTTTAGCATGTTGGATTTTTAATAGCCTTAATTTGCCCTCCTTTTACCTGCTGGGTTCTTGGACTCCGTGATCTGAACTGGAACCTCTATCCTCTTTGGGTTGCTCCAGCGGAAAAGGGCAAATTTACATATCCTCCCTATGTCACAGACTCGTCACCACATTACTCATTCATACATTCATTCATTGGTGGGGCCCATAACACCAACACTCATACGTCTCACTCGAATCTGCGCACAGGAGGAAAAGAAGCACTGGACATGTGGGGGGTACCTTGTTATCTATCGGGAGTAATTCCTTACATTATATACATTATATACATCTGCACCAATAGAATCCTAACTTTAACATCAAGGCACTCCACCACTTGGTCGATGGACCAATTAGTTGGACTGGTTGATGGTGATTTAGAACCAGCTAAAACACATTTAAAGCTTCGGAACCTTTCGGTTAACTTTCAATACCTTATTAAAGAATCGCAAACTCATTTCTTATTAATCAATGTTTAGTTTATCTAAGTAATTCTGTGTTGGCATATTCAGGATTACAGTTCATATCAGATTTCTATTGCGCAATTTCCAACCTTTGATCTTGAACATAAATTGACATAACATTTATATTTACCTAAATTTGAATATTGGCGACCATTTCCAGAAGAACCCGTCTACCCACAGCAAAAATCAAAATCCCTTCAGATGGAATCGTCCTTTTATAATCAAAGAGAAACCCAGGTAAGTCCAGGAAATCTCCCTCAGCACGATGTAGTCCCCACAATTTAGCCACGGGACCGGGTGATCGCGCCAACAAACCAACAATCCAGCAAATCGACTCTCCGCACCAACAGCCACCAGCAGCGATAATGATACGGAATAATACTCTCTTCTAAATTCCCCCCTTATATACTCATTTTCTCCTTACTTTTAGGACAATGTGCAACAATTTAGGAGTAGAAAGTGTTCTGATTGGCTAAATCCTCTGAATTTTGTAATTTTTTTCAATATTCCCAGGTTTGCCTGTTTCCCATGAGACCGGGCATGACATCTTCCCGATTGTATTCTTTCACAGGTGAAAGTTCCGAAGTAACAACATGTAAACCTTCTTGTACAGGTCGTTCATTGTCCCCTCAGTCATTCACACTAGTCTGGGTCTTGGCAGTCCTCCACGGTCCTATCCTTGACAAGGAGCATTTCGTTTCTCATCGGAGGTCGCTTGGAGATCTTCAGGGCCATCCGAGTCTGCGCAGTAGATATCGCGCTCACATGACGGTGGCCACTTCCGAACTCCAGTTTAAGTACTGCGCCTAGGTCATGGGATCTAACGGAGCACACCATATTCCCCGGGCATACCTCTACGTGGGACTGGCTCCACCCAGCTGTGACGCCAGAGACACACCTCTTAAACCTCTTTACTCGTTATGCACTTGCCACCCTTCTTGTTGCAGCTTGGTGTATTAGTAAAGCGTGCATGCCCACAGGGCACGATGACGCTGCTGGCCAGTGTATGTACCCAGTCGCTGATACTTATCTATCCTAGCTGGCCTTACTTGGGTTGAGGAGATGCTGGATGCTACCCCAGGACTGAAGACTTAATGCTCCAACCCACTATGATCCCGGAACTTGGGGACAACCCCAGGGTGACCCTGTCTTACCTGGTACATCTACCCCAGCACTCGACTATCAATGTGATGCCCCTTCTAATGTCTGGTTCTAGCCTGCAGGAGGCTAACCCGGGGGGGGGCAGACAAGTCTGCGGAACCAGGGGGAGAGGAGAGTGCAATTACCTGCCCTTTCCTGAATTTTGGGACGCCAAAAGGTCGAAAATACCCTGTTGCCAAGTGGCACTAACGCAGAGTTTACCAAACCTTTCCGCGCCACAGCACACTGGTTAGCTGATAACTACCACCACCTGCCTGCTGCCCTGGTGGAAGCGCGGGCGGATATGCCTACAGGAGCTGCCAGATGCAGGCCCTTGACTTGCGGGGGACTGCCCACCCAGTGTACAAGGTACCTGGTTCTATATGGTACTCGCAGGTGTGCCCCATGGAGGCCCTCGTAGCCAATTGCACCATGCAGTCATCATTTTGTAAGTGCCTCTCTCTGCGTTGAAATTTCCTTTGAGTAAGTCAAAATTATAATTTCAAACCATTGAGCAGGAAACCGGAGGCAAGGCAGACTGTTATTTAGGGCCTTCTGGCTTTGCCGCTGTGTAACTACTACAAAACCACAATACGCCTACAACACGTCAGTACCATTGCTTGTTAGTTGCATGAGGTAACTGAAGCCAAGATTCCGGCTTCCTGCGTAGCATGTTGATCATACCTCCATTCAGAGCTGGTGGGACTGTCACCTTATGGGTTGAACAAGCATGAATTGTCTCCCTACGATGAGTAGTGAGCTTACCCGCCATTGGGACCATTCCCTTAATCAACTTCCGCAACGGCCAGGCAGGTCACCAGGCCGTGAGCCAGGTACCGAAAGCGGGAGCCATGTGTAAACGGAAAAACGGCGCACAATCCCAGGGCTGGAGACAAAATTGACCTTGTTGTACTGCGAAAGAGGCACATGCGGAGACAAATTAACCATTCTTTGCAAAACAGAGCCTGTCCGCAACTTTTGTCTGTATTGGGACAAGGATGAACCATGGTAATATCACTGATCTAGTCTGAGATGTCGTCTACGCTGCCTCTAGCATATTTCTCATGATTCGCCTTATCTGACTGACACCAATCACTCATCCTGTGCTTTGTGATCTTGGCCCACTTTGGTGTGAGCAGAGCCCCGTGAAGTATACTTGGCTTCTAGGCCGATAATGCACAAGTGTCAGGTGAGAAAGATGAAACCATACTTGCCGAGCCCCGGCCAAAACCGACAACCATTTTACCATTTGTCATCAGTAGAACATACATCCATAAGACATTGATAAGGGCCACATGCATAACTCCTGGTGGCCAAAGGACCTTGTTGGCCAAGCAGCGAAATCTTCGCCCAATGCAACAATCGAAACAGACTTCTCACGGCGCACGCCACCCAGGCGCCAAACAGGACACCGAGGTTTACACCGAACAACCCGACTCCAAAGGAAAGGCACCACCGAGCCAACCCCCTGCGCAAGTCACTCACCGAGGCAACGCAGAAGGATCCACCCCTGCACAGCGCCTTCCAAGAATAGCAAGCTCAAGCGCAAGTGGGACCCTTACACTAAGCAACCCCACCCATCAATGGAAATCAACCGTGCCCCCTTGCAAAACAGGTAAAGTGTGTATGAAACCCAGCCATAGCCAGACGAAACCTTGGAAGCCGTTTATCTGTGGCTTTGTAGAGACGTAACCGATAAGACAACCTGTCACTTCTGTCTGAAACTCGATAATCATTAACAGGATGCCAAGTGACTGAAAAGGGGCATTTCAACTGTAACAGCTCCGAGGGTGCAAAGGCTCTTGCTATAAGGGGGGAACCTCAACTAAGGTGCTATCTTTACCTGTCTTCGCATAATCTTCAGTCATGTGACCTAGGCTTGGCTTGATATCATCGACAGAATGCCAAGTGACTTGGAGAAGAAGTCTCAAGCCTTCGTGCCCTTAACTTACACTGTCAGTAACCTTCCTCACAGTGGGCATGTAAGAACTGCACTGTCTCACTTAAAGCTGCTCCAGGCAGGTGCATATTCCTAGTCCAAGTACAACTATGGGAGACCTTTGAATGAATATGAAATGACATTTATTGCTAGCAAAATCAAACTCTGGAGGCGAGGGAGACATACCGATCCGTAATTACACCGCACAATGCTCCCGCCAAGCCGCAAAACCAAGTAACATCACCCACTAACTTTGACACTTGGGCAAGAGTGGCGATTCAGCTCAATCCAGGGCCTCAAGGCTATAGGAATGGCTTGGGCAGCGCAACGGAATATAGTTTATATTCAATAAATTACTGCCTGCTGCTTTGGTCATCTCTAAATCAACAAACAGCGCTGACTAGTGGCAAGCTGTCACAAGCGCTGGTGTTGACAATTAAGTGAAAGTGCCGTGCACCAGGGACCACCCTGTCCGGTCTAGCACAGGTGGACTGTCACTTAGTCAAGCGTGCAGGTCACAGTAGGGTGCCCCGGTCGTGAGTTTCAATACGAGACAAGCAGTAAAACCGGGGGTAATGTAGGCCTACGCGAAGGGGGAAGGTAACTATATCGCCTACCACCCTTCCAGGGGATACCCATTAAACAATGCTCGCCTACATAGACGCCCAGTATTGCGTGAAACTAGAATCCGCATATGCTTGCGCTACCTTACCGCAAGGCAGTGCAACAGACAACCTGACACTAGTGCCACTATATGCCTTGACTCCCGTCAGGCGGCCACTTCCTTTGCACCATACCTTGCTCCTGCCATGCTGCCCATCCTATTATCACCACCACTACTAACCCTGACCCGTGCAAGCGTGACAAGTCCGCCTATTCCAAGGCCCTCAAAGCTAAAAAGAATGGCTTGGGCATCAGGCAATAGTGATTTTAATGTAAATTGAATTAAACCATGCCTGTTGAGGTCATTTCTAAAATAGACAGACAGCGCCAACCCGTGGCAGGCTGTCGCAAGCACCGTTGTGCCAGTTAAGTGAAGTGCACAGATGTAAATTTCTTTCATTCTTCAGTGAGAGCGCAAAACTAACCAACGGTCGCACTACCGACCCACAGCGCTCCGCTTACCGACCCCGGTATCATACCTGCAAAGCTTCACCCTGCACCGCTAGGGCCATGTGTTCCACACTTACAACATCACTAAAATGATTCTTTTAGATCGAGACAGAACCTCCTATCTGCTAAGTGGTGAAGTCACCTATTATTTCCAGTGATGTTAGTGAGCTGTTGCTGTGTTACTGTGTTGAAATATGTCACCATCCCCTGATATTGTATGCAAACACATTTAGAAATTAGACGAGTATGCCCATGCACTGTCAGTAACTTTCCCCAAGATGGGCACGGAAGAGCTGAACTGTTCACATTCAAAGCTGTTCGAACGGGGGCCCCCGAATAAGTCTCTACCAACTACCGCATGTGCTGAGTGCACAAGAGTGCCCTCCTGACCTCAAACCTTCAGAATGCCGAGTTAAACGCGCCAGAGCCGGGACCCTCAGCCTGTGTTTCTTCGAGGAAAACTACCCCTTCCCAACCTTCCAATCAGAGGTACCACCATATCGCTGAGAAAACTGACCAGTATGGGCAACTTGACAGCACCACAAGGCCCTGGAAGAGATGATACGGTGTTCATCGGAGGTCTTCCCGGCGCATCCGGAGCACAAGAGTTTGATACCCCAGGGGGGAAAAGCACCCTCCGCCGCATGACATTGTATACAATGAAGTACCTGTGTTGGTATGATGTGTTCAATCACAGCGTAACTGGGCACTGGATCTTTGCCTGCCTTCAGGGCTGAACTAAGAATAAATAATTATTTTCGTTCTTAGTAAAGTTTTTTTTTTCTCTTTTCAGCGCAGCTAACCGAGACGTCGCGTAGCAAAGCGCTTTACCTGAGCACAAGTTCCGTCACAAGAGAACACATTCATTTGTAAGGCACTGGGAGATAATGGATTTGACCCGAATCACGATATGTTGAGCGTCGTTGCTGAGACTCAAACCCGGTTCCCCAGCTTTGAGGTAGGCCGCTTTAACCGTAAGGCCATGGCCCTGTACATTATATGCTTTGAAAAGCACACCCCTCCGTCCTTGCCCTTGGAAGGTCACCCAGTCGGAGCAAGGCTGCGGATGGCACCGCATCCCCGCATGCAGGCTGGCCCGAAGCAGCGCCGGCTGTGTGCCCTGACTGGAGCAGCACCCTGCTACCTCCCCCTCCCCGGCAGCCTCCAGCCGAGGCTGGACCGCCTGCCAAATCACCCGAAAGGGGAGATACGGCTTGTGGGGGGGGGAAGGGGGGGGGGGGGCAAGGCCTGCACTCACGCCACACGGGTCAGTTCCAGAGCGAGGGGTAGAGACGGCGTGTCCGGGGCGCGAAAAGAGGAAGGACAGAGAGTGGGGAGGCCTATATACCCCCACCCTCGTTCCTCGGGCCCCAGAAGTGACGCGCCCTGCGCGCCGCAGCCACTGGCTGCTAGAAGTGGGGGGACTCCTCCCCGAGGGGTCCCCTAGCAGAAGGGGGGTGGGCTGGTGCCTGGCTGGCACTAGAGACCCGCCCTTCTAGGGCGCCCTGCGGGCGCCAGGGCAGCCGCGAACTCCGGGCCAAGTGGTGGGGACTTAGAAGGGCCGGCTCTAGGGGGAGTGGAGGGGCTCGGTGGTTTAGGGTGCGGGGTTGGGGGTCAGCTACAAGCAGGAGTTGCTCACGCCTCTGCACTTGGGCCTGCTACAGATTAGACAACTGAGAACTGGCCAGTCACCAGCCACCCATCCTGCCCCTGGGGAGAGTCAGCCCCCTGCAGCTGTCCTGGCCTGTCAGAGCATCAATCACAGGACGGCAGAGGGGGGGCGGGGGTCACTGCTCAGCTGCAAGCTTGTCGAGTCAGTAATCACATGCAGGGTCACTGGAATTATGCGGCCGGGGAGGACACGACTATGCGGCACGGCTGAGTAACTAAATTATAGCGCAAGAAAAGCTTAATTATGCGGCTTAATGGAGCTCATTTAGTGATGACATTACTTCCATATTTTGCCATTTTTACACAGGTTAACACTGTCTGAGCATACCTTTCACCTCATTAGTGCCAGTTTAACAGCCACATACAAAATGAGCAACAGAAAGTGGACCAGCCAACTTTCACCTTCCACTGGGCGGCGCGCGCAGCCCTCGATGCGCCGTCAGCAACTTTTGATCAGTTTCAGCTAGAAACATTATTCTATTCAAATTTGCATATTATGCAGGGGATGATGGATTATCTGGCAAATACAGCAAAACACTAAGCCTCAAATCCACATAATTCCAGTGGCCCTGATCACAGGGAACAAGGGATTAGCTGAGATCAGGGGTGGGTAGTGCGGCGGGGGCTATTACTCTTCCACAGTATATTTAGTCATTGGGGAGGGGACATCAGACGGTGACAAGCAGCACGTCGCTGCACATCATCATGAGAGGCGGGGTGACGTGTGAATGTCAATTGTGCAACATTCATCCATGGAAACAAAAATATGGAGAAAAGTCGTTACTTTTGAAAAGTCTCTTTATTTAGCTCTGTGTGAAAGTGTGAGTGGATGTAGAGGGGGGCATCGTCGCTGGCGGGTTGTTGAGGATGATACGGGCCCCGAGCGAGGGCCACGGCAAGGAAAAGGAGAGGGGGAGAAGAAGAAAGGAAAGGAGAAGAGGCCCAGGAAACAGCCCAAGACCCGGTGCCTCGGGTCGTGCCGCCAGGGCGCCATCCAGCCCGGCAGCGCACGCAGGGGCACTCGGGCACCGTAGGAATGCCGCTGCCCGCGTCCCAAGCAGTGGGACATCAGCAGGGCAGCACTCTAGTGGCCGCCCGTCGGAGCCTTCCCCCTTGCTGCCTCGCGCGCGAGGCTACGCCCACTAGGGTTATGACCCCCAATAGTGTGGAGCTGGAGGCTGGCCGCTGAGGGCGGGGGGCGCGGCTTCCCCCCTCTACTTAGGAGGCCCTCTCGCCCAGTTCCTCCTCTGTTCCCTGCGTGCCGCTCCAGCCTGGACACGCGTTATTTTCCCGCCGTTCGTCACGTCGGGTGTCGCCCCAGCGCTGGGTTCTCCTCGCTGCCCTGCACACCGGGTTTTCATCGTGCCTTTGGTATTCGGTGAGTGTAGTTCTTTGGGCAGCAGAGTTTATTGAGTTGGTCGGTTTTTTTTTTTTTGTGGATGGCGGCGGGAAATGTTTTTCGCGGCCTGTGCGGGGAGGAGGGCGTATGGTGGCGGACCGTGTGGCGGGACAGCCTGGTTCGAGTCCGGCGGCTCAGCGAGGCACTGTGGCATTGTTGTTAAGGTTTAATCGGGAATTGCTGTTTATTGGCAAAGCGCGTTGACGTATTGTGCCGTAGCCACTGTAAATGAGGAGCGAAGTGGGGTGCCCCGTTGTCCTCGAATCGAGTTCGCGCTATATAGATATGTGAGGATTGCCTACTTTAACTGTTGAGTCGCTGTCTCCGGTTTCAGGCGGGGCCCTCCGGTTGCTTTGGCGGTACCCGTGCAGCGATATGTGGTGGGGTTGCTGGCTGGTTTTGGCGGTCGACGCTTTCTGGGGGACCGGTGTTCGCGGCTTGGCAGCAAGCGGGGGTCTCGGCAACGGCGCAACACTAATGGTTGCAGTGGGGGTTATTTTGCGTGCCTGCTGGTGTAGCTTAAATACGGTGCTCGTGGGAAGCGCTCCGCTGCTTTCGCTGCCTCCGCATGTGTCATTACTACGGTAGCGCGAGCAGGAAATCGATTTGTTGCCTGACTGCGGGGACGTTCGGGCAGAGGCTATACGCCGCCTGCGGGGTGTGTGTCGGGTCGATGGTCAGCGCGAGGGCTGTATTTACTTGTATCTGATAAGCGGTGCCCCCCCCCCTTTTTTGTAGTTATGGGCTATCCAGCGCCTTATCAGGATACGTTGGGGGGGGGCAGGGGGGAGGCGCTTTGCCGGTGGTCCTAGAGGGCCCACGTGTTCGCGTCTGCACCCCGCCTCATCTAGACCGGGCAGGTGTGCTTCGATATTTGACGAGGTGGCCCTCGTTTCTTTTCTTGTTTTCCCGGGATGTGGATGTAATGCGGTGCCATGTGGGCTTGCGGCAGCAATGGCGGAGTGCCTGCCATGGGGAGGATGGACATTGAGACGCCTGTCTGCACGCGCTTTGTCAAAGTATCGTTATCTTGATGGCTGGGCTATCGCGGCGGAAAGAGGTCAATGTATTCAAACGGTGATATAGATTAACCTTTCTTTTTGTAGCGACGACAGGAATGCCACGAGTTCTCTATTCAGACGATTTGTTATTAATTGTGAAATGAACAGAAATATTGCAGCAAAACTGCACAAAGCGTGGGCAAATGTACTGGTCTCCGTTGCAAATTTGACCCACAATTCATAGCATGCGTGCCACTGTGTGCCAAAAGTAGCTGTGTTTTATGTGTGGTTCTAGGTACATGCCTTCATGCTGTGACGCGAGAGCTGATGGGTAAAAGTATTCATGTTTATTACATGGCATAAGGTCCGGCCTCAGGGTGCGTAAAGCGTGATTATACAAAATGGTAGCCAATGAGATTTACTACAAATGAAATATATATATATATATGTTGTAGCATGATTTAAACAGGTGTCAGCCTCGCACAGTGCGTGGAATGGGTGTTACAAACTGGGTGGAAAGTACCACATATTATGTTTTCACTGTTACGTTTTGGGTAAGATTATTCATTGTGACACAGGTAATCGGCATGTTTCACAATTTAGGGTAATACTCAGTGGAATTTGCATTTTCGTTTTTTCATCCAACACTAACTCCACCCCAGTTCTGAAATGCACGAGGTGAAGTTTGTGAATGGATAGCCAGGGCTTTCTCACAAAATATTCACTGTTTTAAGAGTTCGTTGTAAAAGCCCCTGATGAAGTACTCATTAGTGAGAAATGCATTGGCAACATCTCTAGAACACAACATGTGTGGAATGAAAGAAAAGTTAAATTTCTAATGAAATGTCGAAGGTGGCAGGAATGCATGCAGTGTCTGTGGGATGTAGCTGGCTGGTTGCTGTCGACCACACTCATAGTTTGGGGGTCTGCTGTTCAGAATGCTTGTTCCACGGGGGAAGCTTTTGCCCTTTCTAACATTGTTCCATCGATTTCTGGTCAACGTCTTGGTCAATCTGTACATATGTGCGAGTTGTTGGACAATATCCCAGGTAATTCCTTCTCAATTTCTGAATTGTGAGATTGTTTTGGGGTATATGCCGGGCCTGCACGAATGGGCATTGGCAGCACATTGTAAGTGTACCCTCTGGCGTGTTGTGGACATCCGATCTTGCCGTTTGTGGAGGCGAAAACGTCAGGTTGAATTTTGGTGTCCAAGTTCCTCGACTATGTTACTTCTAGTTGGTTTTCCTGGCCTGGTCGATTAGCTCGGTTGGTTGTAGCGTGGTGCTAGTGGCAAGAAGGTCGCGGGTGCAACCCCCGTATTGGCCAATGCGTGTGGCATCGGTCTCTGTGGCGTAATCGGTTAGCGCGTTCGGCTTTTAAAGGAAAGGTTGGTGGTTCATGCCCACCCAGGGACGCAAAATTGTATTTTCTAAACGGATTATAGAGCTTTCAGTGCGCTGAGCTAGTTGTTTTTCCTGGCCTGGTCGGTTAGCTCGATTGGTTGTAGCGTGGTGCTAGTGGCGCGAAGGTGGCGGGTGCGATCCCCGTACTGGCCAATGCTTGAGGCATCGGTCTCTGTGGCGCAATCGGTTCGCGCGTTCGGCTCTTAAAGGAAAGGTTGGTGGTTCAAGCCCACCCAGGGACGCAAGAAATTGTATTTTCACTCATTGTAAAGCTTTCAGTGCGCTGAGCTCTTTTATAACAAAGTCAGAATGTTTAATTTTCCCTTTGACAGGGAACAGACAGCTCTCAAACACCCACTGTTCTTATCAGCCCATGCACATGAATTGCACATGATTGTACAGCTTTCAGCTTTGGGGAGACCCTGGGGCCTATAAACGTCTTCGGTAGTACCGAGGATGTATCGCGTACAGGCTTGCCTTGTTTCCCAGTACAGGTGGACCAACTTTTAAAAGGGTTCTTTCAATTTCAAAACACAGGGATACTGAGCATATTGCATGGCGCTCCCGGGCCGCGCGGTTGGTAATCTCCGGTTGCACTTTGTCCCCCGGTCGACGCTTGACTTTTGTTATTTGACATGCGTACGATGGGAAACCACTCACGAGTACAGAGAGTATGCATCGAAGCCCAAACCCGTTTTTGCTCCCAGGATGCACAAACACAAATAGGACACGCTTGCGTTGCATGGCATCTGCAGCAGTGGGATTGGTAGCATTCGGTGGTACTCTGAACATCTGGGTGTGAGGTATGGTGCTATCCTGCATCCTTACAGTATCCGCACCCTGATTGAGAATAGACATGGGGGAATTGGTTGCCGTGCACGCGGTTACACCCACGTGGGGGCCGCCATTTATTAAATTATATATTGACCCAGTCCTTGTCGGGGCCACGGCCTCACCACACCAAGCAGCCCTGAACTGAACTGCCTGCCAGTAGGGATGACATGTGTCTCCTACACTTTGCGTCCTTTGGCACAGGTTACATTTCCTATACACTGATTCACATGCATATGATTGATTGGCTCGGCGGATTCTGTGTAAGATGCAAAGCTCGGGGACACCCTACACTGGTAGGAGTGGCACTATATAACTAATTCAATGCATCTGAGAGTGTGGTCAGGGAAACGTGGTCAGCAGTAACTTCTGGTATTTCTTGCCCTGCGCAATTGAGTTCATTTCTCTCCAGTTCCCTGGGAAAGGTTTGGGGGGCCAGGGTGATAGTTTTTACTAGTTTAGCTTTGGGCCAATGGTAGTTTTTGTCAGCCAGATTCGGGATAGCTGGTATTGCAGGACACTAGAGGCGGTTGTGTGTATGTCCAAGTTAGGGAATGCCATGCTTTGCCGATTAATTGATTATATGAATAAAGTCGCATGTTCTAGCTCGAACAGAGCAACTGTTACTAATCGCAATGACATGGGTTCACACGCACTCGAGAGCCCCCCCTTTGCATTTATTCCCTGGTATCTTTGGCCCAAAATGCAGCATTTATTAGGATTATCCGGTACTAGGGGGGAATCTCGTGGGCATTAGTTCCATGCCGGTGGGTACAAAGGGACGAAGTTGTGTCCCAAGTGGTGCAACCGGTAAGGGAAGGTATATATGTAGATATATGTTCCCTGGCAGCAGGTGTACAAATATGTCAGGGTTCAGCCGATAACCCAGTCTCAACCATGATGCAATGGTCAGCTTGTGCAAAGGTGTAACACAAATTGAGCGACCAATGTTATTATTGTAAGTTCAACGCTTGAGTCAAGAGATGCTGCTGTCTCTCATCTTTGCCTTGCTATTTAAAAACAGCTGGGGGTAAGGTTTCACTCAAATTAGTCATAGTAGCAGCTTAGTATTATAGAAAAGTCAGCAGCCTGTGCTGGGTTGAGGCAAGTTGTAGGCCTGGGTTTTGTGTGTCATACATAACATCTTGAAGGTATTTTGTGAGTTCCACGCTTAAGTCAAGAGATGTGGCTGCCTTTTATCTTTAGCCTTGCTATTCGGAAACAGCTGGTGTGATATTTTCTACAACTCAGTCATAGTGGCAGCTTAGTCTATACAGGATAGGCAGCAGCATGAGCTGTTTTGAGACAGGCGGAAGGCCTGGGGTTGTATATCATACTTAACATCTTTGAGGTTATTCTCCCTGTTCCACAGGGAGGCCAGGGAAAGCATAGAGTGACATGCTTTACCGAGACTTAGCCTGGCTTGCCGCTTCTGCGACCTGTGAGGTTTGTTTATGTATTGTATGAAGGTGACAGAGGCTGTCACTGTTGTTTGATAGGCACCAGGGCCAGAGGACATTTAAGTGCATTGTGTGCTGGCAACTAAGTAAGCAAAAGGAGCACGGGGGGCATTCCTAGCTCTAAAAGGAAAGTTGAGACAACCAAGTTAAGTTTCTATGCAAGGCTACGTTTGGTGGGGCATTTCCAGCATTAAGCCAGACAGCCCTGGGAATTAGGCAGGCGTACGATTAGCTAAGATTTTGCAAACTGAGGGAGAGCATATCGACCACAAACAATTGTGGAACCAGAAAAAGCTTTACTAAGCAATGCTGAAGATTTCCGGTAGAATGCTGTATGGATAGGCTTCAGGGATAAGGCCATGACCTTTCTGGAAGGGGCATTCTTCTTCGACCTGTGTCGAACTGGGAAAGGAAGTAAGGCGGGCTGGAAGGGGCATTCTTCTTCGACCTGTGTCGAACTGGGAAAGGAAGTAAGGCGGGCTGGACAACTCCTATTCTACCTGCGTTGGCACATCTTGCCAGGAGTGATTGTCAAAGGTTTTGCCTTCAGCCAGCCTAGGTTAACACCCATCCACTCCAAGCTAATTGTTCATGGTGGTATTGGGCCGCATTTACACAGCCCAGTATATCGCCCCTGGGGTTGTCAGTGTCGTGAATTACTAAATCTCACTGCACTGGAGGTGTGGCCGGGTTTTACACTAGCAGAAGTTTGGGAGTGCAAGCCTCCACCTAGGTGGCTGGCTGAATCTGATGAACTACTTCAAATGGTTCACAGCACTGCACGCGGGAGAGTGGCAATGACCTGTGCATACTTCAACCAGACTCCCGTGAATGGCATGCCCTCAGCTACATGGTGATGATTGAGAGAGCAGAGAGCGACCATACCTCTTGAATTGTGCACTTAAACTTTCTAGTAATGGAAAGGGCTTAACACCTTCTGAAATGAGCATGACCAGAGATGTGCTGCTCTCCACAGACATTTGACAGGTTAATGGGCAAGGCTAGCGGAAAAGCCAGATGTATTGTCGTCATTTAAGGCGGACGTGACCCAGGTATTGGCGAGATAGAGGCACTGCCAACTATGAAGATATGAACGAAATCATCACTGGGGCTCACAACTTATTATTTGATAAAATAAGACGTTTCATTTTCAAGCCACGATGTCGGTGCAACGAATTACCTATAGCACAGCAACAACGGTATAACATGGACTGTAGGCAAACCTATTAACTCCTTTCAGCAGCAATAAAGTCCCGAAGCTAGCTTCTATTCAACAAGCAAGGAAAGTGGTTACGCTGTCCCAGTGGAGAGTAAGAAAAGATTGGGATACACAGCGGGACTAGTATACGACTCTATCGTCGAATTTAATGTAACGTAATTTGCCAGTAGAAAGGCTAAAACAAGGAGATGTTGCTAAAGATATGGGTCAGTTTGTAGTAAACAATAGGATAATAAGTTGTGTAAGGAAGAAAATTGAGATACCGGTGATGTCAGCTTGTGTTTATATACGTAGGTAAAGTGGGTAACTCACACGTTACCTTCACCCTGCTTATTGTGCTGGAGCTGTTGGGAACACAATTCCAAGCCAGGAAGGCACCTAATTTGGCCAATTGAAAATCTTATTAGGATTGCAGGTCCATAAGCGCCAATTTCACCAATGCCTTGTTACCCATGCCATATTTTCCAGCCTGAGAAACAGATTTAGGTGTTGCTCTTCTCGCTCAGCCTCTCCTTGGAGCCAGGGAGGTGGGATACGTTCACAAATTTAGTCCTCGAGCTGAGAGATGTATGCTTCGGCAGCTCAGTCAGTCACATTGGCTTTATCCGGAGTCATGATAAAAGCCGTCCAGTTAGCAGTTACGTTGAAATGTTTTGTCCTGCTGAGAAATCATGCACCCCTCGCAGCAGCAGCAGCAATTCAGGAACCATGACGCTATCTATGCATCACCTTTGTAGACAAAGTGGAAAGTAAAACCTTCTTCGTGCTAGGATACGAAGGGAATCGCTGGATTGACGAATTCAGCTATGGTTCAGTTCTGGCTCCATATGTAGGTGCTAGATCTTCCCATAATTACGTTTGGAAGATCTGCAGTGGCATCGCTAAGAAAGTTAGGAACACCAGTAACGTCTAAGCTGAACGGCAGTGGGGCCAAAAGACATCCTTTGTTAGTCTGCCCTGGGCTCCTGAGTAATGTTGCAAATTAATGAGGCTGACGGGGTGCACCTGTCCAGGGTAGGGATGGACATGTTCCTGCTTGACATACAAGAGGCACTGGCTAGCAAGGGACATCAGTAACACCTATTAGGAGAGGGGGGCTCTGGCAGCGACGGTAGCCTCCCCAGAGCTGTGGCGGAGTTACAGGGCGATCTGGATGCAGACGGGTACAGTAAGGGTACCTCTGCGACAGGCGGTACAGTAAGGGTACCCCTGTCCGGCACAGTAAGGGTGCCCGAGCCAAGGTCCAGGAGCCGAAGGGGGTTCTGGGAAGACCGCGACGGCGCCCCGTTAGTCCTTCGGGCGGTTGGGGGGCCTGACCAACCGGGGGTGTGCCACAACACGCTCCGCCCCTGTCGGAAGGGGCGGGAGTAGGAGACAGATCACGTGACCCAGTGGATGATCTGTAAATAATTATGTGCCACACTGCCGGGCATCGACCCACCGTGTGTGCTGGCTCACCAGGCGGGCGGAGCAGCAAGGGGCTGCCTGCCCTGGATCGCCCGTAAGATAACCCAATTTTATTATCATACTGTGTTGTATGAAATAAACCTGCAGCAGTTCTTCACCCACAAATAAAGTGTCAGTGTAATCATTGGGTGACGTCTGTGTATGCGTGTTGACTGAAGCGGATGACGGTGTGGTCACTAAGGGGCTTATCAAGGGGACACTCCCGATGAGAAGCTCTCGGCCAAGCCACCCAGTAAGTGTCCAAGCGGAGTCTCGACTGTCCAATTGAAGCGCAGCGGCTGCGGTACTACGGCCCTGGGACACAGGCGATACTGCCCAATAATAAGCACTGCCCCAGGGCCCCCCAAAAGACCTCACAATGACAGGCAATCTGCCGACACAAAGCAACCATAGAGAAAGACAGTCGTCGAGGCGCTGTCAATGCGCCCAGGTAGAGAGCAGCAGAAAAACAACACGGGAGACAGTTACTGTACAACTACAGAGGCACGAGACTGCTAGTAAGAGAGCCAGGGTGCGACAGCAGAAGGAAGCTGAAGGGGGAGAGGCAGATGAAAAAGAGCAGGAAATGAAGGTGAAACGTCTAATATTAAATGGAAAGAGTCAGACCTACGGAGAGAAAGTTAGTGCTTCTGCTGACAGTGTGCAGAGTGAAGCTCTCTCTAGCGTGGCAGTGAGACAGACTGCCTTAGAGTGATCATCTTTTCAGCGAGATAGGCGGTATTGGGAGCGATAGTCTCTAAGGAGAGACATACAGGAGCTCATTTATGAGCCCCTGCGTCACTTTTGCGCCGCCGGTGCGTCACTTTTTGTGACGCACCAGTGGCGTAAAACATGTGCCATGTTGCGCCATATTTACAAAGTGACGCATCTAGGTAGATGCGTCACTTTGTAAACCCCTGCGCCACATTATACCTGCGCCAGGTATAATGTATGCAAGGGGGGCGTTTTGACGCAACAAAGGGTCGTAGAAGTGACGCAGTGAAATCTACGAGATTTCACTGCGCCACTTCTAGTGTGCAAATGCGTCAATTTCTTGCGCCTGCCTCACAGCAGGCGTAAGACTGACGCAGGCCCTTTCACATGGGGCTTGCCCCATGTGAAAGGACACATTGCTGGAGTTGCGTCACTTTTGTGACACACTCCAGCGATGCGTCACTTTTGCGCCTACAGATACGTCAGAAATACTGACGTATCTGTGACTCCTTGCGACATGATGCGTCATATTGTAAATATGACGCATCACTGGAGTCGCAGGGAGGGCGCAGTGAAAAGTGGCGCATCACTGTTTTCACGCAGTGATGCGTCACTTTTCATAAATGAGGCCCACAGTATTTAGAGTGGCTGGGTCCTCAGAGGGAGACAGGCAGATCTCAAGGGCAGAGAGAACACCCGGCCGGCCCTCAGAGCGCCTGGAATCTCTGATCCAAGCCGCTGCAGGCGATGCTGAGGTGTGCCAGTGCCTGGTGCAAGTCCTGACTGGGAGAGCGCAAAGAGTGAGTGACACGGAAGGCAGTCAGTCGTTCCTGCCCGCCCCCACAGCGCACACACTCCTGCTCTGCTACCTCCCCTCTGACCCCCACACCCAGCTCCCAAGACCGCAGCTAGGGCAGATAAGGGGCCTCCGAGCCTTAGGAAGAGGAGAGTACACTCAATCAATAATGCGTGAACGCGCGAAATGGACGGGAGGAGGCCTGCAGAAAACCGCAGAAGCAGAGAAGGACTAAGGCCTGATCATTAGCACCGAGGAGGGGAGGGGAGCGCTAGAGGGGAAGAGAAGCGTGAATGGTTATAGCCAGGACCCTGTGGGGAGAGGAGTCAATGAGCGAGAGCAGCGCCTGGAAGGCAGAGGACCGAGATCTGCGCGCTTACAGCAAGGATTGAGAGCTGGCCTCTGGGAACCAATGAATGAGACCTAAAGGGCTAGCGCCAAGAAGCGACAGCGTGTCACAGAGACCCGAGGAGTGAGAGGCGAGGGGCTGCTACAGCCGAGAAGCCAGGGCTGGGGTAGGAGAGGCATCCGGGATAAGCGAGGAGTTCGCATTAAAGAGCAAGAAATGCGCCTTGGGAGCGCTGGACAGAGACCCAAGGAGCTAGAATTAAGGAACCAGCTCTAATCAGTGAACGTCACGGGAAGGCGCTTATGACTGACAGCTGAGCCAGATCAAAGAATACATTTTCGCGCGGTAAGTACAGCATATTCAGTCCTCAGTGGAGCACTGCTGACGAGGATATCACACACTTCCTGTCCACGGCGCGCCCCGGTCCTTCAGGGCCTGTTTAACAACTGGCACCCAGGGTTAGATAGACCAGGACAAAACATAAGCTTGGACGCGTCGCCAAAATCAAACTGGCACCCTGGCGAATCGGGTGGCTAAAAAAGTACTCCACAATGTCCACATCCGCAACTCCGGGAACTTTTGAAGCTGTAAAGAAATACCGTATACGTGTTTTGCAAGATATGTAAGTAAGTAAATTTTATTTGCAGAGTTAATAAAAACCAATGCAATTTTCTCATTTAAAAAAAAGGGCAAAAAAGGAAACATGTGCATACTGTCCAATTTCCAACATACACTCAATTGTCAATCTAAAATAATAAAATTCCCCCCCCCACTTTTTTTTTTTTTTTTTTATAAAACGAAAAGATCCTATAACTTAAAAACTCCAATAGCCAATTTTCATCACTGTAATAAATAAAAAATAATAACAGTGGGTTGGGTATAGTTCATGCTAAACAAGTAGCTACGGGCTAAGTTAAAGGTCAAGTTCCTGCATCCTTTTCAGGAGACTGTATGTGTTTGATGCAATCACTGTTTTTGGCAATTTCAGGAAAATTACAAGTAAAAAACGGCCTAGCAGACCAGAAAGTATGCACAAATATCCCACCCCTCCAAAAAAACAGCCCACCCCCTAACAAACCTGCCCTTTCAGCACTTCCAGACTGTCCTATAAGACTCCGACCCTCCACATACGGAAGACCCATCACTGGGGATTTAATGGTGTAAGACAAGCATTTCATGTGGTACTTCGGGGTTCTTGGGCCACTGGGGATGGAGTTTGAGCGATGACGTCTCTCTGTCCCATTACTGATGGAGAGCTCTGTCCACAAGGATGCCCTGGGGGCTTCCACCCAGCAGGGCTCACACATTTCCTAGTTCCATGCCTGAGCAGTTCATCCAGTCCTGCTTTGCTTATTCACTTCCTGTGATTTGTAATCTTGTTGATGCAAGTATAAAACCAGGACTACAAGTCCCAGAATGCACATAAAAAACCTGGCCAGGGTGTGCTGCTCACTCTGGACTTGGAAAATGTGAGAGCTCTGCACACACCCTTTTACTGCCCCCTCCCCCCCCAAGGCAGGACAGGCCACCTCCTGGGGTAACACCCACTCGGTAAAGCTAGGAAGATTTTTTTTCAGAGACGGCATTAAAGTGAGACTTTGCCGATTGGCACTAGCTGTACTCTCCTGAGCAGGCCAAAAGACACCCGGAACATAATGTCTTCTTTGGGGGTGGAGGTGGGAAACGGCGATTGCTCTGTGCAAGGCTTGGTAAGACATGGGTAATGGGGCTTGGCCTCTCACAGGTCTGAGCAATGGTGCTTGGCAGATGTGTGTGCCAGGGCTCATCGGCATCAGTTCTGTTCGATGACGAGCTTGGATTGGTGCTTGAATCGTGTCAGGTGTGCAGGCTGTGGGAATAAATGGTGCCTAGTTTGTGTAGCCAGACCCCTTCACATGACTTCTCTGACTTTATATGTCGTGAAATGCTTTTCAGCATCCACTCTTCCCCACGTCTGGCATGTGATGTGACGTATGCCACAGCGTGTCGCAGCCTGATCTCCCACAGCCCTACTGTTCACTAAGCGGCACTAAAAAATGCTACTCCATTGTCCCCGCCTACGGTTGTTGATCGTTTTTTAGGTTTCACCTGCATAGCGCTTGCACTGTGCTTGTGAAATCTATTGTATTGTATATATCTTAAAAGAGATTTACACCCCGCCTTCACTTCTGATTGGTTCATGCGCTTGCCAGTTTGCTTTCCTCTGTTACTATTGGATGTAAGCCGTTCTCCCTTCCATGCCTATCGTATCAGTTTCCTGTGGACCAATTACTTATCCCCATCCACGTTGATGCTTTGTACTACTTCTTCTGTGTTAATGCTGCATACCGTTTACTTTCACCGTCAGCGTGTTAGATTGCTTTGTGTGCTTTTGTTTACATATATCTTATTGCAATGCCCGATTTTTTGCTTTTTTCTTAAACAATTTGTTTGTTTTTTTCCACAAAATGAATGGGTCCGCTCTCTGATTCTTTACTTTCACAGGTTGTAGGACCATTTAATTTTACTTATCTCGTGTAATGTGTACTTATTCCAAGCTGGGGCATGTGCCTTGCTCACCTCTTTTCATTTCTACATACTCTCCATCTGGGCATGTCCCTTCCCCATTCATCCCTACACCCGCCTGGACATGCCTGCATCACTCTCCTTATTTCTGTATAACCTTCACCGCGATTGCCATGCCCTAACCCGTCTCTAATGTCTACACCCCACCCCTGACACGTTCCTTGTCTCGTCCCCTCTATTCCTGTACCCTTTGGAATGCCCCTGCTCTGTTGCATTGTATGCACCCCTTACACTGACACCTCCTGTGTACAAAGGGAACAGCTTCCCTCCAGTACATCCCCACTCTAGCGCACCCCGACTCTTGCCCCCCAATCCCGTCTTGCATAATTTCTCAGGCCCCTTTCCTCCCTCGCATCCTGTTCCTCCCCATGCCACAGTCTTCGGCTGCTCCCCTGTATTTCTTAAATAACCACACATGTTCTCTACCATTTTGCTTTACACTTCTGTATCCCCCCTTACACACCCAGTGCCACCTGTCCTTTCCTCCAGTTCTTAATTTGGGCTGGTGTCTTCCAGGGCTCAGCACCGGCACTTCATCAACACTGGCGCTTTTCTAAGCACCAGTTAAGGACACATTCATCTATTAGCAAAGATACATTGGGCTCGGGGTGATCAAGTGATTTGCCCAGAATCACAGGATGTTGAGCCGTAGAAGAGACTCAAAACTGTTTCACCCAGCTCCGAAGACGGCAGCCCTGGCCATTACACCACATGCTCTCCCCACTTTCATGGCCACTAGTTGGTTCTATTTTAGGCAGCGCTAGGAGGAGGGTTGGTGCCAGCTGCCTCCTGACGAGAGCCCCAGCACTTATTTTTTACAAATTAACCACTGCTGTCCTCACGCTTTGTCTACTGTCCTTTCATTTATAATTGCTACTTACCCCTCCCTCATCTCAAATGTGAGCCTTTAGTGGTGCAAAGAGGGGGTGGGAAGTGCCTGGGTCTCTGCTCCACCGCTGTCTCCTGTAACTGTTCCTGGGAGTCCAGGGCGCAGAACTTTTACTCTTCAATGTGTACTCACTGCTCACACTTTACACCATCATGCCACATGTATCTGGGCGGTAACCAGCCAGCATGCAACATGTGCTGCTCTGTGGCTCTTTAGCAAGATTTAGGGCCGCAATGCCCGACCGTTTACTTTTAGAAGCTGTGTTCAACCTATTTCCCACCAACAACCCTCCTGTTAAACGCACAGGAGTCCTGCCCGGTTATTTCTGGTTCAAATGCACTTTTTTCTTTTTTAATGATCCAAACCGTTTACTTTTATGGTCTATGTGCATTGAACATTTTAAATATTATTGTGTCGCCTGCAGAAGCCGCAGAAAAACATTTCTATTGTTTAGCTTAGAAAGCTTTATTAAACAGGTACAAAAACAAGGTACACAATTATAGTAAAGAGCAAAAAAAATACAAATCCAGAGGATAGCATAGCATATCAATAGAAAACAAAGGATGAAAAACCTAATACATCATACATTGTCAGGGTCAAATACCAATGTTAAAAATGAAATACAAACAAAGAGTTCCATAATAAATTAGCATTTTTGCGTTTGAATTTTAAAGATCAAAGAAGGGGAGAGAAAAAGAAAAGGAGGAGGAAAGAAAAAGAGAAGAAAAGAGGAGAAAGGAAAAGGAAGCGAGAATATAAAAGCTAAAAGGTATCGGCAACCTTATCATATAATCTAGTACAATTTACCGATGACAGAAAATATAGAATCGCAAATAGCAACTTAGTTACTGTCTTTGGCACGCAATGCAGAGGAAGAAATGTAATTAGTGAGAGGAGACCAGAAGGATTCCTTTCGAATAAGTTGCTGCGAGGTGGTCACAGAAGCTCTATCGAGCCGGTGATGATGACATAAAAGATTACACCAGGCAGAGAAGGAGACCTTGGAGGCATCCTTCCACTTAGAAGTTATAACCTGAAAAGCTATAGCAATGCACACATCTACCAAAGAGCCTAGTTTACGAATGCCCAACCAACGTATGGAATTACTGCCCCAAAAATGGAATGGATATCAAAGGGAAAATTAGTGGAACAAATGGAGGAAATTGACTTGCATACTTTTGTCCAAAAAATAGAAATATTGGGGCAGAGAAAAAAAGGAATGGATATATGTGCCAGGAGTGTTCTTACTGGACCAACAGTTAGGAGATAAGTCAGGACTGAATTTGGAAACAGCTACTGGGGTTAAAAATGATCTCTGATAAAAATAATAGGGAGTTTGAGTGGTACTGGCATTGCATGAGGTATGATGTATCCGAGCCCAAATGGAATTCCATGTGTGTATAGAAAAAGTATGTTGTAAATCCGTTTTCCATAAAAGTTCAATTTTGGTTTTGGGACGAATGGGGAGAGAAACCTAGAGAAATTTGTATATGTGAGAGGCCCGAACAGAAAGGGTAATGCTAGCGAAGGAGGGGGGTCAGAAGAAGAGGAGGAAGTCTCAGATAAAAGAGAAAGCTGTTGAGCTAAAATCATTCTCAAAGAGTCAAACTTAGGGAGGGAAGAAAACAGGTAAATCCTATTTAGACTGAGTCTCCTGGAAAGCTAAAAGCTGCTGGTTATGCATTAGGTGTTTAACCTGTAAAATCCCTATGACAATCCAATCTTTCCAGAAGATAGTTCGATTAGAAATTATAATGGATCTATTATGTCAAATAGAGGAATCCAGGAATAACTGGAGTGGTGAACGCTATTTAGAAAAAATCGGATAGAGGGTCGATATAAGATGAGGAATGGTAGGGGATTTGAAAGAGCGAGGAGGGCGAGTACAGCTGGCTAACGAAGAAAAAGGAAGTGGATGAATAACGAATTCCTCCAATTTATACCAAACAGAGATAGGAGGATCATCTGAAGAAGAGAGATAGGGCAGAACTTGACGAATTAAAAAGGAAGAGTGATATTGATGGAAATTGGGAAAGGTGACCCCTGGGAGCAGACAAAGCAGACAAAGAAATGCGAGCTTTCCGGTTATTCCAAAGAAATTTGCTCAAGAAACTGTTAAGATTTTTTATCTTTTTTAAAGGAAGTCGTACTGGTAACATAGTAAGGTATAAGTTAATGATTGGAAGCATCATCATCTTAGAAGTGCCCAGCCTACCCCACCAGGACAGAAATAAAGGAGACCATCTCTCAGTCATGCCAGAAATCTTTAACAAAATATCATCCAAGTTGAGTTGAACTGTTTTAGCAATTGAAGAAGAATATTTTATCCCTAAACAAGTGATATAATTAGTGTTCCATTTGAAGTTTGTCCCTTCAAACATACTACTAAGACAATATTTGTTTAAGGGAAGAATTTCAGACTTGGAGAAATTTAGCTTGTAGCCAGACAAGGCAGCATAAGAAGACAGGAGGTCAATAAAAACGGGTAAAGAAGTAGAAGGATCAGACATATATAACAAAATATCGTCTGCATAGGCAGTGAACTTGACTTCAATAGATTTATGAGTAAAGCCCCAAAAAGCAGGGGAGTTCCTAAGGGAGGAAAGAAAAGGTTCGAGAGACAAAATAAAAAGCAAAGGAGACAGAGGGCAACCTGGCGAGTGCCTCAATATAGAGTGAAATAAGGGGATTGAAAACGTTAACAAAAACCGAAGTGGTGGGGGAGGAATACAACAAACTAATAAGAGATAAAATAACAGGACCAAAGCCATGCCACTTAAGAGCACGCATCATAAAAAGACAAAGAATGCGGTCAAAAGCTTTCTCCACATCTTCGGTAATAGGTGCAACCGAGGAGGAGCTTTTGGAAGCAAGATGTATAATGTTGAAAAAAGTTCTAGAATTGTCTGCAATCATTCTACCCTTAACGAATCCTGTTTGTTCATATCCAATCAAATCGGGGATCACTTTATTATTGCGAAGAGCAAGGGCCTTGGCAAAGATCTTACAGTTTAAATTAATTAAAGAGATGGGGCGATAATTAGCGCAAAAAGATCGATCCTTGCCCTTCTTAGCAATGAGACAGATCAATGCTTCAAGAAAGGAGCCACAAGCATCTTTATTAGACATGAAATGTTGGAATAAATATAAAAGGTGTGGAAGGAGAGTCTGGGAGAATCAGGAATAAAACTCGGCAGTGAAGCCGTCTGGACCAGGGGACTTATCCTTAGGTAGTTGGGCTAGAGCGGACTTAAGCTCAGAAAGAGAGAGATCATTTTCTAATAACGAGCAATCAAGAGAAGAAGAATTTACGTGGAGGGAGCGCTGCAAAAAAAAGAATCCAATGCCTCATCGGAAGGGGGAAGATTCTGGGGTATAAAGTGTCTTATAAAAGTTTGTTTAACAATTTAGTATTTCATCGGCCTTGCAATGATCCACACCACCGTTATCAGTAATTTTGACTACCTTAGATCTTTGGGACTTTCCTTTCAAGTAATTCGCAAGTAGCTTGCCAGATCTGTTGCGACCCCAATAGAATTTAGAGTTAATTTTAAGTAGGGTCCCAGAAGCCTCCTCTGTTGACTTCCTATTAAAGGATACTTTAGCCTGAATTAATTTCTGAGGGGTATCTGCATGATTAGAAGTGAAGTAGGCGTGTTCAAGATGTTTAATGGAAGTTAGAAGAGAAGCAGAGTCCTTTATATCATGTTTCTTTTTAACCGCAACATAGTCGATAATTAATCCTCTGGCTGTCGCCTTGAAGGCATTCCATACGGCATGAAAAGGAATATCTGGACTGGCGTTCCTAAGAAAGAACTCTGGCAAGAACTCTTTAAAACGTTCCAAAAAGTTAGGGTAAGTAATTATTGAAGCGCCATCTGCGTGGCTTGGAAGGTTCAGAAGGGAGGTCCAGACTAATGAAAGCCGGGGCATGATCGGAAATGAGAATAGACCCAATGTCAGCATTTATTAAATTAGGGAGAAGATGGGGACTGAAAAAAACATGATCTATTCTAGAAAAGGATTTGTGAGTAGGTGGCGTCGAGGTGCCGCCGTATCTACTCTCCCAATGGAGCACAGTGTCGGCCCAGGCCCCCCGCTTAGGGTCAGGGACGATGGACGTCCAAGGGGTCGGAAGGTCGCCCAGACCGCCTCGCCCTCCACCGCCAGTGCACCCGTCGGCGGTCAGCCACGTCGCCAAGGCAGACGCCGGGGCGCGCAACACCAGCGTCAGCCACCTCTCTGTTCCAGGATGTGCGGCCCAGCTCCCTGCGGTCAGGGATCTTTCCGATGGCCCCACTGGGGCCCACCTTCAATCCAGGTCAGTAGTCTGGGCCAAGCAACTGGCCCCTTCACTCTGTACTAGTGCGTTGCACCACTTCCGGTCAGTGACCTGTCCCCCTCCCAGATCAATAGGGACCTCTTATCACTATGCCTCCTCTCCGGCGCATTGGATCTCCCTTGCCAGTGTGCCTCTCACACTTAGGGTTATGTGGCCTCAACGTCCTAGGGCCTTCGCTGTTCCTGAAGTGCCAGCCGGTCCCGGTGAGGATGAAGCCCAATCTCAATATCTCCCGTGGGTCGTGCAGCCGCCGTCACCCCTCCTCCAAGCCAGCCAATCCCCCCCCCGGGATAGTGCTGCCTCTGGTAAAAATGTCCTGATGCATGGGGGGGGGAGGGAAGAAGAAGAAAAGGGGGCGCGAGGCCCACTCACCAGCTCCACCGCCACCCAGGCTCCAGCTCCGTAGTAGCACACTCCTCAGGTGTTGAGCCGCTTTTCTCCCTTGCTCCGTGTTAGGCCCTCGAGACCGCCTTCTCGTGCCGCCAGCAGCGACCTCTGCGCCAGCAGTCTTGCTACCGCAGCCGGCCGCTGTGGTGAAAGCAGGGCCCCTCCTCCGGCCATGCTACTCTGCTTGTCGTGCTGCCTTCAGCGCAGCTGCGTCTCGCCAGTGCCTCCATCGTGCTCCGATCCGTCTGCCAACCGGGACCACCTCAAGCGGTTCCCGCCGATCTTGGGATTGCTCCGGCTCCTGGGGTTGTGCTGTGGACGCCATTAACGGCCCGTAGGCCGGTGCTTTGAGGATCGCCGGCGGGAGTACAAGAGCAGTACGTCTGCTCACTCCGCCATCTTGGCTCCGCCCCCCTCCTTTACGATTTTAAAGATCAACCGAGGAAACAAATACGGTCTATCCCTATTATTGATTTCATTTGGCAGGAAGGACTAAAGGTTATGAAAGCTCCTGCTTCTATTCCTGTGGTCCTGCCCCGCCTCGAGAAGAAATACAAGGCACCAGAAAATTCGACAGCATGTCTGATAGGTCAGCCAAAGGCAGATTCCGTTATCGCCCAAGCAGCTCAACGACGAGCGCGGAATCCCTCCTCTCCGCCGTCAGCTCCTCCCGATCGGGATGGGAGACATCTGGACACTATTGGAAAGAAAGTTTCGACCATGGCAGCAACGACCGTCAGTGCAGCTAACTCACTGGATACGACAGACAGATGTGGTCGGACATTTCTCCCTACATCTCCATGTTGCCTGAGCCCTCTAAGTCAGAGGCGCTCAAAATCCTTCAGGAGGGGGAACGAATCTTGGCTGAGCTTATTGATTCGGCTGTGGATGTTGCGTCTACAGGTTTTCGACAACTGGCAGGTGCCGCAGTCCTGCGGCGACAGCGCTGGTTAAAATCCTCATCATTTCGCCAGGAGGTTCAGGCTAAAATAATTGATATGCCTTTTGACGGCGAGTCTCTTTTTGATCAGCATGTTGACGAGGCCCTCCAGGCTATTAAAAAGGATACTGAGACAGCAAGATCTCTCGGTACTCCTCAGTTTCAGAAACCACCTTTTCATGGTGCTAGAGGCCGTGAATCCTTCTCTGGTCGAGGAGGCTATAATCAGCAAAGACAATACCAGTCCTATCACAGTAACCAACGTTGCTCTTCTCAGCGTCAACAATCCTTCAGGGAACAACCAACTACCTCTTATTCACAAAACAGAAGAAAGTCTTCCTACCGCGGAAGTGCTACGTCTAAGAAGCAGTGACAACTGCCACCTGCTCTACCGTTTACCCCTTTCAAAGTTGGAGGAAGAATCGCCCGTTTTTGCTCAAACTGGTCGGTTATAACAACATACAAATGGGTCTTGGACATTGTGGCCAGATGCCATGTTCTAGAGTTTGTAAAACTTCCTCTGAATTCTCCTTCCAAAGGACCACCTCCAGCTCAACTCACAGAGCTTTTTTCCCAAATAAATTTGATGTTACGAAAAGGAGCGATCGAAGTAGTTCCTCAATTGCAAAGAGGAACCGGTTTCTATACCTGATTTTTTCTAATAAAGAAATCGAGAGATTGGTGCCCCATTCTAGCTCCCTCAACAAATATCAAAAAAAGTTATCCTTCCGGATACTGACTCTTCAAGAAATCCTTCAACTCCTCACTGCGGGGGATCACATGACCACCCTCGACCTCAAAGACGCTTATTTTCATGTACCAATTCTACCCAGACACAGAAAGTTCTTGAGGTTCAGAGTGGTTGGCAGGGTCTTCCACTTCAAAGTCCTTCCTTTCGGACTACGTTCTGCGGCCCGTGTGTTTACCAAGGTCTTAGCACCGGTGGCTGCACATCTTCGACTGGAGGGAATTACATTTTTTCCTTATTTAGACGACTGCCTTATCAAGGCTAATTCTTTCACAATCGCAAACACCTATACTCAGAGATGTTGGTCTCTTTTCCAATCTCTGGGCCTCTCCATCAATTTCAACAAGTCTCACCTCGTTCCATCGCAAAGGAGAACGTTCTTGGGAGCCACTATAGACTTTCTGCTGACACAAGCCTTTGTCTCAAACAAAAGACAACTGAAACTTTGCAAACTCGCCCAACTACTGTGATCAAGAAGGTGCGTTTCAGTCCCGCAGTTCAAGTCACTTCTGGGGATGCTTTCATCCTGCATTCCCCTGGTCCCCAACTGCCGTCTCAAGATGAGACCTCTGCAAGAGGAGCTCAACAAACAGTGGTTACAGGTTTCAGGATCCTCCGACGATCTCATCCACATCAATCCTCGGATTTGGAAAGCTTTACGCTGGTGGACTTGCAAGAAGAATGTGACAGCAGGCTGCTCATTCCTAGTGGAAGCTCCAAGTTTCGTCATCCCCACGGGTGCCTCCCTCGAAGGATGGGGAGCACGCCTGCAAGGACTCAGTCAGTGGCAAATGGGATGTTCAACAACGGACTTGGCATATCAACCTCTTAGAGTTGCTAGCTATTTTCCTGGCCCTAAAATCTTTTCGCACCATCATTCTCGGAGCATCAGTGTTGAGCCGGACAGACAACACGACAAGTATGCACGACTTGAACAAACAAGGAGGGTTTAGATCCGCTTCACTGTCTCAGCAAACCCAGCAAATTTGGCATTGGGCGATCCGACATCGGATAAGTCTGACAGCAGTCCATGTCCGTGGAGTTTCCAAAATCCTTGCGGATTCCCTCAGCAGGTCAGCAATTTCCAATCACGAGTGGGAGCTCCATCAACCAACTTTGGATCGTAATTTTCACAAGTGGGGTCGGCCCGATCTGGACTTGTTCGCGACCAGTCGGAACCGCAAATGCTCATTCTTCCCAAGCAGGCTTCCCCACAAAGGATCGTGCGGGAATGCGTTTTTGATGAACTGGTCGGGGAATCTATGCTTACGCTTTTCCACCAATACCGTTGGTTCCCTGGGTTCTCCGGAAAATGAAGGAGAATTGTCGCCTAATACTCATAGCTCCCAGGTGGCCTCACCAGTTCTGGTTCACCGAATTCCTCCTTCTCTCCGAATGCGATCCCATTCAGTTGCAACCAATACCGAACCTTCAATCCATTCAGAGCAGACAGATCTGCTACCCGGATCCTGCATCTCTGCGCTTAGCGGCCTGGCACCTGAACACCTTGAATTCGCTCACTTAGACATTCCTTTAGGCTGTAGGGAAGTCTTAGCCAATGCTAGAGCGCCTTCCACAATAAAGACATACAGGCTCAAATGGAAACGATTTTGCCTGTGGTGTCAAGCCGCCAACATTCATTCAATCCATGCAAAACCGGAACAAATTTTGCCTTTCTTTTTACATTTGGCAAGATCAGGCCTTTCCCATTCGACTCTTAAAGTATTCTTAGCAGCTATCTCAAGATTCGGACAGGATGGTTCCAACTCTCTTTACTCCATCATTCAGCAGTTCTTCTAAATAATTTTTCGATTTATAAATCCCTCAATTTTGCCACATGTAGTACTCTATTTTTATATATTTTTTTAATATAAATTCAGATTTTGTTCTAAATAAATGTTGAACATTATTAAGGAGAAGAACTAATGTTGATTTGGCAACGGTGCATCTTGAGTCTGTTAACATTTAAACAAACTTTCCCGCCAAATTACGCTAATTGATTGACTAAGGGGGAGTATATAAAGTGGCAGTTAACACTAATGTTTTGTCTGCGGTACGGGCTGAGGAAAAGGCTAGACGATCGTCGAAAGGTTGAGAGGTAAGAAGAATTCTCTAGCATAGGGACTCTAATTTTGTTGAACTTAGACAAAAAGTGTAGTCATTTCTCTGTCAATTTGACTTTACAATACTGACAGGTCCTGTCCTATCTTGTAAATACTTTTCACAGCTATTCTCAGAGTCAATTGTCATAGATATTTTTTTTTTTACTGATATTGACAGAATGAAGCTTTTTAGTCATCATAAAGAGTAGAGTGTACCTATAGTGTAGATTCAAATGTGAAATATTAGTAAGTGTTCTTTAATTTTGGGTGCAACTCATTAGAAGTCTTTTTGAACATACAACTAACCTAAAAAAACAAACAGATAGCTAGTTGAAACTGGATTCGCTTTGACAAGAAGGATAGCGTAGCGCATTAGATCATGGAATCAACAAAAAATAAACTTCGCTGGTTCAATCCTGGTATAAGGTCCAACAAATATTTAATTAAAATAAACTCTTTAATAATTAAAAAAAAAATCTTTTTTAGACTAGGTGACACTATGTAAGTTATATGTTTGGTTTTTGGACTATTACAGATCTTATCAAGGATCAGTAGACTGAGGATTGATAAAGAATACACTCTGACTTTGAAGATATATTTTAGCTGTGCAACAAGTATACATGCATCCTAGTTGCTGTGCGTTGTACTTGGTCCTGCAATAAAAATGGTTTGACAAAAAAAAATACTGGAGAAGAACAAAATGTACTTACCTGTAATCTGTGGTTCTCCAGTATTGGTATCTTTCATAGATTCACATGCTTTCCACCCACCTCCCCTCAGAGGCTCTTCTATGCTCTTTTCACTCTGGATCACACTTATGCTAGAAAATCTGAGAGCCTGAGCCTCTGAGGAGAACATTCTGGAGGGTGCTGTCATCTGATTGGCTGTAGTTTGGACTATATATAATGACTTGGATGAGTCATGAAAGTGGAGGATTTTTTCCTTTTTATTTCTAGCTACTTTACTTCCTGGTTCTAGGTTACCTATGGTATGGTTTCTATATGCATGTTTATTGCTATCTTTATGTTATGTGGGACTCCCACTCCGACGAGGAATGATTCAGGCATGTGAATCTATGTAAGATACCAATACTGGAGAACCACAGATTACAGGTAAGTAACTTTTGTTCTTCCTGGCGCAGGTCGCAGTCGGGTCGCGGACGGGCGCAGATGGGCTTGCCGGTGACGCGGCTGCGCAGCGGCCGCCATTAAGTAGGGGTCGGGGAGGGCTGGACAGCTGGGAGGCGGGAGCGGGGAGGAGAGCTGGATTGGGCCAGCTCCACATGGCACAATTTATTCTTGTGTACGGCTAACCAATGTTAAGTTGATGAGCAAGAATTTGCATCCCCTAGAGTGTTTTTTGGGTGCCTTCCAGTGAGATTTCTCAAAACCGGTGGTCACAGAAGGTCGCAACCGCTCGCGTTGAGAAAGCTGCTCCTCAACTATAAAATCTACTTGAGCGGCCTTAGAAGCAGCGCCCTCTGGCACGCCGCCTGGGGCCATTCGCACTGATTTTACAGCAAGAAACAAGCTTCCGGTGCTAAAACTCAGAGCGAGCAGCGTGACATGCCAAGTTCTGCGTGCTCATAGAACTCCGTGCAATATCACAGAGTTTTATGTAGCTCCACAGAGTGAAACTCCGCAAGCTCTGCCTTCCCCTACTTTGGGGAGACTTTTAATGGCAGGTTTGGCTTCAAAGGAAGAAATATTTAAGGGCCTGATCTAGATCTTTGCAGATGGGTTACTCCATCACAACGGTGATGGATATCCCATCAGCGAAATATAAATCCCATAGGATATAATGGGATTTGTTTTTTGGCACACAGGATATCTGTCACCGTTGTGACTCAGCAACCCGTCTCCCAAGATCTATATCAGGCCCTAAGTTTGTTGTGAGAGAAGTTAATTATTTGGGACATCTCATTTATGGAAGAGGTATTGCCCCCCAAAAAGATCTCATTGACACCATTGTGGAGTTGAAAGAGCCATGTGCTAAAGATGAATTGCTTTCATTCCTAGGCACGGTTGAGTATTACGATAAATGTATTTAAAAAGTTGTGGATACGTTTGTAGATTTGAGAGCATTACTTGAAAAGAATGTGACATTTTTGTGGAGTCTGATGTAGTAAGAGGAATTTGAAATGTTGAACATGGAATTAACGAATGTACCTAATTCACAAGATTCTGTGCCGGGTGAAGAAACTTTTATTGTAACTGATACTAGCTTAAAGGGCTTAGGAACAGATTTGATGCATTAACAGCATGGTGAGGACTGTTCAAATGCATGTGCAGCTTGGTGTTTACAGGGTTCTAAAGCAAACTATTCTGTTCCTGGGAGAAGCACTGACTATCTTTTGGGTTTTAAGTACATTCTGAAATTTTGTTTGGGGAACCAAGTTGAAGGTGTATACTTATCATAAATATCTGAAAGAGTTTTTTATGAAGAAAGGTTTAGACTTTGTTTTTATCTATGATAAAAAGATGGGTGATAGCTCGTAAAGAGTTCAGTGTGGAAATTGAGTATAAACTGGGAGTTAATAATTTGTCTGCAATCTTTTTATGCTGTTTAGTAGCTGACTCAACATATGATGAACTTCAAGATGAGTTTGTTCAGGAGGAAGTTAATGTGTGTGAAGTAACTTTGGGGGCATTATCTGAAGAATTGTGGAAGGATGAACTGATGAAAGATGCTGTTTTGCTTGATGTGATTATGGCATCTCAATCTAAGGGATTTAAGTTGGTTGATAAATCTTGATCCTTGTTAAAAGATGATTTATCAGTGGACAAAGGTATGCTATTGAAAGAACCAAGATTGGTTTCCCCCTTCAAGTTTAAGAGGTATGCATGTAGTTCTAGCCCACTAAGTTCTAATGTGAATTATTAAGACCAAAGAAAGGTTGAGGGTTAAGTTGTGGTGGCCAGTAATGGACAACGAGGTGAAAGGGTCTGGTAGAGAGTTCGTTAAGTGCAGTTGAAGTGATACAATTCTAGTTCCTTGCCAGATGTCGACACTGTGTAGGAATCTTCCGAATCATCCCTGGTTGTTATTTATATCACTATTACTTTTGATTGTCAAGGGCAAATTGTTTAGACTGGAAATTTGAATTGCTACAAAGAATAACTGCTTATCGTAAGTCTCCACATTCCTCAACAGGAAAATCTCCTTTTGAACTCTTTAAAAGAAGATCTCCTGATACAAAACTGTGTCTGGGGTGGATGAACTGGAACAAAGGAGTGGACTTTAATGGGATAGGCTGTTGTAGGGATCAATGGTGTATATATACAGAGTAAGAGAAAAGTTAAAGTAGGGGATTGTGTTAAAATAAGAGCTCCTTTGGGATGTGCCTTGTAATAAAAGTTAATCTGAAAGAAACACGTTAGTTAGATTCCTCACCTTAGAATATCCCCAGGCGTCAGGCTGGATCCAGAAAGATTTTTCGTCAGCAATACCCCTTGCGTGTCGCTGGGCGTCGTCTGCAGCTCCGCGTCCGTCGTCGGCGTCGGAATGACGTCGGAGTACTTAGACGCCGGCCTCGCGCACTGACGTGAGTTCTTGTACACAGCTTTCCGCGCCAGGAACGCAGAGCCATGCAAGAGACCGACACTGGTGCCAAAAAGTCTAGGGCCCTGAAAAGGATAATCTTAACCCTAGATGTCGGTTCGCAGAACGGGGAGGATGGGTGAGTCGGTGAGGAATCAAACTAACTAATGTTTCTTACAGATACATCGTTACCGAAGGTAAGTAACTTGTTCATCTGAAAGAAACACGATAGTTAGATTCCTCACCTTAGAATAGATACCCCAGTAATGCCAACCGCGGCGGTGGGTCTGCGAACAAAGATCACACCAGAAAGTCCTGGAGAACAGAACGGCCAAAGAAGCCGTCTCTCCGGACTTGGCCATCCAGGCAATAATGCTTGGCAAACGTGTGCAGCGAGGCCCACGTTGCTGCCTGACAGATGTCCTGCAAGGGGACTCCTCGGCCCAGGGCAGTAGTCGCCCCTGTGGCCCGGGTGGAATGGGCCCTCAGCCCTACTGGAGGGTCCTTTTTAGCCAAGGAGTAACAAGCTTTTATACACAATTCGACCCACCACGAGATGGTTCGCTTGTGTACCGCCCGCCCCTTCTTAGCACCCACGTAGCCAAAAAAAAGTTGGTCGTCCACCCGGAACTCTTTGGTGTGGTCCAAATAAAAGGACAGCGCCCGTTTTGGGTCCAGACGGTGGAGCCTCTCTTCCTCTTTCGAAGGATGCGGAGGCTTAAAGAAGGTAGGCAACGTGACGACTGCCCAATGTGAAAGGCAGTCACCACTTTCAGAAGAAAGGAAGGACGAGTCCGGAGGACAACCTTGTCCGGATGGACAGAAAGAAAAGGAGGCTTAGAAGATAGAGCCTGGAGCTCACTCACCCGTCTAGCCGAGTTGATGGCTACCAGGAAAGCAGTCTTAAGAGTCAGAAGACGAAGGGGACAATTATGAAGAGGCTCAAAGGGAGCGCACATCAGATATGTCAAGACCAGGTTCAAATCCCACTGAGGCATTACGAAGGGGACAGGAGAAAACATGTGAGTACTGCCTTTGAAGAAACGAGAAACAACAGGGGATTTGAAAAGATAAGGCTGATCAGGAAGCCGTAAGAAAGCAGAGATAGCAGAAAGATAACCTTTTAGGGTGCTCAGAGAAGAGCCCTGCTGGGCCATGGAAAGAAGAAAGAGGAGAACCTCAGAAAGAGGGGCAGAAAGGGGATCCACAGCCTTTGCTGTGCACCATGCCACAAATTTGTTCCACCTGCAGGCGTATACCGTTTTTGTGGAGGGACGCCTGGCTGCCAGAATCACATCGCAGACTTCAGGAGACAAGTCAAATGGCATCAACTGTCATGGCTCAATCTCCACGCATGGAGGTGGAGACTGGACAGGTTCGGGTGGAGGACCGTCCCCTGCTGCTGCGACAGAAGGTCCTCCTGAAGAGGCAGTCGTATCGGGGAATCGATTGACAGACTGAGTAGCTCGGGATACCAGTACCTTTGTGCCCAATCCGGAGCCACCAAGATGACTTGGGCCCGATCATGCCTGATCTTCTTCAGCACTCTGGGCAGAAGTGGTATAGGCGGAAAGGCGTACAACACACCGCAACTCCACTCGCGACGAAAGGCATCCCCGAGCGAGTGCCGCCTTGGAAACTCCAACGCGCAGAACTGCTGACATTGCGCATTCTCTTCGGTGGCGAATAGATCTAACCAAGGCTCTCCCCACTGCCGAAAGAGGCCTTGCTCCACGTCCGAGTTCAGACGCCATTCGTGATCCATCATGCACCGGCAGCTGAGTTCGTCTGCTCTGGGGTTCAGAGAGCCCGACAGTTGTTGAACCACCAGGGTGATGCCCTGATGTTCCAGCCATGTCCAGAGGCGCAAAGCCTCCTGACAAAGGGTCCACGACCCCACCCTGCTCCGTTTGTTGCAATACCACATGGCGGTGGTGTTGTCCGTGAACACCTGCAATACACTTCCCCGGACAATGGGAAGGAATGCCTTCAGTGCAAGTCGGATCGCTCTCAGCTCCAAAAGGTTGATATGGAGCCGAGACTCCGCCAGAGATCAGAGTCCACTGATCTCCGCCTCCCCCATGTGGCCCCGACGCATCCGTCACTAATACGTGCTCCGGTTGGGGTCGGGAGAGGGATGAGTTTGATGCTGTTACATCAGGAATCTTGAGTACATTTTAAATGGAGAGCTAAAAGTGTCGTTTTGAACTTTTTGTACTTAATCAAGTTGTTGATATGCACATGTTTGATTTGTCCGGCTTTGGTTATACTAACCACCATTTGGTCCACTCTTGGATGGTGGGGCCTAGAGGCTCTTAAAGTTCGTTACGAGAGCCCCACCTTTTATGATGTTCTTATCTTCCATGGCCAGCTGGATGGCAGTCTATTTTTTAGTCATAAGGTTAAAGAAAAACTGTTTTTACCAACCCTGTTTGCTGAGATTCCTATTCCTGAGAGGACAGATGGTATCTTCCAAATGTTGTTGACCCGTGCCTGGCATTGGCCATGTTGCTGCTGATGAATAATTTGCTATAAAGTTTATCTTAAGAAAAGCTGTGGATCCTGAGTCTTTGCCGTCAGAGACAAGGACGACAGTCTTAAAAATCAATGTGGGTCCTGCCCTAGCCTTTATCTTCCCTCATTGAAGGGTGGGACAGGAGGATCCGGAGTCTTTGATTACTATGATTAGTAAGTTAATTAGTCAAACAGAGAGTAGGGTCTGAGTTTCGTTCTAAGAACTGTTGAACAGAGCAGGCCACAAAGACCAAGCAAAGGCGCGCACGTGGCTGGCCCAGCTGATAGGCTAGTTCTGGTTCTTGTCAGGCTGTAGACGTTTGGCAAAAAGATGATCCGTTCTGGCCAATATTGTTTCTGTCCGAGTGTCTGATGGACCTTCGGGCTTCAACCCAAACCCGGTCTATCGCAGGTTTCCAGAGATCTGCCCCAGTAGCGGTGGCTGTTGAGACTTGAGTTAGACAGGCTGCCCTGGTTCCTGATCAGGTCATTATCTTCCATTGAGGAATGAATCTTTGTGGTTTCAATGGCCAGAAGGTAATTTGGGAATGCAAATGCAAGGATGGAGTCCTGCAGTCCCATGTGGCCCCCATCCCTGCGCCCTAGGGATCTGTTAGAAATCTTACAGGTTCCGGCGGTTAAAGAGGGAGCGGAGGAACATGGCGGAGGGCTGACGCCGTTCGCAGGGAGCTCCAATCTGACCAGCAAGTCTCCGAGGTGAAATGCGGTGAAATGCGGATTCCATACCGATGACAGTGACATCCTATATGGTGAGCGGGTGTTTATGACCCCTCTTTGCAGTACGATCCTTTTCTAAATTTCGGCATTTTTTTCCTTCTATCCCCCGTATTCACACGACGGACCTGCTCCATTTCCTGCTCCGCAAGCCACGGCTGGCCCCGTCTGCGTTGCCGCCTGTCTGCCTCCCAGCCTCTCTACTGGCGTGAACACTCTCGCGCTAGGACCGCAGGAGGCGCGGGGTAGCCTCAGCCTCGATGGTGCTTCTGGATATCGAGCTCCCTGAAACACCGGTGAGAGTATTGGGGGGATGTGGTACCGGTGAGGGTGTCCGTACTATCAGCTCAGAACCAAGCCTTAATTACAAAACAACGCTAATAAATCAGCAAGCTCAAACTCATACAAAGGTGCTCGTACCTAAACATGAGAATTGGCTTTTTGGGCGCGCGAAGTTCTGGCATGGAGTCAGGCTGGTTTTAGCGAGGGTCGGGTCCCGCAAGTCTTCTGGTATATGGTCTTTAAGGTGCTCTAAGACTGGAGGGGGTGGCTACACCAACATCGGACAACAGCTAGGTGAACTGGCTGTCAAACCATACATAGAACCTTCGTTCGTGAAGCCAGCCTGCGCCCTCCTGCAATTGGGACTACGGAAGGGAGGGGAAGGGAAGGGAATGAGCTCGGACATCTCTATCTTTTTCCAGCTCTATACACACAGCTCACCCTGAATCACTAGAGGTCATTCCTCCATCAGTGAATAATAGCGAGGGATCAGAAATCAAAACCCCGGTCACTAAAGCCTCAGCTGCTTTTAGAGCAGGGGGCGCCAGGAACAGGTACCAGCTCAGGTCGAATTTAGAGCTCCTTAAGGTAGGTTTCCAGGCGGCAGGTATCGGGTCTGAAACAGAGCCAGGGTCTGGGACTATTGCTTCCTCACCTAAGGAAAAAGGGGGTGGTGATGGACAGAGTTTCTGAATGATGCAGAATACTCTTACCAAGTCAAGAGATCATGGTTTTAATCCATCACCGTTTTTTAGCTCACTGCACCATTCCAGCTCAGAACCTGGCTACATGCAAATTAGTCTGTACCTGTCCCAGTGCATGATGGGAACAGGGCAAACCAAACTACCAAGCCAATTCTTATACTGGGAAGGAAACAAGCTTCCGGGGACCGGTTTCTGGCATCACAGCCTTCGTCGGCCCGGCTTGCCTGAATCCTGATGGTGCAATGAGCAAGGGACTCACGTCTGAGCATACCCTCCCACACTGAGTGTGGATAAATTCGATTTGGGAAAAAGGGGGTGGTGATGGACAGAGTTTCTGAATGATGCAGAATACTCTTACCAAGTCAAGAGATCATGGTTTTAATCCATCACCGTTTTTTAGCTCACTGCACCATCCCAGCTCAGAACCTGGCTACATGCAAATTAGTCTGTACCTGTCCCAGTGCATGATGGGAACAGGGCAAACCAAACTACCAAGCCAATTCTTATACTGGGAAGGAAACAAGCTTCCGGGGACCGGTTTCTGGCATCACAGCCTTCGTCGGCCCGGCTTGCCTGAATCCTGATGGTGCAATGAGCAAGGGACTCACGTCTGAGCATACCCTCCCACACTGAGTGTGGATAAATTCGATTTGGGAAAAAGGGGGTGGTGATGGACAGAGTTTCTGAATGATGCAGAATACTCTTACCAAGTCAAGAGATCATGGTTTTAATCCATCACCGTTGTTTAGCTCACTGCACCATCCCAGCTCAGAACCTGGCTACATGCACATTAGTCTGTACCTGTCCCAGTGCATGATGGGAACAGGGCAAACCAAACTACCAAGCCAATTCTTATACTGGGAAGGAAACAAGCTTCCGGGGACCGGTTTCTGGCATCACAGCCTTCGTCGGCCCGGCTTGCCTGAATCCTGATGGTGCAATGAGCAAGGGACTCACGTCTGAGCATACCCTCCCACACTGAGTGTGGATAAATTCGATTTGGGAAAAAGGGGGTGGTGATGGACAGAGTTTCTGAATGATGCAGAATACTCTTACCAAGTCAAGAGATCATGGTTTTAATCCATCACCATTTTTTAGCTCACTGCACCATCCCAGCTCAGAACCTGGCTACATGCAAATTAGTCTGTACCTGTCCCAGTGCATGATGGGAACAGGGCAAACCAAACTACCAAGCCAATTCTTATACTGGGAAGGACACAAGCTTCCGGGGACCGGTTTCTGGCATCACAGCCTTCGTCGGCCCGGCTTGCCTGAATCCTGATGGTGCAATGAGCAAGGGACTCACGTCTGAGCATACCCTCCCACACTGAGTGTGGATAAATTCGATTTGGGAAAAAGGGGGTGGTGATGGACAGAGTTTCTGAATGATGCAGAATACTCTTACCAAGTCAAGAGATCATGGTTTTAATCCATCACCGTTTTTTAGCTCACTGCACCATCCCAGCTCAGAACCTGGCTACATGCAAATTAGTCTGTAACTGTCCCAGTGCATGATGGGAACAGGGCAAACCAAACTACCAAGCCAATTCTTATACTGGGAAGGAAACAAGCTTCCGGGGACCGGTTTCTGGCATCACACCCTTCGTCGGCCCGGCTTGCCTGAATCCTGATGGTGCAATGAGCAAGGGACTCACGTCTGAGCATACCCTCCCACACTGAGTGTGGATAAATTCGATTTGGGAAAAAGGGGGTGGTGATGGACAGAGTTTCTGAATGATGCAGAATACTCTTACCAAGTCAAGAGATCATGGTTTTAATCCATCACCGTTTTTTAGCTCACTGCACCATCCCAGCTCAGAACCTGGCTACATGCAAATTAGTCTGTACCTGTCCCAGTGCATGATGGGAACAGGGCAAACCAAACTACCAAGCCAATTCTTATACTGGGAAGGAAACAAGCTTCCGGGGACCGGTTTCTGGCATCACAGCCTTCGTCGGCCCGGCTTGCCTGAATCCTGATGGTGCAATGAGCAAGGGACTCACGTCTGAGCATACCCTCCCACACTGAGTGTGGATAAATTCGATTTGGGAAAAAGGGGGTGGTGATGGACAGAGTTTCTGAATGATGCAGAATACTCTTACCAAGTCAAGAGATCATGGTTTTAATCCATCACCGTTTTTAAGCTCACTGCACCATCCCAGCTCAGAACCTGGCTACATGCAAATTAGTCTGTACCTGTCCCAGTGCATGATGGGAACAGGGCAAACCAAACTACCGAGCCAATTCTTATACTGGGAAGGAAACAAGCTTCCGGGGACCGGTTTCTGGCATCACAGCCTTCGTCGGCCCGGCTTGCCTGAAACCTGATGGTGCAATGAGCAAGGGACTCACGTCTGAGCATACCCTCCCACACTGAGTGTGGATAAATTCGATTTGGGAAAAAGGGGGTGGTGATGGACAGAGTTTCTGAATGATGCAGAATACTCTTACCAAGTCAAGAGATCATGGTTTTAATCCATCACCGTTTTTTAGCTCACTGCACCATCCCAGCTCAGAACCTGGGTACATGCAAATTAGTCTGTACCTGTCCCAGTGCATGATGGGAACAGGGCAAACCAAACTACCAAGCCAATTCTTATACTGGGAAGGAAACAAGCTTCCGGGGACCGGTTTCTGGCATCACAGCCTTCGTCGGCCCGGCTTGCCTGAATCCTGATGGTGCAATGAGCAAGGGACTCACGTCTGAGCATACCCTCCCACACTGAGTGTGGATAAATTCGATTTGGGAAAAAGGGGGTGGTGATGGACAGAGTTTCTGAATGATGCAGAATACTCTTACCAAGTCAAGAGATCATGGTTTTAATCCATCACCGTTTTTTAGCTCACTGCACCATCCCAGCTCAGAACCTGGCTACATGCAAATTAGTCTGTACCTGTCCCAGTGCATGATGGGAACAGGGCAAACCAAACTACCAAGCCAATTCTTATACTGGGAAGGAAACAAGCTTCCGGGGACCGGTTTCTGGCATCACAGCCTTCGTCGGCCCGGCTTGCCTGAATCCTGATGGTGCAATGGGCAAGGGACTCACGTCTGAGCATACCCTCCCACACTGAGTGTGGATAAATTCGATTTGGGAAAAAGGGGGTGGTGATGGACAGAGTTTCTGAATGATGCAGAATACTCTTACCAAGTCAAGAGATCATGGTTTTAATCCATCACCGTTTTTTAGCTCACTGCACCATCCCAGCTCAGAACCTGGCTACATGCAAATTAGTCTGTACCTGTCCCAGTGCATGATGGGAACAGGGCAAACCAAACTACCAAGCCAATTCTTATACTGGGAAGGAAACAAGCTTCCGGGGACCGGTTTCTGGCATCACAGCCTTCGTCGGCCCGGCTTGCCTGAATCCTGATGGTGCAATGAGCAAGGGACTCACGTCTGAGCATACCCTCCCACACTGAGTGTGGATAAATTCGATTTGGGAAAAAGGGGGTGGTGATGGACAGAGTTTCTGAATGATGCAGAATACTCTTACCAAGTCAAGAGATCATGGTTTTAATCCATCACCGTTTTTTAGCTCACTGCACCATCCCAGCTCAGAACCTGGCTACATGCAAATTAGTCTGTACCTGTCCCAGTGCATGATGGGAACAGGGCAAACCAAACTACCAAGCCAATTCTTATACTGGGAAGGAAACAAGCTTCCTGGGACCGGTTTCTGGCATCACAGCCTTCGTCGGCCCGGCTTGCCTGAATCCTGATGGTGCAATGAGCAAGGGACTCACGTCTGAGCATACCCTCCCACACTGAGTGTGGATAAATTCGATTTGGGAAAAAGGGGGTGGTGATGGACAGAGTTTCTGAATGATGCAGAATACTCTTACCAAGTCAAGAGATCATGGTTTTAATCCATCACCGTTTTTAAGCTCACTGCACCATCCCAGCTCAGAACCTGGCTACATGCAAATTAGTCTGTACCTGTCCCAGTGCATGATGGGAACAGGGCAAACCAAACTACCAAGCCAATTCTTATACTGGGAAGGAAACAAGCTTCCGGGGACCGGTTTCTGGCATCACAGCCTTCGTCGGCCCGGCTTGCCTGAATCCTGATGGTGCAATGAGCAAGGGACTCACGTCTGAGCATACCCTCCCACACTGAGTGTGGATAAATTCGATTTGGGAAAAAGGGGGTGGTGATGGACAGAGTTTCTGAATGATGCAGAATACTCTTACCAAGTCAAGAGATCATGGTTTTAATCCATCACCTTTTTTTAGCTCACTGCACCATCCCAGCTCAGAACCTGGGTACATGCAAATTAGTCTGTACCTGTCCCAGTGCATGATGGGAACAGGGCAAACCAAACTACCAAGCCAATTCTTATACTGGGAAGGAAACAAGCTTCCGGGGACCATTTTCTGGCATCACAGCCTTCGTCGGCCCGGCTTGCCTGAATCCTGATGGTGCAATGAGCAAGGGACTCACGTCTGAGCATACCCTCCCACACTGAGTGTGGATAAATTCGATTTGGGAAAAAGGGGGTGGTGATGGACAGAGTTTCTGAATGATGCAGAATACTCTTACCAAGTCAAGAGATCATGGTTTTAATCCATCACCGTTTTTTAGCTCACTGCACCATCCCAGCTCAGAACCTGGCTACATGCAAATTAGTCTGTACCTGTCCCAGTGCATGATGGGAACAGGGCAAACCAAACTACCAAGCCAATTCTTATACTGGGAAGGAAACAAGCTTCCGAGGACCGGTTTCTGGCATCACAGCCTTCGTCGGCCCAGCTTGCCTGAATCCTGATGGTGCAATGAGCAAGGGACTCACGTCTGAGCATACCCTCCCACACTGAGTGTGGATAAATTCGATTTGGGAAAAAGGGGGTGGTGATGGACAGAGTTTCTGAATGATGCAGAATACTCTTACCAAGTCAAGAGATCATGGTTTTAATCCATCACCGTTTTTTAGCTCACTGCACCATCCCAGCTCAGAACCTGGCTACATGCAAATTAGTCTGTACCTGTCCCAGTGCATGATGGGAACAGGGCAAACCAAACTACCAAGCCAATTCTTATACTGGGAAGGAAACAAGCTTCCGGGGACCGGTTTCTGGCATCACAGCCTTCGTCGGCCCGGCTTGCCTGAATCCTGATGGTGCAATGAGCAAGGGACTCACGTCTGAGCATACCCTCCCACACTGAGTGTGGATAAATTCGATTTGGGAAAAAGGGGGTGGTGATGGACAGAGTTTCTGAATGATGCAGAATACTCTTACCAAGTCAAGAGATCATGGTTTTAATCCATCACCGTTTTTTAGCTCACTGCACCATCCCAGCTCAGAACCTGGCTACATGCAAATTAGTCTGTACCTGTCCCAGTGCATGATGGGAACAGGGCAAACCAAACTACCAAGCCAATTCTTATACTGGGAAGGAAACAAGCTTCCGGGGACCGGTTTCTGGCATCACAGCCTTCGTCGGCCCGGCTTGCCTGAATCCTGATGGTACAATGAGCAAGGGACTCACGTCTGAGCATACCCTCCCACACTGAGTGTGGATAAATTCGATTTGGGAAAAAGGGGGTGGTGATGGACAGAGTTTCTGAATGATGCAGAATACTCTTACCAAGTCAAGAGATCATGGTTTTAATCCATCACCGTTTTTTAGCTCACTGCACCATCCCAGCTCAGAACCTGGCTACATGCAAATTAGTCTGTACCTGTCCCAGTGCATGATGGGAACAGGGCAAACCAAACTACCAAGCCAATTCTTATACTGGGAAGGACACAAGCTTCCGGGGACCGGTTTCTGGCATCACAGCCTTCGTCGGCCCGGCTTGCCTGAATCCTGATGGTGCAATGAGCAAGGGACTCACGTCTGAGCATACCCTCCCACACTGAGTGTGGATAAATTCGATTTGGGAAAAAGGGGGTGGTGATGGACAGAGTTTCTGAATGATGCAGAATACTCTTACCAAGTCAAGAGATCATGGTTTTAATCCATCACCGTTTTTTAGCTCACTGCACCATCCCAGCTCAGAACCTGGCTACATGCAAATTAGTCTGTACCTGTCCCAGTGCATGATGGGAACAGGGCAAACCAAACTACCAAGCCAATTCTTATACTGGGAAGGAAACAAGCTTCCGGGGACCGGTTTCTGGCATCACAGCCTTCGTCGGCCCGGCTTGCCTGAATCCTGATGGTGCAATGAGCAAGGGACTCACGTCTGAGCATACCCTCCCACACTGAGTGTGGATAAATTCGATTTGGGAAAAAGGGGGTGGTGATGGACAGAGTTTCTGAATGAGGCAGAATACTCTTACCAAGTCAAGAGATCATGGTTTTAATCCATCACCGTTTTTTAGCTCACTGCACCATCCCAGCTCAGAACCTGGCTACATGCAAATTAGTCTGTACCTGTCCCAGTGCATGATGGGAACAGGGCAAACCAAACTACCAAGCCAATTCTTATACTGGGAAGGAAACAAGCTTCCGGGGACCGGTTTCTGGCATCACAGCCTTCGTCGGCCCGGCTTGCCTGAATCCTGATGGTGCAATGAGCAAGGGACTCACGTCTGAGCATACCCTCCCACACTGAGTGTGGATAAATTCGATTTGGGAAAAAGGGGGTGGTGATGGACAGAGTTTCTGAATGATGCAGAATACTCTTACCAAGTCAAGAGATCATGGTTTTAATCCATCACCGTTTTTTAGCTCACTGCACCATCCCAGCTCAGAACCTGGCTACATGCAAATTAGTCTGTACCTGTCCCAGTGCATGATGGGAACAGGGCAAACCAAACTACCAAGCCAATTCTTATACTGGGAAGGAAACAAGCTTCCGGGGACCGGTTTCTGGCATCACAGCCTTTGTCGGCCCGGCTTGCCTGAATCCTGATGGTGCAATGAGCAAGGGACTCACGTCTGAGCATACCCTCCCACACTGAGTGTGGATAAATTCGATTTGGGAAAAAGGGGGTGGTGATGGACAGAGTTTCTGAATGATGCAGAATACTCTTACCAAGTCAAGAGATCATGGTTTTAATCCATCACCGTTTTTTAGCTCACTGCACCATCCCAGCTCAGAACCTGGCTACATGCAAATTAGTCTGTACCTGTCCCAGTGCATGATGGGAACAGGGCAAACCAAACTACCAAGCCAATTCTTATACTGGGAAGGAAACAAGCTTCCGGGGACCGGTTTCTGGCATCACAGCCTTCGTCGGCCCGGCTTGCCTGAATCCTGATGGTGCAATGAGCAAGGGACTCACGTCTGAGCATACCCTCCCACACTGAGTGTGGATAAATTCGATTTGGGAAAAAGGGGGTGGTGATGGACAGAGTTTCTGAATGATGCAGAATACTCTTACCAAGTCAAGAGATCATGGTTTTAATCCATCACCGTTTTTTAGCTCACTGCACCATCCCAGCTCAGAACCTGGCTACATGCAAATTAGTCTGTACCTGTCCCAGTACATGATGGGAACAGGGCAAACCAAACTACCAAGCCAATTCTTATACTGGGAAGGAAACAAGCTTCCGGGGACCGGTTTCTGGCATCACAGCCTTCGTCGGCCCGGCTTGCCTGAATCCTGATGGTGCAATGAGCAAGGGACTCACGTCTGAGCATACCCTCCCAAACTGAGTGTGGATAAATTCGATTTGGGAAAAAGGGGGTGGTGATGGACAGAGTTTCTGAATGATGCAGAATACTCTTACCAAGTCAAGAGATCATGGTTTTAATCCATCACCGTTTTTTAGCTCACTGCACCATCCCAGCTCAGAACCTGGGTACATGCAAATTAGTCTGTACTTGTCCCAGTGCATGATGGGAACAGGGCAAACCAAACTACCAAGCCAATTCTTATACTGGGAAGGAAACAAGCTTCCGGGGACCGGTTTCTGGCATCACAGCCTTCGTCGGCCCGGCTTGCCTGAATCCTGATGGTGCAATGAGCAAGGGACTCACGTCTGAGCATACCCTCCCACACTGAGCGTGGATAAATTCGATTTGGGAAAAAGGGGGTGGTGATGGACAGAGTTTCTGAATGATGCAGAATACTCTTACCAAGTCAAGAGATCATGGTTTTAATCCATCACCGTTTTTTAGCTCACTGCACCATCCCAGCTCAGAACCTGGCTACATGCAAATTAGTCTGTACCTGTCCCAGTGCATGATGGGAACAGGGCAAACCAAACTACCAAGCCAATTCTTATACTGGGAAGGAAACAAGCTTCCGGGGACGGGTTTCTGGCATCACAGCCTTCGTCGGCCCGGCTTGCCTGAATCCTGATGGTGCAATGAGCAAGGGACTCACGTCTGAGCATACCCTCCCACACTGAGTGTGGATAAATTCGATTTGGGAAAAAGGGGGTGGTGATGGACAGAGTTTCTGAATGATGCAGAATACTCTTACCAAGTCAAGAGATCATGGTTTTAATCCATCACCGTTTTTTAGCTCACTGCACCATCCCAGCTCAGAACCTGGCTACATGCAAATTAGTCTGTACCTGTCCCAGTGCATGATGGGAACAGGGCAAACCAAACTACCAAGCCAATTCTTATACTGGGAAGGAAACAAGCTTCCGGGGACCGGTTTCTGGCATCACAGCCTTCGTCGGCCCGGCTTGCCTGAATCCTGATGGTGCAATGAGCAAGGGACTCACGTCTGAGCATACCCTCCCACACTGAGTGTGGATAAATTCGATTTGGGAAAAAGGGGGTGGTGATGGACAGAGTTTCTGAATGATGCAGAATACTCTTACCAAGTCAAGAGATCATGGTTTTAATCCATCACCGTTTTTTAGCTCACTGCACCATCCCAGCTCAGAACCTGGCTACATGCAAATTAGTCTGTACCTGTCCCAGTGCATGATGGGAACAGGGCAAACCAAACTACCAAGCCAATTCTTATACTGGGAAGGAAACAAGCTTCCGGGGACCGGTTTCTGGCATCACAGCCTTCGTCGGCCCGGCTTGCCTGAATCCTGATGGTGCAATGAGCAAGGGACTCACGTCTGAGCATACCCTCCCACACTGAGTGTGGATAAATTCGATTTGGGAAAAAGGGGGTGGTGATGGACAGAGTTTCTGAATGATGCAGAATACTCTTACCAAGTCAAGAGATCATGGTTTTAATCCATCACCGTTTTTTAGCTCACTGCACCATCCCAGCTCAGAACCTGGCTACATGCAAATTAGTCTGTACCTGTCCCAGTGCATGATGGGAACAGGGCAAACCAAACTACCAAGCCAATTCTTATACTGGGAAGGACACAAGCTTCCGGGGACCGGTTTCTGGCATCACAGCCTTCGTCAGCCCGGCTTGCCTGAATCCTGATGGTGCAATGAGCAAGGGACTCACGTCTGAGCATACCCTCCCACACTGAGTGTGGATAAATTCGATTTGGGAAAAAGGGGGTGGTGATGGACAGAGTTTCTGAATGATGCAGAATACTCTTACCAAGTCAAGAGATCATGGTTTTAATCCATCACCGTTTTTTAGCTCACTGCACCATCCCAGCTCAGAACCTGGCTACATGCAAATTAGTCTGTACCTGTCCCAGTGCATGATGGGAACAGGGCAAACCAAACTACCAAGCCAATTCTTATACTGGGAAGGAAACAAGCTTCCGGGGACCGGTTTCTGGCATCACAGCCTTCGTCGGCCCGGCTTGCCTGAATCCTGATGGTGCAATGAGCAAGGGACTCACGTCTGAGCATACCCTCCCACACTGAGTGTGGATAAATTCGATTTGGGAAAAAGGGGGTGGTGATGGACAGAGTTTCTGAATGATGCAGAATACTCTTACCAAGTCAAGAGATCATGGTTTTAATCCATCACCGTTTTTTAGCTCACTGCACCATCCCAGCTCAGAACCTGGCTACATGCAAATTAGTCTGTACCTGTCCCAGTGCATGATGGGAACAGGGCAAACCAAACTACCAAGCCAATTCTTATACTGGGAAGGAAACAAGCTTCCGGGGACCGGTTTCTGGCATCACAGCCTTCGTCGGCCCGGCTTGCCTGAATCCTGATGGTGCAATGAGCAAGGGACTCACGTCTGAGCATACCCTCCCACACTGAGTGTGGATAAATTCGATTTGGGAAAAAGGGGGTGGTGATGGACAGAGTTTCTGAATGATGCAGAATACTCTTACCAAGTCAAGAGATCATGGTTTTAATCCATCACCGTTTTTTAGCTCACTGCACCATCCCAGCTCAGAACCTGGGTACATGCAAATTAGTCTGTACCTGTCCCAGTGCATGATGGGAACAGGGCAAACCAAACTACCAAGCCAATTCTTATACTGGGAAGGAAACAAGCTTCCGGGGACCGGTTTCTGGCATCACAGCCTTCGTCGGCCCGGCTTGCCTGAATCCTGATGGTGCAATGAGCAAGGGACTCACGTCTGAGCATACCCTCCCACACTGAGTGTGGATAAATTCGATTTGGGAAAAAGGGGGTGGTGATGGACAGAGTTTCTGAATGATGCAGAATACTCTTACCAAGTCAAGAGATCATGGTTTTAATCCATCACCGTTTTTTAGCTCACTGCACCATCCCAGCTCAGAACCTGGCTACATGCAAATTAGTCTGTACCTGTCCCAGTGCATGATGGGAACAGGGCAAACCAAACTACCAAGCCAATTCTTATACTGGGAAGGACACAAGCTTCCGGGGACCGGTTTCTGGCATCACAGCCTTCGTCGGCCCGGCTTGCCTGAATCCTGATGGTGCAATGAGCAAGGGACTCACGTCTGAGCATACCCTCCCACACTGAGTGTGGATAAATTCGATTTGGGAAAAAGGGGGTGGTGATGGACAGAGTTTCTGAATGATGCAGAATACTCTTACCAAGTCAAGAGATCATGGTTTTAATCCATCACCGTTTTTTAGCTCACTGCACCATCCCAGCTCAGAACCTGGCTACATGCAAATTAGTCTGTACCTGTCCCAGTGCATGATGGGAACAGGGCAAACCAAACTACCAAGCCAATTCTTATACTGGGAAGGAAACAAGCTTCCGGGGACCGGTTTCTGGCATCACAGCCTTCGTCGGCCCGGCTTGCCTGAATCCTGATGGTGCAATGAGCAAGGGACTCACGTCTGAGCATACCCTCCCACACTGAGTGTGGATAAATTCGATTTGGGAAAAAGGGGGTGGTGATGGACAGAGTTTCTGAATGATGCAGAATACTCTTACCAAGTCAAGAGATCATGGTTTTAATCCATCACCGTTTTTTAGCTCACTGCACCATCCCAGCTCAGAACCTGGCTACATGCAAATTAGTCTGTACCTGTCCCAGTGCATGATGGGAACAGGGCAAACCAAACTACCAAGCCAATTCTTATACTGGGAAGGAAACAAGCTTCCGGGGACCGGTTTCTGGCATCACAGCCTTCGTCGGCCCGGCTTGCCTGAATCCTGATGGTGCAATGAGCAAGGGACTCACATCTGAGCATACCCTCCCACACTGAGTGTGGATAAATTCGATTTGGGAAAAAGGGGGTGGTGATGGACAGAGTTTCTGAATGATGCAGAATACTCTTACCAAGTCAAGAGATCATGGTTTTAATCCATCACCGTTTTTTAGCTCACTGCACCATCCCAGCTCAGAACCTGGCTACATGCAAATTAGTCTGTACCTGTCCCAGTGCATGATGGGAACAGGGCAAACCAAACTACCAAGCCAATTCTTATACTGGGAAGGAAACAAGCTTCCGGGGACCGGTTTCTGGCATCACAGCCTTCGTCGGCCCGGCTTGCCTGAATCCTGATGGTGCAATGAGCAAGGGACTCACGTCTGAGCATACCCTCCCACACTGAGTGTGGATAAATTCGATTTGGGAAAAAGGGGGTGGTGATGGACAGAGTTTCTGAATGATGCAGAATACTCTTACCAAGTCAAGAGATCATGGTTTTAATCCATCACCGTTTTTTAGGTCACTGCACCATCCCAGCTCAGAACCTGGCTACATGCAAATTAGTCTGTACCTGTCCCAGTGCATGATGGGAACAGGGCAAACCAAACTACCAAGCCAATTCTTATACTGGAAAGGACACAAGCTTCCGGGGACCGGTTTCTGGCATCACAGCCTTCGTCGGCCCGGCTTGCCTGAATCCTGATGGTGCAATGAGCAAGGGACTCACGTCTGAGCATACCCTCCCACACTGAGTGTGGATAAATTCGATTTGGGAAAAAGGGGGTGGTGATGGACAGAGTTTCTGAATGATGCAGAATACTCTTACCAAGTCAAGAGATCATGGTTTTAATCCATCACCGTTTTTTAGGTCACTGCACCATCCCAGCTCAGAACCTGGCTACATGCAAATTAGTCTGTACCTGTCCCAGTGCATGATGGGAACAGGGCAAACCAAACTACCAAGCCAATTCTTATACTGGGAAGGAAACAAGCTTCCGGGGACCGGTTTCTGGCATCACAGCCTTCGTCGGCCCGGCTTGCCTGAATCCTGATGGTGCAATGAGCAAGGGACTCACGTCTGAGCATACCCTCCCACACTGAGTGTGGATAAATTCGATTTGGGAAAAAGGGGGTGGTGATGGACAGAGTTTCTGAATGATGCAGAATACTCTTACCAAGTCAAGAGATCATGGTTTTAATCCATCACCGTTTTTTAGCTCACTGCACCATCCCAGCTCAGAACCTGGCTACATGCAAATTAGTCTGTACCTGTCCCAGTGCATGATGGGAACAGGGCAAACCAAACTACCAAGCCAATTCTTATACTGGGAAGGAAACAAGCTTCCGGGGACCGGTTTCTGGCATCACAGCCTTCGTCGGCCCGGCTTGCCTGAATCCTGATGGTGCAATGAGCAAGGGACTCACGTCTGAGCATAACCTCCCACACTGAGTGTTATGTTATGTTATGTTATGTTATGTTAGATAAATTTATAACGCGCGATAGTTACTCCAAGGAGTGTCCCAGCGCGAAGCCAAATGAGGAGAACTAAAGTAGAAGGCTATGGAAACAGATGGGTTTTGAGGAGACGTTTGAAACAGAGTGGGTCCTTAGTGTTGCGCAAGAAGAAAGGGAGAGCATTCCAGGCAGCGGCAGCTTTAACCGCAAGCGAGCTGCCCCCGAGCCTGGACCGGGAGAAACGAGGAACCTTGGCCAGCAGAAGGGCTGAAGAGCGGAGAGCTCTGGTCGGGGCATAAAATGAAAACCGCCTCTGCAAGTAGATGGGACCCAGGTTGTGAAGGGCTTTGTGGGCGATGACCAATGCTTTAAATTTAACCCTTTCAGCCATGGGCAGCCAATGCAAGGCACGGAAATGAGCGCGAACGCTACTGCTCCTGGCGATTCCAAGGAGGAGCCTTGCGGCTGCATTTTGGATCAACTGCAGCCTGTACATGGAGTAGCCAGGTAAGCCCACATACAGGGCATTGGCGTAGTCCAGGCGGGAAAGTAGCAGTGCCCTAACAACCGTTTCCTTGGCAGTTCTAGGGAGAAGAGGAAATAAACCCCTAAGCACCTTAAGAAGGCCAAAACAGCCACCCGAGACCTTCTTCACCTGGGCTGAGAACGACAGGTTGTCCTCAAACCACACTCCGAGATTTTTAACGGAGTTACCACTAGAGGGAGGAGGAGGGAGATCCGGGGGCCAGATCTCGCGTCTGAAGTCCAAGGGGAAATTACCATACAGAAGGATCTCTGATTTTGCTTCGTTGCACTTGAGTTGGGCACTAGCAAGCCAACCAAATACCGAAGACAGACACTTCTGTACAGGCAAGACGGAATCTTCCCCCTTGGCCCAGGTAAAAAGAAGCTGTGTGTCATCCGCATAGGCTATCACCTTAGCCCCCAACTTCTCGGCCAAAAAGACCAGAGGAGTAACATAGATGTTAAAAAGGAGGGGGCTAAGGGACGAACCTTGGGGGACACCTGTAGGAACCTCCTGCCGAGAAGAGGCGGCTGGTGGCACCCAGACCTGTTGGGTACGGCCCTCCAGAAAGGACCTCAGCCAAGCGAGGGCCAAGCCAGAAACCCCAATCTCAGAGAGGCGGGAGAGCAGTCTGGCATGGGGCACCGTGTGAAATGCTGCTGACAGATCAAGCATTACCAGAGCTGCTCTGCCACCAGCATCTAAGCAGTCCCTAATCGCCTCTGAGATCTCCACTAGCGCGGACTCTGTGCTATAGGCTGCCCGAAACCCAGACTGGGCAGGGTGCAAAGCCTCAGATCTTTCCACGAATTCGGAGAGATGTCGGGTCACTACCTTCTCACATACCTTAGCAAGGCAAGGGAGAAGGGAGATAGGGCGATAATTGCCGGGCAGCGTGGGGTCAAGGGACGGTTTCTTTAGTAAGGGAAGAATTTTAGCCTGTTTCCACTCCGGCGGAACACAGGCCTCCCTAAGGGAAAGGTTAATAATGGCATTCACCTCAGGGTTGATGATCTCCGCGACCGCGGCCAGCAGTCTGGCAGGGCATACATCCGAAGGAGAACCGGACTTGAGGCCCTTAAGTAATTTCAGAGTACAAGCCATGTCGACAGGTGGGAAGACCGACAGAGCGTGAATAGGAGCGCCCCCAGAGGGAACAGTCAACCCATCATCCGCCTGGAGAGCCGAACACACAGGCAAGGACTGCTGTATCATACGGATTTTATCCTTGAAAAAGCAGGACAGGGTATTGCACCAGTCAGTCGTGGCCGGGCCCGAGCAATTGAGAGCGACAGGGGATGTAAAGCTCTGCACTATATGAAAGATCTCCTTCGAGTTGTTGCAGGCCTGTTCAATACGCTCAGTGAAATAATGCTTTTTAGCCTGAGAAATGGCGGCATAATAGATCTTTTGCTTAGTCCTCAGAGCGGCCTTAGCCAAAGGACAGTAGTCCTGACGGCGCCAGGCCCGTTCCAATTTTTTGCAGCTGTGTTTGAGCGAGCGCAGCTCATCCGAAAACCATGGTTTTGAAGGCGCTACTCTCGAGGGCCGAGAGGAAGTAGGAGTAGCCAGCAAGGTCACGGACTTGTCCAGCCAGTTGGAAAAGCCAGCAAGGCTACCCTCGAGATTATTAATAAGGTAGGGCCTGGAGGCCGTCAGGGCCCCAGCCAAAGAAACGGGGTCCACCTTCTTAAAAGCTGGTTTCCGAGAGGTAGAAACAGCCGCATGAGGCTGGCCAGCCTTCCAGGAAAAAAAAGTGATAAAGTGGTCTGACCACACAAGGGGAAGAGGATCCTCAACTAGGATGTTAAAATTAGAACAGATCGGGTCAAGGATGTGGCCACCCTGATGCGTAGGGTGGATAACCCATTGAGACAGTTGAGTCATCTGAAGAATCTCTTTAAAGGCACACGCCTCGGTAGATGACCCTTGATCCAAGTGTAGGTTCAAGTCCCCAAGGAACAGGAACTGGGAAAAGCGAAGCGCCCTTGCAGTAAGCTCATCCCCCCACTTCTGAATGGAAGCATGGGCAGAGCCAGGGGGACGATAGACCAGCGCCCCACCAAGAAGAAAGTGGGGGGAGAGCCTAATACTGAAATCCAGCGCTTCACCCGTGCCCCAAGCATGGGTTTCGCCCCTAATAAATTCCCATTTGTCTCTGAAGACAACCGCTACACCGCCGCCCCTGCCTTCCGAACGGTCGGCCCTTGCCATTTTAAAACCCTCCGGGATAGCCAGAGTAACATAGGGGTCAGAGTTAGAATAAATTCGATTTGGGAAAAAGGGGGTGGTGATGGACAGAGTTTCTGAATGATGCAGAATACTCTTACCAAGTCAAGAGATCATGGTTTTAATCCATCACCGTTTTTTAGCTCACTGCACCATCCCAGCTCAGAACCTGGCTACATGCAAATTAGTCTGTACCTGTCCCAGTGCATGATGGGAACAGGGCAAACCAAACTACCAAGCCAATTCTTATACTGGAAAGGAAAAAAGCTTCCGGGGACCGGTTTCTGGCATCACAGCCTTCGTCGGCCCGGCTTGCCTGAATCCTGATGGTGCAATGAGCAAGGGACTCACGTCTGAGCATACCCTCCCACACTGAGTGTGGATAAATTCGATTTGGGAAAAAGGGGGTGGTGATGGACAGAGTTTCTGAATGATGCAGAATACTCTTACCAAGTCAAGAGATCATGGTTTTAATCCATCACCGTTTTTTAGCTCACTGCACCATCCCAGCTCAGAACCTGGCTACATGCAAATTAGTCTGTACCTGTCCCAGTGCATGATGGGAACAGGGCAAACCAAACTACCAAGCCAATTCTTATACTGGGAAGGAAACAAGCTTCCGGGGACCGGTTTCTGGCATCACAGCCTTCGTCGGCCCGGCTTGCCTGAATCCTGATGGTGCAATGAACAAGGGACTCACGTCTGAGCATACCCTCCCACACTGAGTGTGGATACATTCGATTTGGGAAAAAGGGGGTGGTGATGGACAGAGTTTCTGAATGATGCAGAATACTCTTACCAAGTCAAGAGATCATGGTTTTAATCCATCACCGTTTTTTAGCTCACTGCACCATCCCAGCTCAGAACCTGGCTACATGCAAATTAGTCTGTACCTGTCCCAGTGCATGATGGGAACAGGGCAAACCAAACTACCAAGCCAATTCTTATACTGGGAAGGACACAAGCTTCCGGGGACCGGTTTCTGGCATCACAGCCTTCGTCGGCCCGGCTTGCCTGAATCCTGATGGTGCAATGAGCAAGGGACTCACGTCTGAGCATACCCTCCCACACTGAGTGTGGATAAATTCGATTTGGGAAAAAGGGGGTGGTGATGGACAGAGTTTCTGAATGATGCGGAATACTCTTACCAAGTCAAGAGATCATGGTTTTAATCCATCACCGTTTTTTAGCTCACTGCACCATCCCAGCTCAGAACCTGGCTACATGCAAATTAGTCTGTACCTGTCCCAGTGCATGATGGGAACAGGGCAAACCAAACTACCAAGCCAATTCTTATACTGGGAAGGAAACAAGCTTCCGGGGACCGGTTTCTGGCATCACAGCCTTCGTCGGCCCGGCTTGCCTGAATCCTGATGGTGCAATGAGCAAGGGACTCACGTCTGAGCATACCCTCCCACACTGAGTGTGGATAAATTCGATTTGGGAAAAAGGGGGTGGTGATGGACAGAGTTTCTGAATGATGCAGAATACTCTTACCAAGTCAAGAGATCATGGTTTTAATCCATCACCGTTTTTAAGCTCACTGCACCATCCCAGCTCAGAACCTGGCTACATGCAAATTAGTCTGTACCTGTCCCAGTGCATGATGGGAACAGGGCAAACCAAACTACCGAGCCAATTCTTATACTGGGAAGGAAACAAGCTTCCGGGGACCGGTTTCTGGCATCACAGCCTTCGTCGGCCCGGCTTGCCTGAATCCTGATGGTGCAATGAGCAAGGGACTCACGTCTGAGCATACCCTCCCACACTGAGTGTGGATAAATTCGATTTGGGAAAAAGGGGGTGGTGATGGACAGAGTTTCTGAATGATGCAGAATACTCTTACCAAGTCAAGAGATCATGGTTTTAATCCATCACCGTTTTTTAGCTCACTGCACCATCCCAGCTCAGAACCTGGGTACATGCAAATTAGTCTGTACCTGTCCCAGTGCATGATGGGAACAGGGCAAACCAAACTACCAAGCCAATTCTTATACTGGGAAGGAAACAAGCTTCCGGGGACCGGTTTCAGGCATCACAGCCTTCGTCGGCCCGGCTTGCCTGAATCCTGATGGTGCAATGAGCAAGGGACTCACGTCTGAGCATACCCTCCCACACTGAGTGTGGATAAATTCGATTTGGGAAAAAGGGGGTGGTGATGGACAGAGTTTCTGAATGATGCAGAATACTCTTACCAAGTCAAGAGATCATGGTTTTAATCCATCACCGTTTTTTAGCTCACTGCACCATCCCAGCTCAGAACCTGGCTACATGCAAATTAGTCTGTACCTGTCCCAGTGCATGATGGGAACAGGGCAAACCAAACTACCAAGCCAATTCTTATACTGGGAAGGAAACAAGCTTCCGGGGACCGGTTTCTGGCATCACAGCCATCGTCGGCCCGGCTTGCCTGAATCCTGATGGTGCAATGGGCAAGGGACTCACGTCTGAGCATACCCTCCCACACTGAGTGTGGATAAATTCGATTTGGGAAAAAGGGGGTGGTGATGGACAGAGTTTCTGAATGATGCAGAATACTCTTACCAAGTCAAGAGATCATGGTTTTAATCCATCACCGTTTTTTAGCTCACTGCACCATCCCAGCTCAGAACCTGGCTACATGCAAATTAGTCTGTACCTGTCCCAGTGCATGATGGGAACAGGGCAAACCAAACTACCAAGCCAATTCTTATACTGGGAAGGAAACAAGCTTCCGGGGACCGGTTTCTGGCATCACAGCCTTCGTCGGCCCGGCTTGCCTGAATCCTGATGGTGCAATGAGCAAGGGACTCACGTCTGAGCATACCCTCCCACACTGAGTGTGGATAAATTCGATTTGGGAAAAAGGGGGTGGTGATGGACAGAGTTTCTGAATGATGCAGAATACTCTTACCAAGTCAAGAGATCATGGTTTTAATCCATCACCGTTTTTTAGCTCACTGCACCATCCCAGCTCAGAACCTGGCTACATGCAAATTAGTCTGTACCTGTCCCAGTGCATGATGGGAACAGGGCAAACCAAACTACCAAGCCAATTCTTATACTGGGAAGGAAACAAGCTTCCTGGGACCGGTTTCTGGCATCACAGCCTTCGTCGGCCCGGCTTGCCTGAATCCTGATGGTGCAATGAGCAAGGGACTCACGTCTGAGCATACCCTCCCACACTGAGTGTGGATAAATTCGATTTGGGAAAAAGGGGGTGGTGATGGACAGAGTTTCTGAATGATGCAGAATACTCTTACCAAGTCAAGAGATCATGGTTTTAATCCATCACCGTTTTTAAGCTCACTGCACCATCCCAGCTCAGAACCTGGCTACATGCAAATTAGTCTGTACCTGTCCCAGTGCATGATGGGAACAGGGCAAACCAAACTACCAAGCCAATTCTTATACTGGGAAGGAAACAAGCTTCCGGGGACCGGTTTCTGGCATCACAGCCTTCGTCGGCCCGGCTTGCCTGAATCCTGATGGTGCAATGAGCAAGGGACTCACGTCTGAGCATACCCTCCCACACTGAGTGTGGATAAATTCGATTTGGGAAAAAGGGGGTGGTGATGGACAGAGTTTCTGAATGATGCAGAATACTCTTACCAAGTCAAGAGATCATGGTTTTAATCCATCACCGTTTTTTAGCTCACTGCACCATCCCAGCTCAGAACCTGGGTACATGCAAATTAGTCTGTACCTGTCCCAGTGCATGATGGGAACAGGGCAAACCAAACTACCAAGCCAATTCTTATACTGGGAAGGAAACAAGCTTCCGGGGACCGGTTTCTGGCATCACAGCCTTCGTCGGCCCGGCTTGCCTGAATCCTGATGGTGCAATGAGCAAGGGACTCACGTCTGAGCATACCCTCCCACACTGAGTGTGGATAAATTCGATTTGGGAAAAAGGGGGTGGTGATGGACAGAGTTTCTGAATGATGCAGAATACTCTTACCAAGTCAAGAGATCATGGTTTTAATCCATCACCGTTTTTTAGCTCACTGCACCATCCCAGCTCAGAACCTGGCTACATGCAAATTAGTCTGTACCTGTCCCAGTGCATGATGGGAACAGGGCAAACCAAACTACCAAGCCAATTCTTATACTGGGAAGGAAACAAGCTTCCGGGGACCGGTTTCTGGCATCACAGCCTTCGTCGGCCCGGCTTGCCTGAATCCTGATGGTGCAATGAGCAAGGGACTCACGTCTGAGCATACCCTCCCACACTGAGGGTGGATAAATTCGATTTGGGAAAAAGGGGGTGGTGATGGACAGAGTTTCTGAATGATGCAGAATACTCTTACCAAGTCAAGAGATCATGGTTTTAATCCATCACCGTTTTTTAGCTCACTGCACCATCCCAGCTCAGAACCTGGCTACATGCAAATTAGTCTGTACCTGTCCCAGTGCATGATGGGAACAGGGCAAACCAAACTACCAAGCCAATTCTTATACTGGGAAGGAAACAAGCTTCCGGGGACCGGTTTCTGGCATCACAGCCTTCGTCGGCCCGGCTTGCCTGAATCCTGATGGTGCAATGAGCAAGGGACTCACGTCTGAGCATACCCTCCCACACTGAGTGTGGATAAATTCGATTTGGGAAAAAGGGGGTGGTGATGGACAGAGTTTCTGAATGATGCAGAATACTCTTACCAAGTCAAGAGATCATGGTTTTAATCCATTACCGTTTTTTAGCTCACTGCACCATCCCAGCTCAGAACCTGGCTACATGCAAATTAGTCTGTACCTGTCCCAGTGCATGATGGGAACAGGGCAAACCAAACTACCAAGCCAATTCTTATACTGGGAAGGAAACAAGCTTCCGGGGACCGGTTTCTGGCATCACAGCCTTCGTCGGCCCGGCTTGCCTGAATCCTGATGGTGCAATGAGCAAGGGACTCACGTCTGAGCATACCCTCCCACACTGAGTGTGGATAAATTCGATTTGGGAAAAAGGGGGTGGTGATGGACAGAGTTTCTGAATGATGCAGAATACTCTTACCAAGTCAAGAGATCATGGTTTTAATCCATCACCGTTTTTTAGCTCACTGCACCATCCCAGCTCAGAACCTGGCTACATGCAAATTAGTCTGTACCTGTCCCAGTGCATGATGGGAACAGGGCAAACCAAACTACCAAGCCAATTCTTATACTGGGAAGGACACAAGCTTCCGGGGACCGGTTTCTGGCATCACAGCCTTCGTCGGCCCGGCTTGCCTGAATCCTGATGGTGCAATGAGCAAGGGACTCACGTCTGAGCATACCCTCCCACACTGAGTGTGGATAAATTCGATTTGGGAAAAAGGGGGTGGTGATGGACAGAGTTTCTGAATGATGCAGAATACTCTTACCAAGTCAAGAGATCATGGTTTTAATCCATCACCGTTTTTTAGCTCACTGCACCATCCCAGCTCAGAACCTGGCTACATGCAAATTAGTCTGTACCTGTCCCAGTGCATGATGGGAACAGGGCAAACCAAACTACCAAGCCAATTCTTATACTGGGAAGGAAACAAGCTTCCGGGGACCGGTTTCTGGCATCACAGCCTTCGTCGGCCCGGCTTGCCTGAATCCTGATGGTGCAATGAGCAAGGGACTCACGTCTGAGCATACCCTCCCACACTGAGTGTGGATAAATTCGATTTGGGAAAAAGGGGGTGGTGATGGACAGAGTTTCTGAATGATGCAGAATACTCTTACCAAGTCAAGAGATCATGGTTTTAATCCATCACCGTTTTTTAGCTCACTGCACCATCCCAGCTCAGAACCTGGCTACATGCAAATTAGTCTGTACCTGTCCCAGTGCATGATGGGAACAGGGCAAACCAAACTACCAAGCCAATTCTTATACTGGGAAGGAAACAAGCTTCCGGGGACCGGTTTCTGGCATCACAGCCTTCGTCGGCCCGGCTTGCCTGAATCCTGATGGTGCAATGAGCAAGGGACTCACGTCTGAGCATACCCTCCCACACTGAGTGTGGATAAATTCGATTTGGGAAAAAGGGGGTGGTGATGGACAGAGTTTCTGAATGATGCAGAATACTCTTACCAAGTCAAGAGATCATGGTTTTAATCCATCACCGTTTTTTAGCTCACTGCACCATCCCAGCTCAGAACCTGGCTACATGCAAATTAGTCTGTACCTGTCCCAGTGCATGATGGGAACAGGGCAAACCAAACTACCAAGCCAATTCTTATACTGGGAAGGAAACAAGCTTCCGGGGACCGGTTTCTGGCATCACAGCCTTTGTCGGCCCGGCTTGCCTGAATCCTGATGGTGCAATGAGCAAGGGACTCACGTCTGAGCATACCCTCCCACACTGAGTGTGGATAAATTCGATTTGGGAAAAAGGGGGTGGTGATGGACAGAGTTTCTGAATGATGCAGAATACTCTTACCAAGTCAAGAGATCATGGTTTTAATCCATCACCGTTTTTTAGCTCACTGCACCATCCCAGCTCAGAACCTGGCTACATGCAAATTAGTCTGTACCTGTCCCAGTGCATGATGGGAACAGGGCAAACCAAACTACCAAGCCAATTCTTATACTGGGAAGGAAACAAGCTTCCGGGGACCGGTTTCTGGCATCACAGCCTTCGTCGGCCCGGCTTGCCTGAATCCTGATGGTGCAATGAGCAAGGGACTCACGTCTGAGCATACCCTCCCACACTGAGTGTGGATAAATTCGATTTGGGAAAAAGGGGGTGGTGATGGACAGAGTTTCTGAATGATGCAGAATACTCTTACCAAGTCAAGAGATCATGGTTTTAAACCATCACCGTTTTTTAGCTCACTGCACCATCCCAGCTCAGAACCTGGCTACATGCAAATTAGTCTGTACCTGTCCCAGTACATGATGGGAACAGGGCAAACCAAACTACCAAGCCAATTCTTATACTGGGAAGGAAACAAGCTTCCGGGGACCGGTTTCTGGCATCACAGCCTTCGTCGGCCCGGCTTGCCTGAATCCTGATGGTGCAATGAGCAAGGGACTCACGTCTGAGCATACCCTCCCACACTGAGTGTGGATAAATTCGATTTGGGAAAAAGGGGGTGGTGATGGACAGAGTTTCTGAATGATGCAGAATACTCTTACCAAGTCAAGAGATCATGGTTTTAATCCATCACCGTTTTTTAGCTCACTGCACCATCCCAGCTCAGAACCTGGGTACATGCAAATTAGTCTGTACTTGTCCCAGTGCATGATGGGAACAGGGCAAACCAAACTACCAAGCCAATTCTTATACTGGGAAGGAAACAAGCTTCCGGGGACCGGTTTCTGGCATCACAGCCTTCGTCGGCCCGGCTTGCCTGAATCCTGATGGTGCAATGAGCAAGGGACTCACGTCTGAGCATACCCTCCCACACTGAGTGTGGATAAATTCGATTTGGGAAAAAGGGGGTGGTGATGGACAGAGTTTCTGAATGATGCAGAATACTCTTACCAAGTCAAGAGATCATGGTTTTAATCCATCACCGTTTTTTAGCTCACTGCACCATCCCAGCTCAGAACCTGGCTACATGCAAATTAGTCTGTACCTGTCCCAGTGCATGATGGGAACAGGGCAAACCAAACTACCAAGCCAATTCTTATACTGGGAAGGAAACAAGCTTCCGGGGACGGGTTTCTGGCATCACAGCCTTCGTCGGCCCGGCTTGCCTGAATCCTGATGGTGCAATGAGCAAGGGACTCACGTCTGAGCATACCCTCCCACACTGAGTGTGGATAAATTCGATTTGGGAAAAAGGGGGTGGTGATGGACAGAGTTTCTGAATGATGCAGAATACTCTTACCAAGTCAAGAGATCATGGTTTTAATCCATCACCGTTTTTTAGCTCACTGCACCATCCCAGCTCAGAACCTGGCTACATGCAAATTAGTCTGTACCTGTCCCAGTGCATGATGGGAACAGGGCAAACCAAACTACCAAGCCAATTCTTATACTGGGAAGGAAACAAGCTTCCGGGGACCGGTTTCTGGCATCACAGCCTTCGTCGGCCCGGCTTGCCTAAATCCTGATGGTGCAATGAGCAAGGGACTCACGTCTGAGCATACCCTCCCACACTGAGTGTGGATAAATTCGATTTGGGAAAAAGGGGGTGGTGATGGACAGAGTTTCTGAATGATGCAGAATACTCTTACCAAGTCAAGAGATCATGGTTTTAATCCATCACCGTTTTTTAGCTCACTGCACCATCCCAGCTCAGAACCTGGCTACATGCAAATTAGTCTGTACCTGTCCCAGTGCATGATGGGAACAGGGCAAACCAAACTACCAAGCCAATTCTTATACTGGGAAGGAAACAAGCTTCCGGGGACCGGTTTCTGGCATCACAGCCTTCGTCGGCCCGGCTTGCCTGAATCCTGATGGTGCAATGAGCAAGGGACTCACGTCTGAGCATACCCTCCCACACTGAGTGTGGATAAATTCGATTTGGGAAAAAGGGGGTGGTGATGGACAGAGTTTCTGAATGATGCAGAATACTCTTACCAAGTCAAGAGATCATGGTTTTAATCCATCACCGTTTTTTAGCTCACTGCACCATCCCAGCTCAGAACCTGGCTACATGCAAATTAGTCTGTACCTGTCCCAGTGCATGATGGGAACAGGGCAAACCAAACTACCAAGCCAATTCTTATACTGGGAAGGACACAAGCTTCCGGGGACCGGTTTCTGGCATCACAGCCTTCGTCAGCCCGGCTTGCCTGAATCCTGATGGTGCAATGAGCAAGGGACTCACGTCTGAGCATACCCTCCCACACTGAGTGTGGATAAATTCGATTTGGGAAAAAGGGGGTGGTGATGGACAGAGTTTCTGAATGATGCAGAATACTCTTACCAAGTCAAGAGATCATGGTTTTAATCCATCACCGTTTTTTAGCTCACTGCACCATCCCAGCTCAGAACCTGGCTACATGCAAATTAGTCTGTACCTGTCCCAGTGCATGATGGGAACAGGGCAGGGCAAACCAAACTACCAAGCCAATTCTTATACTGGGAAGGAAACAAGCTTCCGGGGACCGGTTTCTGGCATCTCAGCCTTCGTCGGCCCGGCTTGCCTGAATCCTGATGGTGCAATGAGCAAGGGACTCACGTCTGAGCATACCCTCCCACACTGAGTGTGGATAAATTCGATTTGGGAAAAAGGGGGTGGTGATGGACAGAGTTTCTGAATGATGCAGAATACTCTTACCAAGTCAAGAGATCATGGTTTTAATCCATCACCGTTTTTTAGCTCACTGCACCATCCCAGCTCAGAACCTGGCTACATGCAAATTAGTCTGTACCTGTCCCAGTGCATGATGGGAACAGGGCAAACCAAACTACCAAGCCAATTCTTATACTGGGAAGGAAACAAGCTTCCGGGGACCGGTTTCTGGCATCACAGCCTTCGTCGGCCCGGCTTGCCTGAATCCTGATGGTGCAATGAGCAAGGGACTCACGTCTGAGCATACCCTCCCACACTGAGTGTGGATAAATTCGATTTGGGAAAAAGGGGGTGGTGATGGACAGAGTTTCTGAATGATGCAGAATACTCTTACCAAGTCAAGAGATCATGGTTTTAATCCATCACCGTTTTTTAGCTCACTGCACCATCCCAGCTCAGAACCTGGGTACATGCAAATTAGTCTGTACCTGTCCCAGTGCATGATGGGAACAGGGCAAACCAAACTACCAAGCCAATTCTTATACTGGGAAGGAAACAAGCTTCCGGGGACCGGTTTCTGGCATCACAGCCTTCGTCGGCCCGGCTTGCCTGAATCCTGATGGTGCAATGAGCAAGGGACTCACGTCTGAGCATACCCTCCCACACTGAGTGTGGATAAATTCGATTTGGGAAAAAGGGGGTGGTGATGGACAGAGTTTCTGAATGATGCAGAATACTCTTACCAAGTCAAGAGATCATGGTTTTAATCCATCACCGTTTTTTAGCTCACTGCACCATCCCAGCTCAGAACCTGGCTACATGCAAATTAGTCTGTACCTGTCCCAGTGCATGATGGGAACAGGGCAAACCAAACTACCAAGCCAATTCTTATACTGGGAAGGACACAAGCTTCCGGGGACCGGTTTCTGGCATCACAGCCTTCGTCAGCCCGGCTTGCCTGAATCCTGATGGTGCAATGAGCAAGGGACTCACGTCTGAGCATACCCTCCCACACTGAGTGTGGATAAATTCGATTTGGGAAAAAGGGGGTGGTGATGGACAGAGTTTCTGAATGATGCAGAATACTCTTACCAAGTCAAGAGATCATGGTTTTAATCCATCACCGTTTTTTAGCTCACTGCACCATCCCAGCTCAGAACCTGGCTACATGCAAATTAGTCTGTACCTGTCCCAGTGCATGATGGGAACAGGGCAAACCAAACTACCAAGCCAATTCTTATACTGGGAAGGAAACAAGCTTCCGGGGACCGGTTTCTGGCATCACAGCCTTCGTCGGCCCGGCTTGCCTGAATCCTGATGGTGCAATGAGCAAGGGACTCACGTCTGAGCATACCCTCCCACACTGAGTGTGGATAAATTCGATTTGGGAAAAAGGGGGTGGTGATGGACAGAGTTTCTGAATGATGCAGAATACTCTTACCAAGTCAAGAGATCATGGTTTTAATCCATCACCGTTTTTTAGCTCACTGCACCATCCCAGCTCAGAACCTGGCTACATGCAAATTAGTCTGTACCTGTCCCAGTGCATGATGGGAACAGGGCAAACCAAACTACCAAGCCAATTCTTATACTGGGAAGGAAACAAGCTTCCGGGGAACGGTTTCTGGCATCACAGCCTTCGTCGGCCCGGCTTGCCTGAATCCTGATGGTGCAATGAGCAAGGGACTCACGTCTGAGCATACCCTCCCACACTGAGTGTGGATAAATTCGATTTGGGAAAAAGGGGGTGGTGATGGACAGAGTTTCTGAATGATGCAGAATACTCTTACCAAGTCAAGAGATCATGGTTTTAATCCATCACCGTTTTTTAGCTCACTGCACCATCCCAGCTCAGAACCTGGCTACATGCAAATTAGTCTGTACCTGTCCCAGTGCATGATGGGAACAGGGCAAACCAAACTACCAAGCCAATTCTTATACTGGGAAGGAAACAAGCTTCCGGGGACCGGTTTCTGGCATCACAGCCTTCGTCGGCCCGGCTTGCCTGAATCCTGATGGTGCAATGAGCAAGGGACTCACGTCTGAGCATACCCTCCCACACTGAGTGTGGATAAATTCGATTTGGGAAAAAGGGGGTGGTGATGGACAGAGTTTCTGAATGATGCAGAATACTCTTACCAAGTCAAGAGATCATGGTTTTAATCCATCACCGTTTTTTAGCTCACTGCACCATCCCAGCTCAGAACCTGGCTACATGCAAATTAGTCTGTACCTGTCCCAGTGCATGATGGGAACAGGGCAAACCAAACTACCAAGCCAATTCTTATACTGGGAAGGAAACAAGCTTCCGGGGACCGGTTTCTGGCATCACAGCCTTCGTCGGCCCGGCTTGCCTGAATCCTGATGGTGCAATGAGCAAGGGACTCACATCTGAGCATACCCTCCCACACTGAGTGTGGATAAATTCGATTTGGGAAAAAGGGGGTGGTGATGGACAGAGTTTCTGAATGATGCAGAATACTCTTACCAAGTCAAGAGATCATGGTTTTAATCCATCACCGTTTTTTAGCTCACTGCACCATCCCAGCTCAGAACCTGGCTACATGCAAATTAGTCTGTACCTGTCCCAGTGCATGATGGGAACAGGGCAAACCAAACTACCAAGCCAATTCTTATACTGGGAAGGAAACAAGCTTCCGGGGACCGGTTTCTGGCATCACAGCCTTCGTCGGCCCGGCTTGCCTGAATCCTGATGGTGCAATGAGCAAGGGACTCACGTCTGAGCATACCCTCCCACACTGAGTGTGGATAAATTCGATTTGGGAAAAAGGGGGTGGTGATGGACAGAGTTTCTGAATGATGCAGAATACTCTTACCAAGTCAAGAGATCATGGTTTTAATCCATCACCGTTTTTTAGCTCACTGCACCATCCCAGCTCAGAACCTGGCTACATGCAAATTAGTCTGTACCTGTCCCAGTGCATGATGGGAACAGGGCAAACCAAACTACCAAGCCAATTCTTATACTGGAAAGGACACAAGCTTCCGGGGACCGGTTTCTGGCATCACAGCCTTCGTCGGCCCGGCTTGCCTGAATCCTGATGGTGCAATGAGCAAGGGACTCACGTCTGAGCATACCCTCCCACACTGAGTGTGGATAAATTCGATTTGGGAAAAAGGGGGTGGTGATGGACAGAGTTTCTGAATGATGCAGAATACTCTTACCAAGTCAAGAGATCATGGTTTTAATCCATCACCGTTTTTTAGCTCACTGCACCATCCCAGCTCAGAACCTGGCTACATGCAAATTAGTCTGTACCTGTCCCAGTGCATGATGGGAACAGGGCAAACCAAACTACCAAGCCAATTCTTATACTGGGAAGGAAACAAGCTTCCGGGGACCGGTTTCTGGCATCACAGCCTTCGTCGGCCCGGCTTGCCTGAATCCTGATGGTGCAATGAGCAAGGGACTCACGTCTGAGCATACCCTCCCACACTGAGTGTGGATAAATTCGATTTGGGAAAAAGGGGGTGGTGATGGACAGAGTTTCTGAATGATGCAGAATACTCTTACCAAGTCAAGAGATCATGGTTTTAATCCATCACCGTTTTTTAGCTCACTGCACCATCCCAGCTCAGAACCTGGCTACATGCAAATTAGTCTGTACCTGTCCCAGTGCATGATGGGAACAGGGCAAACCAAACTACCAAGCCAATTCTTATACTGGGAAGGAAACAAGCTTCCGGGGACCGGTTTCTGGCATCACAGCCTTCGTCGGCCCGGCTTGCCTGAATCCTGATGGTGCAATGAGCAAGGGACTCACGTCTGAGCATACCCTCCCACACTGAGTGTGGATAAATTCGATTTGGGAAAAAGGGGGTGGTGATGGACAGAGTTTCTGAATGATGCAGAATACTCTTACCAAGTCAAGAGATCATGGTTTTAATCCATCACCGTTTTTTAGCTCACTGCACCATCCCAGCTCAGAACCTGGGTACATGCAAATTAGTCTGTACCTGTCCCAGTGCATGATGGGAACAGGGCAAACCAAACTACCAAGCCAATTCTTATACTGGGAAGGAAACAAGCTTCCGGGGACCGGTTTCTGGCATCACAGCCTTCGTCGGCCCGGCTTGCCTGAATCCTGATGGTGCAATGAGCAAGGGACTCACGTCTGAGCATACCCTCCCACACTGAGTGTGGATAAATTCGATTTGGGAAAAAGGGGGTGGTGATGGACAGAGTTTCTGAATGATGCAGAATACTCTTACCAAGTCAAGAGATCATGGTTTTAAACCATCACCGTTTTTTAGCTCACTGCACCATCCCAGCTCAGAACCTGGCTACATGCAAATTAGTCTGTACCTGTCCCAGTACATGATGGGAACAGGGCAAACCAAACTACCAAGCCAATTCTTATACTGGGAAGGAAACAAGCTTCCGGGGACCGGTTTCTGGCATCACAGCCTTCGTCGGCCCGGCTTGCCTGAATCCTGATGGTGCAATGAGCAAGGGACTCACGTCTGAGCATACCCTCCCACACTGAGTGTGGATAAATTCGATTTGGGAAAAAGGGGGTGGTGATGGACAGAGTTTCTGAATGATGCAGAATACTCTTACCAAGTCAAGAGATCATGGTTTTAATCCATCACCGTTTTTTAGCTCACTGCACCATCCCAGCTCAGAACCTGGGTACATGCAAATTAGTCTGTACTTGTCCCAGTGCATGATGGGAACAGGGCAAACCAAACTACCAAGCCAATTCTTATACTGGGAAGGAAACAAGCTTCCGGGGACCGGTTTCTGGCATCACAGCCTTCGTCGGCCCGGCTTGCCTGAATCCTGATGGTGCAATGAGCAAGGGACTCACGTCTGAGCATACCCTCCCACACTGAGTGTGGATAAATTCGATTTGGGAAAAAGGGGGTGGTGATGGACAGAGTTTCTGAATGATGCAGAATACTCTTACCAAGTCAAGAGATCATGGTTTTAATCCATCACCGTTTTTTAGCTCACTGCACCATCCCAGCTCAGAACCTGGCTACATGCAAATTAGTCTGTACCTGTCCCAGTGCATGATGGGAACAGGGCAAACCAAACTACCAAGCCAATTCTTATACTGGGAAGGAAACAAGCTTCCGGGGACGGGTTTCTGGCATCACAGCCTTCGTCGGCCCGGCTTGCCTGAATCCTGATGGTGCAATGAGCAAGGGACTCACGTCTGAGCATACCCTCCCACACTGAGTGTGGATAAATTCGATTTGGGAAAAAGGGGGTGGTGATGGACAGAGTTTCTGAATGATGCAGAATACTCTTACCAAGTCAAGAGATCATGGTTTTAATCCATCACCGTTTTTTAGCTCACTGCACCATCCCAGCTCAGAACCTGGCTACATGCAAATTAGTCTGTACCTGTCCCAGTGCATGATGGGAACAGGGCAAACCAAACTACCAAGCCAATTCTTATACTGGGAAGGAAACAAGCTTCCGGGGACCGGTTTCTGGCATCACAGCCTTCGTCGGCCCGGCTTGCCTAAATCCTGATGGTGCAATGAGCAAGGGACTCACGTCTGAGCATACCCTCCCACACTGAGTGTGGATAAATTCGATTTGGGAAAAAGGGGGTGGTGATGGACAGAGTTTCTGAATGATGCAGAATACTCTTACCAAGTCAAGAGATCATGGTTTTAATCCATCACCGTTTTTTAGCTCACTGCACCATCCCAGCTCAGAACCTGGCTACATGCAAATTAGTCTGTACCTGTCCCAGTGCATGATGGGAACAGGGCAAACCAAACTACCAAGCCAATTCTTATACTGGGAAGGAAACAAGCTTCCGGGGACCGGTTTCTGGCATCACAGCCTTCGTCGGCCCGGCTTGCCTGAATCCTGATGGTGCAATGAGCAAGGGACTCACGTCTGAGCATACCCTCCCACACTGAGTGTGGATAAATTCGATTTGGGAAAAAGGGGGTGGTGATGGACAGAGTTTCTGAATGATGCAGAATACTCTTACCAAGTCAAGAGATCATGGTTTTAATCCATCACCGTTTTTTAGCTCACTGCACCATCCCAGCTCAGAACCTGGCTACATGCAAATTAGTCTGTACCTGTCCCAGTGCATGATGGGAACAGGGCAAACCAAACTACCAAGCCAATTCTTATACTGGGAAGGACACAAGCTTCCGGGGACCGGTTTCTGGCATCACAGCCTTCGTCAGCCCGGCTTGCCTGAATCCTGATGGTGCAATGAGCAAGGGACTCACGTCTGAGCATACCCTCCCACACTGAGTGTGGATAAATTCGATTTGGGAAAAAGGGGGTGGTGATGGACAGAGTTTCTGAATGATGCAGAATACTCTTACCAAGTCAAGAGATCATGGTTTTAATCCATCACCGTTTTTTAGCTCACTGCACCATCCCAGCTCAGAACCTGGCTACATGCAAATTAGTCTGTACCTGTCCCAGTGCATGATGGGAACAGGGCAGGGCAAACCAAACTACCAAGCCAATTCTTATACTGGGAAGGAAACAAGCTTCCGGGGACCGGTTTCTGGCATCACAGCCTTCGTCGGCCCGGCTTGCCTGAATCCTGATGGTGCAATGAGCAAGGGACTCACGTCTGAGCATACCCTCCCACACTGAGTGTGGATAAATTCGATTTGGGAAAAAGGGGGTGGTGATGGACAGAGTTTCTGAATGATGCAGAATACTCTTACCAAGTCAAGAGATCATGGTTTTAATCCATCACCGTTTTTTAGCTCACTGCACCATCCCAGCTCAGAACCTGGCTACATGCAAATTAGTCTGTACCTGTCCCAGTGCATGATGGGAACAGGGCAAACCAAACTACCAAGCCAATTCTTATACTGGGAAGGAAACAAGCTTCCGGGGACCGGTTTCTGGCATCACAGCCTTCGTCGGCCCGGCTTGCCTGAATCCTGATGGTGCAATGAGCAAGGGACTCACGTCTGAGCATACCCTCCCACACTGAGTGTGGATAAATTCGATTTGGGAAAAAGGGGGTGGTGATGGACAGAGTTTCTGAATGATGCAGAATACTCTTACCAAGTCAAGAGATCATGGTTTTAATCCATCACCGTTTTTTAGCTCACTGCACCATCCCAGCTCAGAACCTGGGTACATGCAAATTAGTCTGTACCTGTCCCAGTGCATGATGGGAACAGGGCAAACCAAACTACCAAGCCAATTCTTATACTGGGAAGGAAACAAGCTTCCGGGGACCGGTTTCTGGCATCACAGCCTTCGTCGGCCCGGCTTGCCTGAATCCTGATGGTGCAATGAGCAAGGGACTCACGTCTGAGCATACCCTCCCACACTGAGTGTGGATAAATTCGATTTGGGAAAAAGGGGGTGGTGATGGACAGAGTTTCTGAATGATGCAGAATACTCTTACCAAGTCAAGAGATCATGGTTTTAATCCATCACCGTTTTTTAGCTCACTGCACCATCCCAGCTCAGAACCTGGCTACATGCAAATTAGTCTGTACCTGTCCCAGTGCATGATGGGAACAGGGCAAACCAAACTACCAAGCCAATTCTTATACTGGGAAGGACACAAGCTTCCGGGGACCGGTTTCTGGCATCACAGCCTTCGTCAGCCCGGCTTGCCTGAATCCTGATGGTGCAATGAGCAAGGGACTCACGTCTGAGCATACCCTCCCACACTGAGTGTGGATAAATTCGATTTGGGAAAAAGGGGGTGGTGATGGACAGAGTTTCTGAATGATGCAGAATACTCTTACCAAGTCAAGAGATCATGGTTTTAATCCATCACCGTTTTTTAGCTCACTGCACCATCCCAGCTCAGAACCTGGCTACATGCAAATTAGTCTGTACCTGTCCCAGTGCATGATGGGAACAGGGCAAACCAAACTACCAAGCCAATTCTTATACTGGGAAGGAAACAAGCTTCCGGGGACCGGTTTCTGGCATCACAGCCTTCGTCGGCCCGGCTTGCCTGAATCCTGATGGTGCAATGAGCAAGGGACTCACGTCTGAGCATACCCTCCCACACTGAGTGTGGATAAATTCGATTTGGGAAAAAGGGGGTGGTGATGGACAGAGTTTCTGAATGATGCAGAATACTCTTACCAAGTCAAGAGATCATGGTTTTAATCCATCACCGTTTTTTAGCTCACTGCACCATCCCAGCTCAGAACCTGGCTACATGCAAATTAGTCTGTACCTGTCCCAGTGCATGATGGGAACAGGGCAAACCAAACTACCAAGCCAATTCTTATACTGGGAAGGAAACAAGCTTCCGGGGAACGGTTTCTGGCATCACAGCCTTCGTCGGCCCGGCTTGCCTGAATCCTGATGGTGCAATGAGCAAGGGACTCACGTCTGAGCATACCCTCCCACACTGAGTGTGGATAAATTCGATTTGGGAAAAAGGGGGTGGTGATGGACAGAGTTTCTGAATGATGCAGAATACTCTTACCAAGTCAAGAGATCATGGTTTTAATCCATCACCGTTTTTTAGCTCACTGCACCATCCCAGCTCAGAACCTGGCTACATGCAAATTAGTCTGTACCTGTCCCAGTGCATGATGGGAACAGGGCAAACCAAACTACCAAGCCAATTCTTATACTGGGAAGGAAACAAGCTTCCGGGGACCGGTTTCTGGCATCACAGCCTTCGTCGGCCCGGCTTGCCTGAATCCTGATGGTGCAATGAGCAAGGGACTCACGTCTGAGCATACCCTCCCACACTGAGTGTGGATAAATTCGATTTGGGAAAAAGGGGGTGGTGATGGACAGAGTTTCTGAATGATGCAGAATACTCTTACCAAGTCAAGAGATCATGGTTTTAATCCATCACCGTTTTTTAGCTCACTGCACCATCCCAGCTCAGAACCTGGCTACATGCAAATTAGTCTGTACCTGTCCCAGTGCATGATGGGAACAGGGCAAACCAAACTACCAAGCCAATTCTTATACTGGGAAGGAAACAAGCTTCCGGGGACCGGTTTCTGGCATCACAGCCTTCGTCGGCCCGGCTTGCCTGAATCCTGATGGTGCAATGAGCAAGGGACTCACATCTGAGCATACCCTCCCACACTGAGTGTGGATAAATTCGATTTGGGAAAAAGGGGGTGGTGATGGACAGAGTTTCTGAATGATGCAGAATACTCTTACCAAGTCAAGAGATCATGGTTTTAATCCATCACCGTTTTTTAGCTCACTGCACCATCCCAGCTCAGAACCTGGCTACATGCAAATTAGTCTGTACCTGTCCCAGTGCATGATGGGAACAGGGCAAACCAAACTACCAAGCCAATTCTTATACTGGGAAGGAAACAAGCTTCCGGGGACCGGTTTCTGGCATCACAGCCTTCGTCGGCCCGGCTTGCCTGAATCCTGATGGTGCAATGAGCAAGGGACTCACGTCTGAGCATACCCTCCCACACTGAGTGTGGATAAATTCGATTTGGGAAAAAGGGGGTGGTGATGGACAGAGTTTCTGAATGATGCAGAATACTCTTACCAAGTCAAGAGATCATGGTTTTAATCCATCACCGTTTTTTAGCTCACTGCACCATCCCAGCTCAGAACCTGGCTACATGCAAATTAGTCTGTACCTGTCCCAGTGCATGATGGGAACAGGGCAAACCAAACTACCAAGCCAATTCTTATACTGGAAAGGACACAAGCTTCCGGGGACCGGTTTCTGGCATCACAGCCTTCGTCGGCCCGGCTTGCCTGAATCCTGATGGTGCAATGAGCAAGGGACTCACGTCTGAGCATACCCTCCCACACTGAGTGTGGATAAATTCGATTTGGGAAAAAGGGGGTGGTGATGGACAGAGTTTCTGAATGATGCAGAATACTCTTACCAAGTCAAGAGATCATGGTTTTAATCCATCACCGTTTTTTAGCTCACTGCACCATCCCAGCTCAGAACCTGGCTACATGCAAATTAGTCTGTACCTGTCCCAGTGCATGATGGGAACAGGGCAAACCAAACTACCAAGCCAATTCTTATACTGGGAAGGAAACAAGCTTCCGGGGACCGGTTTCTGGCATCACAGCCTTCGTCGGCCCGGCTTGCCTGAATCCTGATGGTGCAATGAGCAAGGGACTCACGTCTGAGCATACCCTCCCACACTGAGTGTGGATAAATTCGATTTGGGAAAAAGGGGGTGGTGATGGACAGAGTTTCTGAATGATGCAGAATACTCTTACCAAGTCAAGAGATCATGGTTTTAATCCATCACCGTTTTTTAGCTCACTGCACCATCCCAGCTCAGAACCTGGCTACATGCAAATTAGTCTGTACCTGTCCCAGTGCATGATGGGAACAGGGCAAACCAAACTACCAAGCCAATTCTTATACTGGGAAGGAAACAAGCTTCCGGGGACCGGTTTCTGGCATCACAGCCTTCGTCGGCCCGGCTTGCCTGAATCCTGATGGTGCAATGAGCAAGGGACTCACGTCTGAGCATAACCTCCCACACTGAGTGTTATGTTATGTTATGTTATGTTATGTTAGATAAATTTATAACGCGCGATAGTTACTCCAAGGAGTGTCCCAGCGCGAAGCCAAATGAGGAGAACTAAAGTAGAAGGCTATGGAAACAGATGGGTTTTGAGGAGACGTTTGAAACAGAGTGGGTCCTTAGTGTTGCGCAAGAAGAAAGGGAGAGCATTCCAGGCAGCGGCAGCTTTAACCGCAAGCGAGCTGCCCCCGAGCCTGGACCGGGAGAAACGAGGAACCTTGGCCAGCAGAAGGGCTGAAGAGCGGAGAGCTCTGGTCGGGGCATAAAATGAAAACCGCCTCTGCAAGTAGATGGGACCCAGGTTGTGAAGGGCTTTGTGGGCGATGACCAATGCTTTAAATTTAACCCTTTCAGCCATGGGCAGCCAATGCAAGGCACGGAAATGAGCGCGAACGCTACTGCTCCTGGCGATTCCAAGGAGGAGCCTTGCGGCTGCATTTTGGATCAACTGCAGCCTGTACATGGAGTAGCCAGGTAAGCCCACATACAGGGCATTGGCGTAGTCCAGGCGGGAAAGTAGCAGTGCCCTAACAACCGTTTCCTTGGCAGTTCTAGGGAGAAGAGGAAGAAAACCCCTAAGCACCTTAAGAAGGCCAAAACAGCCACCCGAGACCTTCTTCACCTGGGCTGAGAACGACAGGTTGTCCTCAAACCACACTCCGAGATTTTTAACGGAGTTACCACTAGAGGGAGGAGGAGGGAGATCCGGGGGCCAGATCTCGCGTCTGAAGTCCAAGGGGAAATTACCATACAGAAGGATCTCTGATTTTGCTTCGTTGCACTTGAGTTGGGCACTAGCAAGCCAACCAAATACCGAAGACAGACACTTCTGTACAGGCAAGACGGAATCTTCCCCCTTGGCCCAGGTAAAAAGAAGCTGTGTGTCATCCGCATAGGCTATCACCTTAGCCCCCAACTTCTCGGCCAAAAAGACCAGAGGAGTAACATAGATGTTAAAAAGGAGGGGGCTAAGGGACGAACCTTGGGGGACACCTGTAGGAACCTCCTGCCGAGAAGAGGCGGCTGGTGGCACCCAGACCTGTTGGGTACGGCCCTCCAGAAAGGACCTCAGCCAAGCGAGGGCCAAGCCAGAAACCCCAATCTCAGAGAGGCGGGAGAGCAGTCTGGCATGGGGCACCGTGTGAAATGCTGCTGACAGATCAAGCATTACCAGAGCTGCTCTGCCACCAGCCTCTAAGCAGTCCCTAATCACCTCTGAGATCTCCACTAGCGCGGACTCTGTGCTATAGGCTGCCCGAAACCCAGACTGGGCAGGGTGCAAAGCCTCAGATCTTTCCACGAATTCGGAGAGATGTCGGGTCACTACCTTCTCACATACCTTAGCAAGGCAAGGGAGAAGGGAGATAGGGCGATAATTGCCGGGCAGCGTGGGGTCAAGGGACGGTTTCTTTAGTAAGGGAAGAATTTTAGCCTGTTTCCACTCCGGCGGAACACAGGCCTCCCTAAGGGAAAGGTTAATAATGGCATTCACCTCAGGGTTGATGATCTCCGCGACCGCGGCCAGCAGTCTGGCAGGGCATACATCCGAAGGAGAACCGGACTTGAGGCCCTTAAGTAATTTCAGAGTACAAGCCATGTCGACAGGTGGGAAGACCGACAGAGCGTGAATAGGAGCGCCCCCAGAGGGAACAGTCAACCCATCATCCGCCTGGAGAGCCGAACACACAGGCAAGGACTGCTGTATCATACGGATTTTATCCTTGAAAAAGCAGGACAGGGTATTGCACCAGTCAGTCGTGGCCGGGCCCGAGCAATTGAGAGCGACAGGGGATGTAAAGCTCTGCACTATATGAAAGATCTCCTTCGAGTTGTTGCAGGCCTGTTCAATACGCTCAGTGAAATAATGCTTTTTAGCCTGAGAAATGGCGGCATAATAGATCTTTTGCTTAGTCCTCAGAGCGGCCTTAGCCAAAGGACAGTAGTCCTGACGGCGCCAGGCCCGTTCCAATTTTTTGCAGCTGTGTTTGAGCGAGCGCAGCTCATCCGAAAACCATGGTTTTGAAGGCGCTACTCTCGAGGGCCGAGAGGAAGTAGGAGTAGCCAGCAAGGTCACGGACTTGTCCAGCCAGTTGGAAAAGCCAGCAAGGCTACCCTCGAGATTATTAATAAGGTAGGGCCTGGAGGCCGTCAGGGCCCCAGCCAAAGAAACGGGGTCCACCTTCTTAAAAGCTGGTTTCCGAGAGGTAGAAACAGCCGCATGAGGCTGGCCAGCCTTCCAGGAAAAAAAAGTGATAAAGTGGTCTGACCACACAAGGGGAAGAGGATCCTCAACTAGGATGTTAAAATTAGAACAGATCGGGTCAAGGATGTGGCCACCCTGATGCGTAGGGTGGATAACCCATTGAGACAGTTGAGTCATCTGAAGAATCTCTTTAAAGGCACACGCCTCGGTAGATGACCCTTGATCCAAGTGTAGGTTCAAGTCCCCAAGGAACAGGAACTGGGAAAAGCGAAGCGCCCTTGCAGTAAGCTCATCCCCCCACTTCTGAATGGAAGCATGGGCAGAGCCAGGGGGACGATAGACCAGCGCCCCACCAAGAAGAAAGTGGGGGGAGAGCCTAATACTGAAATCCAGCGCTTCACCCGTGCCCCAAGCATGGGTTTCGCCCCTAATAAATTCCCATTTGTCTCTGAAGACAACCGCTACACCGCCGCCCCTGCCTTCCGAACGGTCGGCCCTTGCCATTTTAAAACCCTCCGGGATAGCCAGAGTAACATAGGGGTCAGAGTTAGAATAAATTCGATTTGGGAAAAAGGGGGTGGTGATGGACAGAGTTTCTGAATGATGCAGAATACTCTTACCAAGTCAAGAGATCATGGTTTTAATCCATCACCGTTTTTTAGCTCACTGCACCATCCCAGCTCAGAACCTGGCTACATGCAAATTAGTCTGTACCTGTCCCAGTGCATGATGGGAACAGGGCAAACCAAACTACCAAGCCAATTCTTATACTGGAAAGGAAAAAAGCTTCCGGGGACCGGTTTCTGGCATCACAGCCTTCGTCGGCCCGGCTTGCCTGAATCCTGATGGTGCAATGAGCAAGGGACTCACGTCTGAGCATACCCTCCCACACTGAGTGTGGATAAATTCGATTTGGGAAAAAGGGGGTGGTGATGGACAGAGTTTCTGAATGATGCAGAATACTCTTACCAAGTCAAGAGATCATGGTTTTAATCCATCACCGTTTTTTAGCTCACTGCACCATCCCAGCTCAGAACCTGGCTACATGCAAATTAGTCTGTACCTGTCCCAGTGCATGATGGGAACAGGGCAAACCAAACTACCAAGCCAATTCTTATACTGGGAAGGAAACAAGCTTCCGGGGACCGGTTTCTGGCATCACAGCCTTCGTCGGCCCGGCTTGCCTGAATCCTGATGGTGCAATGAGCAAGGGACTCACGTCTGAGCATACCCTCCCACACTGAGTGTGGATACATTCGATTTGGGAAAAAGGGGGTGGTGATGGACAGAGTTTCTGAATGATGCAGAATACTCTTACCAAGTCAAGAGATCATGGTTTTAATCCATCACCGTTTTTTAGCTCACTGCACCATCCCAGCTCAGAACCTGGCTACATGCAAATTAGTCTGTACCTGTCCCAGTGCATGATGGGAACAGGGCAAACCAAACTACCAAGCCAATTCTTATACTGGGAAGGACACAAGCTTCCGGGGACCGGTTTCTGGCATCACAGCCTTCGTCGGCCCGGCTTGCCTGAATCCTGATGGTGCAATGAGCAAGGGACTCACGTCTGAGCATACCCTCCCACACTGAGTGTGGATACATTCGATTTGGGAAAAAGGGGGTGGTGATGGACAGAGTTTCTGAATGATGCAGAATACTCTTACCAAGTCAAGAGATCATGGTTTTAATCCATCACCGTTTTTTAGCTCACTGCACCAGCCCAGCTCAGAACCTGGCTACATGCAAATTAGTCTGTAACTGTCCCAGTGCATGATGGGAACATGGCAAACCAAACTACCAAGCCAATTCTTATACTGGGAAGGAAACAAGCTTCCGGGGACCGGTTTCTGGCATCACAACATTCGTCGGCCCGGCTTGCCTGAATCCTGATGGTGCAATGAGCAAGGGACTCACGTCTGAGCATACCCTCCCACACTGAGTGTGGATAAATTCGATTTGGGAAAAAGGGGGTGGTGATGGACAGAGTTTCTGAATGATGCAGAATACTCTTACCAAGTCAAGAGATCATGATTTTAATCCATCACCGTTTTTTAGCTCACTGCACCATCCCAGCTCAGAACCTGGGTACATGCAAATTAGTCTGTACCTGTCCCAGTGCATGATGGGAACAGAGCAAACCAAACTACCAAGCCAATTTTTATACTGGGAAGGAAACAAGCTTCCGGGGACCGGTTTCTGGCATCACAGCCTTCGTCGGCCCGGCTTGCCTGAATCCTGATGGTGCAATGAGCAAGGGACTCACGTCTGAGCATACCCTCCCACACTGAGTGTGGATAAATTCGATTTGGGAAAAAGGGGGTGGTGATGGACAGAGTTTCTGAATGATGCAGAATACTCTTACCAAGTCAAGAGATCATGGTTTTAATCCATCACCGTTTTTTAGCTCACTGCACCATCCCAGCTCAGAACCTGGCTACATGCAAATTAGTCTGTACCTGTCCCAGTGCATGATGGGAACAGGGCAAACCAAACTACCAAGCCAATTCTTATACTGGGAAGGAAACAAGCTTCCGGGGACCGGTTTCTGGCATCACAGCCTTCGTCGGCCCGGCTTGCCTGAATCCTGATGGTGCAATGAGCAAGGGACTCACGTCTGAGCATACCCTCCCACACTGAGTGTGGATAAATTCGATTTGGGAAAAAGGGGGTGGTGATGGACAGAGTTTCTGAATGATGCAGAATACTCTTATCAAGTCAAGAGATCATGGTTTTAATCCATCACCGTTTTTTAGCTCACTGCACCATCCCAGCTCAGAACCTGGCTACATGCAAATTAGTCTGTACCTGTCCCAGTGCATGATGGGAACAGGGCAAACCAAACTACCAAGCCAATTCTTATACTGGGAAGGAAACAAGCTTCCGGGGACCGGTTTCTGGCATCACAGCCTTCGTCGGCCCGGCTTGCCTGAATCCTGATGGTGCAATGAGCAAGGGACTCACGTCTGAGCATACCCTCCCACACTGAGTGTGGATAAATTCGATTTGGGAAAAAGGGGGTGGTGATGGACAGAGTTTCTGAATGATGCAGAATACTCTTACCAAGTCAAGAGATCATGGTTTTAATCCATCACCGTTTTTTAGCTCACTGCACCATCCCAGCTCAGAACCTGGCTACATGCAAATTAGTCTGTACCTGTCCCAGTGCATGATGGGAACAGGGCAAACCAAACTACCAAGCCAATTCTTATACTGGGAAGGAAACAAGCTTCCGGGGACCGGTTTCTGGCATCACAGCCTTCGTCGGCCCGGCTTGCCTGAATCCTGATGGTGCAATGAGCAAGGGACTCACGTCTGAGCATACCCTCCCACACTGAGTGTGGATAAATTCGATTTGGGAAAATTGGGGTGGTGATGGACAGAGTTTCTGAATGATGCAGAATACTCTTACCAAGTCAAGAGATCATGGTTTTAATCCATCACCGTTTTTTAGCTCACTGCACCATCCCAGCTCAGAACCTGGCTACATGCAAATTAGTCTGTACCTGTCCCAGTGCATGATGGGAACAGGGCAAACCAAACTACCAAGCCAATTCTTATACTGGGAAGGACACAAGCTTCCGGGGACCGGTTTCTGGCATCACAGCCTTCGTCGGCCCAGCTTGCCTGAATCCTGATGGTGCAATGAGCAAGGGACTCACGTCTGAGCATACCCTCCCACACTGAGTGTGGATACATTCGATTTGGGAAAAAGGGGGTGGTGATGGACAGAGTTTCTGAATGATGCAGAATACTCTTACCAAGTCAATAGATCATGGTTTTAATCCATCACCGTTTTTTAGCTCACTGCACCATCCCAGCTCAGAACCTGGCTACATGCAAATTAGTCTGTAACTGTCCCAGTGCATGATGGGAACAAACTACCAAGCCAATTCTTATACTGGGAAGGAAACAAGCTTCCGGGGACCGGTTTCTGGCATCACAGCCTTCGTCGGCCCGGATTGCCTGAATCCTGATGGTGCAATGAGCAAGGGACTCACGTCTGAGCATACCCTCCCACACTGAGTGTGGATAAATTCGATTTGGGAAAAAGGGGGTGGTGATGGACAGAGTTTCTGAATGATGCAGAATACTCTTACCAAGTCAAGAGATCATGGTTTTAATCCATCACCGTTTTTTAGCTCACTGCACCATCCCAGCTCAGAACCTGGGTACATGCAAATTAGTCTGTACCTGTCCCAGTGCATGATGGGAACAGGGCAAACCAAACTACCAAGCCAATTCTTATACTGGGAAGGACACAAGCTTCCGGGGACCGGTTTCTGGCATCACAGCCTTCGTCGGCCCGGTTTGCCTGAATCCTGATGGTGCAATGAGCAAGGGACTCACGTCTGAGCATATCCTCCCACACTGAGTGTGGATAAATTCGATTTGGGAAAAAGGGGGTGGTGATGGACAGAGTTTCTGAATGATGCAGAATACTCTTACCAAGTCAAGAGATCATGGTTTTAATCCATCACCGTTTTTTAGCTCACTGCACCATCCCAGCTCAGAACCTGGCTACATGCAAATTAGTCTGTACCTGTCCCAGTGCATGATGGGAACAGGGCAAACCAAACTACCAAGCCAATTCTTATACTGGGAAGGAAACAAGCTTCCGGGGACCGGTTTCTGGCATCACAGCCTTCGTCGGCCCGGCTTGCCTGAATCCTGATGGTGCAATGAGCAAGGGACTCACGTCTGAGCATACCCTCCCACACTGAGTGTGGATAAATTCGATTTGGGAAAAAGGGGGTGGTGATGGACAGAGTTTCTGAATGATGCAGAATACTCTTATCAAGTCAAGAGATCATGGTTTTAATCCATCACCGTTTTTTAGCTCACTGCACCATCCCAGCTCAGAACCTGGCTACATGCAAATTAGTCTGTACCTGTCCCAGTGCATGATGGGAACAGGGCAAACCAAACTACCAAGCCAATTCTTATACTGGGAAGGAAACAAGCTTCCGGGGACCGGTTTCTGGCATCACAGCCTTCGTCGGCCCGGCTTGCCTGAATCCTGATGGTGCAATGAGCAAGGGACTCACGTCTGAGCATACCCTCCCACACTGAGTGTGGATAAATTCGATTTGGGAAAAAGGGGGTGGTGATGGACAGAGTTTCTGAATGATGCAAAATACTCTTACCAAGTCAAGAGATCATGGTTTTAATCCATCACCGTTTTTTAGCTCACTGCACCATCCCAGCTCAGAACCTGGCTACATGCAAATTAGTCTGTACCTGTCCCAGTGCATGATGGGAACAGGGCAAACCAAACTACCAAGCCAATTCTTATATTGGGAAGGAAACAAGCTTCCGGGGACCGGTTTCTGGCATCACAGCCTTCGTCGGCCCGGCTTGCCTGAATCCTGATGGTGCAATGAGCAAGGGACTCACGTCTGAGCATACCCTCCCACACTGAGTGTGGATAAATTCGATTTGGGAAAAAGGGGGTGGTGATGGACAGAGTTTCTGAATGATGCAGAATACTCTTACCAAGTCAAGAGATCATGGTTTTAATCCATCACCGTTTTTTAGCTCACTGCACCATCCCAGCTCAGAACCAGTCTACATGCAAATTAGTCTGTACCTGTCCCAGTGCATGATGGGAACAGGGCAAACCAAACTACCAAGCCAATTCTTATACTGGGAAGGACACAAGCTTCCGGGGACCGGTTTCTGGCATCACAGCCTTCGTCGGCCCAGCTTGCCTGAATCCTGATGGTGCAATGAGCAAGGGACTCACGTCTGAGCATACCCTCCCACACTGAGTGTGGATACATTCGATTTGGGAAAAAGGGGGTGGTGATGGACAGAGTTTCTGAATGATGCAGAATACTCTTACCAAGTCAAGAGATCATGGTTTTAATCCATCACCGTTTTTTAGCTCACTGCACCATCCCAGCTCAGAACCTGGCTACATGCAAATTAGTCTGTAACTGTCCCAGTGCATGATGGGAACAGGGCAAAGCAAACTACCAAGCCAATTCTTATACTGGGAAGGAAACAAGCTTCCGGGGACCGGTTTCTGGCATCACAGCCTTCGTCGGCCCGGCTTGCCTGAATCCTGATGGTGCAATGAGCAAGGGACTCACGTCTGAGCATACCCTCCCACACTGAGTGTGGATAAATTCGATTTGGGAAAAAGGGGGTGGTGATGGACAGAGTTTCTGAATGATGCAGAATACTCTTACCAAGTCAAGAGATCATGGTTTTAATCCATCACCGTTTTTTAGCTCACTGCACCATCCCAGCTCAGAACCTGGGTACATGCAAATTAGTCTGTACCTGTCCCAGTGCATGATGGGAACAGGGCAAACCAAACTACCAAGCCAATTCTTATACTGGGAAGGACACAAGCTTCCGGGGACCGGTTTCTGGCATCACAGCCTTCGTCGGCCCGGCTTGCCTGAATCCTGATGGTGCAATGAGCAAGGGACTCACGTCTGAGCATACCCTCCCACACTGAGTGTGGATAAATTCGATTTGGGAAAAAGGGGGTGGTGATGGACAGAGTTTCTGAATGATGCAGAATACTCTTACCAAGTCAAGAGATCATGGTTTTAATCCATCACCGTTTTTTAGCTCACTGCACCATCCCAGCTCAGAACCTGGCTACATGCAAATTAGTCTGTACCTGTCCCAGTGCATGATGGGAACAGGGCAAACCAAACTACAAAGCCAATTCTTATACTGGGAAGGAAACAAGCTTCCGGGGACCGGTTTCTGGCATCACAGCCTTCGTCGGCCCGGCTTGCCTGAATCCTGATGGTGCAATGAGCAAGGGACTCACGTCTGAGCATACCCTCCCACACTGAGTGTGGATAAATTCTATTTGGGAAAAAGGGGGTGGTGATGGACAGAGTTTCTGAATGATGCAGAATACTCTTACCAAGTCAAGAGATCATGGTTTTAATCCATCACCGTTTTTTAGCTCACTTCACCATCCCAGCTCAGAACCAGGCTACATGCAAATTAGTCTGTAACTGTCCCAGTGCATGATGGGCATAGGGCAAACCAAACTACCAAGCCAATTCTTATACTGGGAAGGAAACAAGCTTCCAGGGACCGGTTTCTGGCATCACAGCCTTCGTCGGCCCGGCTTGCCTGAATCCTGATGGTGCAATGAGCAAGGGACTCACGTCTGAGCATACCCTCCCACACTGAGTGTGGATAAATTCGATTTGGGAAAAAGGGGGTGGTGATGGACAGAGTTTCTGAATGATGCAGAATACTCTTACCAAGTCAAGAGATCATGGTTTTAATCCATCACCGTTTTTTAGCTCACTGCACCATCCCAGCTCAGAACCTGGCTACATGCAAATTAGTCTGTACCTGTCCCAGTGCATGATGGGAACAGGGCAAACCAAACTACCAAGCCAATTCTTATACTGGGAAGGAAACAAGCTTCCGGGGACCGGTTTCTGGCATCACAGCCTTCGTCGGCCCGGCTTGCCTGAATCCTGATGGTGCAATGAGCAAGGGACTCACGTCTGAGAATACCCTCCCACACTGAGTGTGGATAAATTCGATTTGGGAAAAAGGGGGTGGTGATGGACAGAGTTTCTGAATGATGCAGAATACTCTTACCAAATCAAGAGATCATGGTTTTAATCCATCACCGTTTTTTAGCTCACTGCACCATCCCAGCTCAGAACCTGGCTACATGCAAATTAGTCTGTACCTGTCCCAGGTCACTACGCCACTGGAGTCAAGCTATCCTGGCTGATGACGGCTGATAGCCAGAAACCGGCCCTAGGATGCTTGATTCCGGTCCAGGGAAGACATGGCTTGGCAGTTCGGGCTGGACTGTTCCCATGAGGCACAGGGTCAAGACTGATTTGCATATGGCCATGTCTAAACTGGGGTGGCGTAGTGGGCAAAAGAACGATGGATTTAACCCAGATCTCTTGACTGGGGGAGAATGTCTGCATTGTCAGCATTCCGTCCATCATTTGTTTGTTGTAACGCTTTTCGCCCTAAGTGGGATGGGTATTCCCAGACGTGGGACCCGTGCTCACTACGCCACTGGAGTCAAGCTATCCTGGCTGATGACGGCTGATAGCCAGAAACCGGTCCTAGGATGCTTGATTCCGGTCCAGGGAAGACATGGCTTGGCAGTTTGGGCTGGACTGTTCCCATGAGGCACAGGGTCAAGACTGATTTGCATATGGCCATGTCTAAACTGGGATGGCGTAGTGGGCAAAAGAACGATGGATTTAACCCAGATCTCTTGACTGGGGGAGAATGTCAGCATTCCGTCCATCATTTGTTTGTTGTAACGCTTTTTGCCCTAAGTGGGATGGGTATTCCCAGACGTGGGACCCGTGCTCACTACGCCACTGGAGTCAAGCTATCCTGGCTGATGACGGCTGATAGCCAGAAACCGGTCCTAGGATGCTTGATTCCGGTCCAGGGAAGACATGGCTTGGCAGTTCGGGCTGGACTGTTCCCATGAGGCACAGGGTCAAGACTGATTTGCATATGGCCATGTCTAAACTGGGGTGGCATAGTGGGCAAAAGAACGATGGATTTAACCCAGATCTCTTGACTGGGGGAGAATGTCTGCATTGTCAGCATTCCGTCCATCATTTGTTTGTTGTAACGCTTTTCGCCCTAAGTGGGATGGGTATTCCCAGACGTGGGACCCGTGCTCACTACGCCACTGGAGTCAAGCTATCCTGGCTGATGACGGCTGATAGCCAGAAACCGGTCCTAGGATGCTTGATTCCGGTCCAGGGAAGACATGGCTTGGCAGTTCGGGCTGGACTGTTCCCATGAGGCACAGGGTCAAGACTGATTTGCATATGGCCATGTCTAAACTGGGGTGGCGTAGTGGGCAAAAGAACGATGGATTTAACCCAGATCTCTTGACTGGGGGAGAATGTCTGCATTGTCAGCATTCCGTCCATCATTTGTTTGTTGTAACGCTTTTCGCCCTAAGTGGGATGGGTATTCCCAGACGTGGGACCCGTGCTCACTACGCCACTGGAGTCAAGCTATCCTGGCTGATGACGGCTGATAGCCAGAAACCGGTCCTAGGATACTTGATTCCGGTCCAGGGAAGACATGGCTTGGCAGTTCGGGCTGGACTGTTCCCATGAGGCACAGGGTCAAGACTGATTTGCATATGGCCATGTCTAAACTGGGGTGGCGTAGTGGGCAAAAGAACGATGGATTTAACCCAGATCTCTTGACTGGGGGAGAATGTCTGCATTGTCAGCATTCCGTCCATCATTTGTTTGTTGTAACGCTTTTTGCCCTAAGTGGGATGGGTATTCCCAGACGTGGGACCCGTGCTCATTACGCCACTGGAGTCAAGCTATCCTGGCTGATGACGGCTGATAGCCAGAAACCGGTCCTAGGATGCTTGATTCCGGTCCAGGGAAGACATGGCTTGGCAGTTCGGGCTGGACTGTTCCCATGAGGCACAGGGTCAAGACTGATTTGCATATGGCCATGTCTAAACTGGGGTGGCGTAGTGGGCAAAAGAATGATGGATTTAACCCAGATCTCTTGACTGGGGGAGAATGTCTGCATTGTCAGCATTCTGTCCATCATTTGTTTGTTGTAACGCTTTTTGCCCTAAGTGGGATGGGTATGCCCAGACGTGGGACCCGTGCTCACTACGCCACTGGAGTCAAGCTATCCTGGCTGATGACGGCTGATAGCCAGAAACCGGTCCTAGGATGCTTGATTCCGGTCCAGGGAAGACATGGCTTGGCAGTTCGGGCTGGACTGTTCCCATGAGACACAGGGTCAAGACTGATTTGCATATGGCCATGTCTAAACTGGGGTGGCGTAGTGGGCAAAAGAACGATGGATTTAACCCAGATCTCTTGACTGGGGGAGAATGTCTGCATTGTCAGCATTCCGTCCATCATTTGTTTGTTGTAACGCTTTTCGCCCTAAGTGGGATGGGTATTCCCAGACGTGGGACCCGTGCTCACTACGCCACTGGAGTCAAGCTATCCTGGCTGATGACGGCTGATAGCCAGAAACCGGTCCTAGGATGCTTGATTCCGGTCCAGGGAAGACATGGCTTGGCAGTTCGGGCTGGACTGTTCCCATGAGGCACAGGGTCAAGACTGATTTGCATATGGCCATGTCTAAATTGGGGTGGCGTAGTGGGCAAAAGAACGATGGATTTAACCCAGATCTCTTGACTGGGGGAGAATGTCTGCATTGTCAGCATTCCGTCCATCATTTGTTTGTTGTAACGCTTTTCGCCCTAAGTGGGATGGGTATTCCCAGACGTGGGACCCGTGCTCACTACGCCACTGGAGTCAAGCTATCCTGGCTGATGACGGCTGATAGCCAGAAACCGGTCCTAGGATGCTTGATTCCGGTCCAGGGAAGACATGGCTTGGCAGTTCGGGCTGGACTGTTCCCATGAGGCACAGGGTCAAGACTGATTTGCATATGGCCATGTCTAAACTGGGGTGGCGTAGTGGGCAAAAGAACGATGGATTTAACCCAGATCTCTTGACTGGGGGAGAATGTCTGCATTGTCAGCATTCCGTCCATCATTTGTTTGTTGTAACGCTTTTCGCCCTAAGTGGGATGGGTATTCCCAGACGTGGGACCCGTGCTCACTACGCCACTGGAGTCAAGCTATCCTGGCTGATGACGGCTGATAGCCAGAAACCGGTCCTAGGATGCTTGATTCCGGTCCAGGGAAGACATGGCTTGGCAGTTCGGGCTGGACTGTTCCCATGAGGCACAGGGTCAAGACTGATTTGCATATGGCCATGTCTAAACTGGGGTGGCGTAGTGGGCAAAAGAACGATGGATTTAACCCAGATCTCTTGACTGGGGGAGAATGTCTGCATTGTCAGCATTCCGTCCATCATTTGTTTGTTGTAACGCTCCTCACCTAAGGGGCGGAAGAAGGAAAAGAAGGGAAAAAGCTCAAAAGGGGGGGCCGGCGAGCCGAAACAGAGACTTCCTAAGAATTTGCCCCTCCGAGGTAAACCGACCCCATCTTTGAAGTCCTATTTTAAAATCTTGGAGCAGGCCATGGATTCTAAGGGGAGCTGCTCACCTCTTCTATCTTCTTTACCCAAGTCAGCATCTAAGTTAACAGGAAAGAAAGCTCCAAATGCGTCACAGCTTCCTACTCAACCATCGAGGGGTTCAATTCATACTACTACACAACCCCCTGCAGGTATTTGTACGACCCAAGGGGGCCTACCTCTAACCAACAGATACTCTATTCTAGACTGTGACTCAGTAATACAAGAGGCTCCACCAGGTGATGGGGTAGCCCCACAGCTGAGTATGGATACCCCTGTTGGTCCCAGGCTCTCTCAATTAGAGTCTTTGTTACTAAACATGAGGGAGGATTTGTTATCTAAGTTTGCAATTTCCGAGGCAAATCAAAAAAGCATTCACGATCAATGTGCCAACTTAGAGGCTAAGTTGGACGAAGTGTCTAAGCGAACTGGAGTATTGGAAGAAGAGGTGTCCCTGCTTACAGGGGCCTCCCAGCGACACGAGGGAGATCTGGAGGCTCTCAGGTTGCAAAACAAAAGCCTCCAAATGGATATCGAGAGACTCGAGATACATTCGAGAAGGAACAATCTCAAATTTTTGAAGATTCCTGAGGGAGCCGAGAAAGGGGATGTTAAAGCATTTATCTGCAATCTGCTTAGAGAGGGGGTACTAAAAGATAGGCCGGATATAGACCTTGAGGCCGAAATTCAAAGAGCTCACAGAGATCCCTTTAGGCTTCATAAGGAGAGGAAGGCACCCAGGAAAATCCTGGTGAATTTCCTTACCTATACGGTAAAGGAGCTAATACTGACCAGAGCACTATCTGATACAACCCTCCAGATAGATTCTATCAGATATCTGATCAGGTCAGATGTAGGAAAAGCCACAGCACAAAGGCAGTGGGAGCTGGGAAATAGAATGCCCGACCTGAGGAGCCTTGGTGCCCAGGTTCAAATGAAATTCCCTGCATTCTTAAAAGTTGTTCGGAGGAATAAGAATCATAATTTTCTATCCCCGTATGAAGTTGACTCCTTCATAACCTCAATAAGAGAGAGTTCTTAGTAAAACTCCCTAATGGAATTTAATTGAAAATAGAAGGAGAGGAAAAAAAACAAGTGGAAAAGGGTGGGAAAAAAGAAGAAAAAAATAAAAATAAAATAAAAATAAAAAGGAAAAAAAAGGGAGGGAAAAGGGGGAAAAAAAAAAAGGATAGGAGGAGAAAAGACGAACAAAGAGAAGGAAAGATAAGATGTAAGAAGTGGGAGAATGGAAGCAGGGAGAAAAGGAAAGAAAGAGAGGGAAGGGAAAGAAAAGGGGACAGGTTTTTTCCCTTTAGTTATTAGTCATTAGTCACCCGGCTCGTATATAGGAGTCTGGTTTTTTTTTTTTTTTTTTTTGGTGGTTTTTTTTTTTGTATTTGAGTAACCGACGGGAGGAGCTAGGTCAGACTACAGGAACCCCCATAGGCGACAAGATCGCCAGAGTAGGTATGGGAGGGGTTCCTCAGGGGGGGGGGCGGGTCGTGGGGTGGTAGGGGCAAAAGGGGTAAAACAAATTCTCTTATACACATTAATGAATACACTGGTTATGGAAGGGAGCAGGGTTCGTGGTGATAGATGGAATGGTTAATATGAATAATAAAATCAAATTTGTTAGCTGGAATGTGAATGGCCTAAGAGACAGGAGGAAACTTTCAAGGGTTAATGAATATTTATTTATGTCAGGGGCTCAGGTTTGTTTATTGGAAGAAACCCATTTAGAGAAAAGAGAGTGTGAGTCCGGTCTGGGAAAGGCTAAGTGGATACAAGAAGTCCTATGCTCAGACCAGAGTGGTAGTACTAGAGGGGTAGCAATACTGATCAGAGCTAATGCAGGAATTAAGGTTGTGAAATTTGATACGGATCAGTCAGGGAGGTGGCTGGTGGCGTCTCTACAAAGTCGGGGCATTCCTTTTGTATGTGCTGTATATTATGGCCCGAATCAAGACCTACCAGGGGCACTCCTCAAGCTGAGAGCAACACTCTTAGACTATACAGGGCCAGTTATTCTAGGGGGTGATTTCAATCTGATTTTGGATGACAAGCTGGATAGAACATCAAGGGTTAAATTTACACCCCCAGTAAAATCCCGGAGAGAGCTCAAAAATCTAGTTAAAGATCATAACCTTACGGACGTCTGGAGATATAGAAACAGCACAAAGAGGGACTTTTCTTTCTATAGCCGTAGGCACGGCCACCACTCCAGAATAGACTTTTTCCTCATTGATCAGATGCTACTTGCGGCCGTTGATACTATCGAATATACCCCAGCTATCTTGTCGGACCACTCAACTGTGAAGTTAACCATTACTTTTAAAGCAAAAGAAATACAAAGGAGATGGACTCTAGACAGACTTATGCTATTAGAGGAGGGGATAAAAATGGAGATGATAATTTTGACTGTGGACTTCTTTAATAATAACATAGGCTCAGCCTCCCAACAAGTGGTCTGGGAATCATTTAAAGCTTTTCTGCGTGGTATGCTGACCTCTTTGTCACTTGTGAGGAATAGGAAGAATAAAGAGAAGAAGGAAGAAGAGCTTCGTAAAATTAAATCGAAAGAGCTGGAACTTCAAGTAGCCGCAGCCAATCAGTCCAGTATGAAACCTCTCCTGCAAAAGAAGCTAGATGGCCTGCGAGCAGATTATCAAGCGGGCCTGGACAAGGTCCTCAAAGCCAGATGGGACGCTAGCAAACTTCAAAATTTTTCATATGGGGAATAATGTGGTCGCCTTCTTGCTTGGAAATCTCGGATAGATAGAAATAGAAATTTGATCACCAGTCTAACCCAGGGAAGCTCGGGTATTGTTACAAGCGATGATGAGAAAATTAGGGAGGAGGTTGAATCCTTTTTCAAAACGCTGTACACGGCTAAAATAAACCAATCCCCTTTGCTATTAGAAAACTGGCTAAGTAAGATACAGCTTCCATGTCTGGCAGAAGAGAACAATAGTTTCCTTGCCTCAGACATAAAAGAAGGTGAGGTTAGAGCTCAGTTGATGAGAATGGCTAATGGTAAGGCAGCTGGGCCCGATGGTCTCCCTGTGGCAGTTTATAGGATAATTATAGACCAAATAGTGCCTGTCCTTACAACTCTGTGCAACAAAATCTTTGCAGATGGGGGGAATGCCCCCGATTCATGGGCAGAGGCTACTGTATCTTTAATCCTGAAACCAAATAAAGATCCATTAAATATTGAATCCTATAGGCCAGTTTCACTATTAAATACAGACTATAAGGTCTTTGCCGGCGTGATTGCAGCTAGACTTGCTAAAACGGTTAAGACAATTATCCATCAAGATCAAAGGGGTTTCATCCCTGATAGACAACTAAACGAACTGACATTTCAAGCTATCGCAGCGATAGATGTTGCTATCAGTAAGAAGCTTCCTTTGACCCTGGCGGCAGTGGATGCCGCCAAGGCGTTTGACCAGGTAGATTGGCTATATCTATGGAGGGTTTTGGGAGCCTTTGGTTTTCCAAATAAATTCATAATGGCTATGAGGTCTCTTTACCGCTCCCCACGGGCAAAGATATTAATCAACGGTCTTTTAACCAACTGAGTACCAATTGCCCGCGGGACCAGGCAGGGCTGTCCGCTGTCACCCTTATTGTTTGATTTATATATTGAGCCTTTTGTTTGTTTGCTTAGGTCTGACCTAGTATTTGAACCCTTTAGGATTTCTGATTTAGAATTAAAATTTGCTTTATATGCAGATGATCTTCTTATGTTTACTTCAAACCCTGGGGTTGCCTTGCCCAAAATGATAGCTTTAGCTGAAGAATTTGGGGAGTTCTCTGGTTATTCCATTAAGAAAGAAAAAACTGAAATCATGGAGTGGAACCAAGAGGTCAGTACGGTGGGAGCTAAGTCAAAAATGAGGTACCTGGGGGTCCTTTTGACCCATAAATTGGAGGATATTACTAAAACCAACATGGATAAGGTTTCTAAGGAGGTTTGTGCTCTATTGCAAAGATGGTCATCACTCCCTTTTAACATCTTTGGGAGGGTGAATCTAATTAAGATGATCATCCTTCCTAAACTTACTTTTTTATTCAATTCCATCCCCTTATCCTTTAATACCGCATCTATTAAAAAGCTGCAAGGGAAACTGGGTTCCTTTATCTGGAACTCTAAATCGCCAAGGGTAGCATGGAAGAAGCTTAGGAGATCTTTAAAGACAGGAGGTCTGGCCTTCCCGGATTTATTGGTGTATTGTCATGCTTTCCATTTTAAAAATTTTAGACCCTTAGCGGGGGAGATAGAGGCAACATCGTTAGGCTTATTATTTCAAGCGTTGTTACGGGATGTACCACAGGGCCAATCATATTTTCTTTTTAAGTTTGGAGACCCAACATTTTTTAAAAAGATAAGACTAAAGGTTTTGGGGACAGCTATCAGAAATTGGGTTTTTGTAAGGCAGAAGCTTGATATTCCTTACTATGCAGTGCAGGCTCCAATTTGGGACTCTCCAGGAACACCGGACTGCCTTGAAGACTCACTGTCTCGCCCTCTCAGGGCCGCTGGGATTGAGCGGTGGGGAGATCTCCAGGTCGACTCGCAGCTTCTCAGCTGGGAGGCAATATCGGGTCTTACCGGGGGTTCACTCACTAGGTTTAAATACCACCAGCTATCCAGATGGTGGTTAACTAAGCCCTGGAATCTCAATAACCCTAATCCAAAATTTGATCTTGTACACAGGAAGAACAAGTGGAAGAATCAAATCTCATACTGGTATACAGCTATGTTAGAATCCAAAAACATCTCTGAACTAGAGGTACAAAAGCTATGGAATAATATACTAGTATCAGAGAGTGCAGACTTGGTGGATATTTGGGTTGATTCATTTACTACCCTGCAGGCTGTTCTGAAGCCGGCCACATTAAAGCGGAATCATTTGTACACCATGTATAGGGCATATATATCCCCAAAGAAACTTATGAAATTTGCTAATCTAGAATATTATTGCCCAAGATGCAGACTCCTGGCCGCCGATGATGTGCATATGCTGGCCGCCTGTCCAGAAATAAAAAACTACTGGGATTCAGTACAGGGCTTTCTGGGGGAGGTTCTCCAGAAACCAATGGTAATAACGACTAGCACCATTCTCTCCGGACTTGGAGCAGTTTATAACACTGACGATCTCAACACAAGGTTCATTTTTTACGTTATACTCCTTGCCAGGCGAGAGTTATGCAGAGCCTGGAAGGATCCATTACCTCCTTCTTTTTCAAACTGCCTTAAACATGTTATTTTTACCAGTAAGTCAGACATGGCATGTGATCACACAAGCTTTGAAAAAATCTGGAAGCCCCTGGTGGCATGGCAAGACAGGTAAAGGTAATTTGGTGCTCCTATGATTTATCTTGGGCCCTGTTGGTTCCTAAACCTCCCTAGTAACGCAGGGAGCCAGCAATGACGTGAAAAGGAGCGGATTGGGAAAGCAGCGGTAACTTGAGGGACCAGGCACGGCTCCGTTTGAACTTGGTTGATTATCATCAGGGACGGGCAGGATTGACCTTTTCAACTTGAGCCGCCTAAGCTCCCTTCAAGAAATTCCATAACGGTATATGAGGAAACCAAAAAAAAAAAAAGAAAAACAAAAAAAAGAAATCTTACAGGTTCCATTAGCGGTAGTAGATTGGTAGATTTATTGTGGAGGGAAATAGACTTGTAGATGAGCAATACTTTGCTATGAAAGACTTGGCCTAACTTATTGCAAAGAGCTTGTGAGAAGGAATTTTATTGATTTCCACATTCCAGTTATTAGAAATGTTGAACTATGGGCTTTTGATTTGGTGTCCTGTGGCTAACTAGATATGCACAAAGGTTAGTTTACACTTTACATAAATCCCACCTAATGTACCTGCAGCAGGAAGGAGACATTTTACTTGGTCATTACAAGGACCCCCTAATGCTACTGCGCACTTCAAGTGGATGTTTGTGCGCAGTCTACTTGATGTGACATTGACAATGTCTGCGACCTGGTATTTCAAAAGACCAGAAGAGGGAAGCGTTGTACCACTAAGTGCACTAAGATTAACACACAACTTCAATGTTATTGGGTCATATTCACAAAACCATTTATGTACCAACGTAATTGTAAATGTAATTGTAATTACATTTATATAGTGCTTGCTACCCCTGACGAGCGGTTGAAGCACTTTATGCCGAGTAGCACGCTACTCTGGAACCCAAGGTTAGTGGTTAATAAAGTGGTTATTGATAGTTATTGGATTTAGTCATATGCTCTCAGGAGCCCATGCCATGCATTTACTCCTGTTTCTTTGCGACAGATTAAATCAATAGGAGTTAAGTATGATTCAAAGTGGAAACTGGGTGGCTTCATGCACATGGCTAGTGAGGTGAATAGGTAGGGTGGCGGAGATAAGGTATTGTTATGCTGCAGAGATGCAGTTTTAAAGAAGGTGAGATTGTGATCAATGATCTAAGGTGTTAGTCATTTGCAGAAACAGAAAAAAAGAGATTAAAGCAGATAGGCATGCGACTGAGGGAAGGCTACACTCAGAAAGAGGTGACATACAGAGCATGAAAGGTAAGGAGAGAGACAATCTAAGGAAATGACAGCAGAGGAATCAGTCAAGAATGTTAAGTCAAGGTAACTTTTTCAAGCAGGTTTAGTGTCATATAGCAGAAGGAGGCTTTCTGAGCTAGCATGGAACCAGGGGATGTACAGTTGTAGAAAGATACACCATTAACTGGTATTTGATATAAAAGGGAAGACTGCTTAAACAATACGAGTCAGAGTGGGCAGTTCATGTAAACATTAAGAGGCTGAGCCCACTGTGTGCCAAGCCTAGGGGCAGACCTTTTAAGCACAGTCTGGAGTACTCACGTTTAGTACATGGTTTGTGTACTGCACAGGGGAAGCGGGTCAGGCTTCTCCTTTAGGGAAAAGTCTCATTTAATGATCTTTCCTCACTGTTCTACCATCACTGCACTCAACAGTTGTTTTACTCCCTGTAAAGGATTTATACTGTCCTGTCTGAGAGCATCTCACCAACACGTGCTCCGATTTATAGTCCATGTTACCTAATCCCATTCTTGGCTGTTTTCACAACAACAGAGTTGCAGATACAAAGGTACCCAGCACAAAACCACCCAAGTGTATTGTGTGAATTTATATACATAGCCTGTGTGGCACATTTATTTTGTATATGATTGACCCAGATTAAAGTAGGCCTGTGGGCTCCATGTGGAAGCTCCTGGCCTGCTCCGGTGCAAAAGATGGAGGGGAGGTTGTGTTACCAGACAGTGGACGTGTACCGCTGACATTCCTGAGCTGGAGGGAGAAGACTCAGACATTCAATTAGGGACAGAGGAAACAGGGGTCTCATAGAAATGCAAATGGACCATTCGCTGAGATAGTCTTCCTATAGCCCTGTCATGTGGTAGATGAAGTGAGGGCTTAAAGGTTACCGACTCGCTAAATAATTTGGGACATGCCGCAACCCTTTTTAGCGGTCGAAAATGGATTTCCCATTTGCAGCCGCTAAAAACGGTCATAAATCTGTCCCTATGCTTTGAAAACAAAGGCAGCTCCCTTCTTGAAGAGCGTCAGTGAAGAATGCTCAGCAGCTGAGTATTCTTCACTGATGCTCCGGCTGCTGACAGATGTGCTGCTATGGTCCTCAGGCAGCACTGCAGCAGGAGGTAGGTGGGGCGAGCTGCGCAGGAGAGATAATGGGCATGGTAGACTGACTCCAGACTACTCTTCAGGGTGCTGGAGGGTAGCTCAAAGAGTTCCAAGCCCCCTAAATAAAGACACACCATGTCAGTACTTTTTAGCGTAAAAAAGCATTTCTTAGGATAGGATTGCAAACAATTATTGGTCTTTAATTACTTTTAAAACAGTAACATCAAAACTTCAAAATACGACACTCCCATTCCTCCCTGAATCATTCCCACCTCACACAAGCTTTCAGCCTCAATGCCTCACCCATAGCTTCCTTCTTCATCCTTGAACTCCCTGACCTCCTTCCATATACCCAGTCTCTCCTGCACGTGCTCGGCCTAAACACCCTCCAAGGAAACTCTTTGTCTCCAAACTCTTCACACCTCACACAAGCTTTCAGCCTCAATGCCTCACCCACAGCTTCCTTCTTCATCCTTCAACTCCCTGACCTCCTTCCATATACCCAGTCTCTCCTGCACGTGCTCGGCCTAAACACCCTCCAAGGAAACTCTTTGTCTCCAAACTCTTCACACCTCACACAAGCTTTCAGCCTCAATGCCTCACCCACAGCTTCCTTCTTCATCCTTGAACTCACTGACCTCCTTCCATATACCCAGTCTCTCCTTCACTTGCCCTGCCTAAACACCCTGCAAGGAAACTCTTTGTCTCCAAACTCTTCACACCTCACACAAGCTTTCAGCCTCAATGCCTCACCCATAGCTTCCTTCTTCATCCTTCAACTCCCTGACCTCCTTCCATATACCTAGTCTCTCCTTCACGTGCCCTGCCTAAACACCCTCCAAGGAAACTCTTTGTCTCCAAACTCTTCACACCTCACACAAGCTTTCAGCCTCAATGCCTCACCCATAGCTTCCTTCTTCATCCTTCAACTCCCTGACCTCCTTCCATATACCCAGTCTCTCCTGCACGTGCTCGGCCTAAACACCCTCCAAGGAAACTCTTTGTCTCCAAACTCTTCACACCTCACACAAGCTTTCAGCCTCAATGCCTCACCCATAGCTTCCTTCTTCATCCTTGAACTCACTGACCTCCTTCCATATACCCAGTCTCTCCTTCACGTGCCCGGCCTCAACACCCTCCAAGGAAACTCTTTGTCTCCAAACTCTTCACACCTCACACAAGCTTTCAGCCTCAATGCCTCACCCACAGCTTCCTTCTTCATCCTTGAACTCACTGACCTCCTTCCATATACCCAGTCTCTCCTTCACGTGCCCGGCCTAAACACCCTCCAAGGAAACTCTTTGTCTCCAAACTCTTCACACCTCACACAAGCTTTCAGCCTCAATGCCTCACCCATAGCTTCCTTCTTCATCCTTCAACTCCCTGACCTCCTTCCATATACCTAGTCTCTCCTTCACGTGCCCTGCCTAAACACCCTCCAAGGAAACTCTTTGTCTCCAAACTCTTCACACCTCACACAAGCTTTCAGCCTCAATGCCTCACCCATAGCTTCCTTCTTCATCCTTGAACTCCCTGACCTCCTTCCATATACCCAGTCTCTCCTTCACTTGCCCGGCCTAAACACCCTCCAAGTAAACTCTTTGTCCTGATTGACGAATCCTGTATACCGTCTTCTTTACCTGTGCTCCCCTGCCCAAGGGGTGTATAGGCCTACATGTGACTCTCCACCCCTTAAAACACTGCCTACGCACTTCAACCCGTCCTATCGAAGCAGGTGCTAGGTGGAATGACACCACCCCAATTCTAACAACATGTAGTATGGGTGGGGGGTCTTTGGTCTTTGGCTAACAACAACCATCCCGGTTGTGCGATGAGTCAGGAAAGGCTGGACCCGCTCTTCCTGAACTCCTTCATAGAACTAAAGATCCTGGACCTTTCCCTTAAACCTAACCTATCCTGTCTTAAGGCTAAGTCTCCTTTGCCCAAAGCACCCTGGGGGGAGTCTAGCCTGCTATCTTCACTTCCCTCAGGAGCTATTATTTAGCAATAAACACACGCCATGTAAGTAATAACATAAAAGGCATTTATTGGGACAAGATTGAAAACAATTATTTAACTTTATTAATCTTTAAAACAGTAACATCAAAACTTCAAAATGACACTCCCATTCCTCTCCAAACTCTTCACACCTCACACAAGCTTTCAGCCCTAATCCCTCATGCCTTTTCTTCATTCTTCCCCCTTCCACTCCCTGACCTCCTTCCATATTCCCAGTCTCTCCTTCACTTGCCCTGCCAAACACCGTCCAATGAAATTCTTTGACCTGATCGATGAATCCTGCACACAGTTTTTTTACATGTGTTTCCTACCCCCCTGAGGGGTGGATACGCCTGCATGCGACTCTCCACCTCCACAAAATGCCGCCTACCAGGAAAACACTGTAGGGCATTTTACTGCTGTCTCCGCATATCTACGAGCAAACCTACTCAACGACACGCCTCAGCTCCATCATTGTGAAAGGTGCACCTCGTCAACCCGGAAAAAACACTGCTCCTCTTCCTTAATGCTCCTATGCGACACCACTGTAATATCCCTGGCCATGCAAAACACCCTCATGGCCCTGTTTAGCTTCCTCCTAGCCTTGTCAATTGCTGCGTGTTTCAATGCTCCCCTCCAAAGTCTGCTCGGCAACATTTTTTTTGATAAACAAATTTTTATTTTCTTTATAGAGAGCAAAATCAAGTAGGACATACAACAGTCTGAGTAACTTGGCATCAATAAAACCTATCACGAAAGCATTGACAATCAATCGCAAGACCCCCCACCCCTCCCTGACCTTCCGCTCCCGGCCCTCGTACCCCCCCTAAAACAAGCCCCCAAGCCATTTCCCCCATACTCTGTGGAACTTTTTGGGGAAGCCCCGGGCAGCGTACAACGTCCGTTCCTGTGCGGCACACCAGTCCACCCCTCTTCTCCATGTAGCACCGTTGGGTGGGTCAATCTGCTTCCATGCGGCTGCGATATCTCTTTTAGCCACCACCAGAGCAGTAGTTAGGAAATATTTTTCGTTCCGGGATCCGTCCGACCCATCCGTTATTCCCAGCAGAGCCAGCTTAGGGTCATGTGGGACCTCCCATCCGAGGACCTCAGTTAATTCGACTTCAATCTCGGCCCAGTAGTTCCCCAGGCGTGAGCAAGACCAGACCATGTGAAAGAAGTCCGCCGGATCTACCCCGCACCGAGCGAATGAAGCGTCCTGACAGAGGCCCGCACGATATAGGCGTTCCAGGGTCAGATATGTGGCGTGGAGATAGTAAAGCTGGATGAGCCGCAGTCTAGCCGAAGTGGTAATCATCCTGGGTGCCATAAGGGCGTCCCTCCAATCAGCTTCATCCAGAGGACCCACCCAGGTCTCCCACCGCAGCCTCAATCCGTTCCAATCCACCGGGGTGTTGTTGACCAGGGACCTGTAAATACGGGATATTCCTCTCCTCCCAAGACACCCCAGCATCACCTGAGCCTCGGGCAGACTATGGTCGGGTATCCTGGAATCTAGGGGGACGTGAGATTGGACTGCGTGGCGCAGTTGGAGGTATTTATAGAATTGCGAAGAGTGTAAAGAGAACCGGCTCTGGAGCTCCTGGAAGGAACACATGTAGCCCCCCCCGCCAGACATCACCCAAGCAGGAGATCCCCAGAAGATCCCATGCCCGAAATCCTTCAAGCCCCGCCACCTCCCGCAGCCAAGTACCGTGCCAAAGTGGTGTGACCCGGGTCACTGTCCCCGACCAACGGGTATGCCACAAGGCGGCGTGCCACGCCAAAAAGGGGGCCCGCACAACATCCGGAAGCGACCAAGGGATCGGCGCCCCATAGAGCATGCTCTGGATAGTTGAGAACCCGGCGAGCTGCACCTCGAGCCTATAAGACGGATCATCCCACCCGCCTGAGAACCAGTCATGAACCACCAGCAGCTGAGTGGCAAGGTAGTACAAATAAAGATTAGTCATGCTCAGGACTCTGTCATATGAAGGAACCCGGCAGCGGTGCAAGGCAAGACGGGGTCTGCCGCCACCCCAGAGAAATTTAGTCGCCATCTTATCCAGGTCCCGGAACCAAGGGCGGGAGAAGGAGCAGGGCGTGTTCTGTAGCATATATAGGAACTTGGGAAGGATCATCATCTTATAAAGTGCAATCCGCCCCAATGGGTTCAACGGGAGCGACTGCCACCTAACCATGTCTGATCTGGTCTTATTGACCACGGGGGCCACATTGAGAGCCCAGCAGAGCTCCGGAAGAAGGGTGACCCAGATCCCCAAATATTTAAAGGAGAGCCTCCGGAGGGGAATATCAGACTGACAATCGAAACACTCCCTAGACGGGTGCAGCGGGACCAGTACATTTTTCCTGGGGTTTAGATGAAGACCAGATGCCTGACCAAACCGGCGAAGAATCTGGCGGACACGGGGCCCCGAGACAGCCGGATCCGAGAGATAGAGAAGGACATCGTCCGCATATAGAGCAATTTTATCAGGGACCATACCCGTCCAGTCCCACCCATGATGAGTAGGATCCGACCGGATCAGTACGGCCAGGGGCTCCATTGCCAGGGCGAAGAGGAGGGGCGAGAGCAGGCAGCCCTGCCGCGTCTCCCGTCCTATGGAGAATGGGCGGGAGAGAGCCCCATTGACCAACACTCGGGCTCGTGGGTCCTCGTACAGGACACGGACCATGGCACGAAACTGGGGGCCAAAACCCATTCGTTCCATGGTGTCTCCAAGATAGTCCCACCCCACTGAGTCAAAGGCAACCAGCAGAAGGGCCAGATAGGGAGAAAGGCGCTCCCGGTGGGCCAGGGCGATATGCAAGCGCCGCAGGCAGTGTCTGGTCCCTCGGTTTGGCATAAATCCACATTGGTCCTGGTGGACCAGTGAGACAAGAAGCGGGCGCAACCGCTGCGCGAGGACAGTGGCGTATATCTTAAGCTCGGTATTAATGAGGGATATCGGCCGCTACTCCGAGCAAGACTGTGATGGGGGTTGTGTCTTGGGAAGGATGACTATAGTGGCGGTGTCTGTTTCCTGCGGGAACAAACCCTTCTCCACCACCTCTGCAAAGAGATCCAGAAGCCTCGGACCAGGGTCTCGCGATAGTGAGCATAGTATTCCTGTGGGAAACCGTCTGGTCCCGGGGTCTTCCCGGAAGCCAGGTGGCTGATCGCCTCATCAATTTCTTGCAGCGTGATGGGCAAGTCAAGGGTCTCACACGCCTCCAGTCCCAACCGCCCGAGGACCGCCCGCTCGGCCCCAGCAGCTCCGCAAGGGAGATCTCCGGCGCCCGAGCCCGGTATAGTTGGGAGTAGTAATCTGCAAAGGTCTGAGCCATTGCCACGGAGACCGTGTGGGTCTCGCCTTTGGAGTCCCTGATGGCAGGAATGATCCGGCCTGCCCGAGGGTAGGTAGCCAGCCGATGGAGAAGCGTACCATTTTTATCCCCCCATCCGTACACCCGGGCCACCGAGGAGCGCCAAAGAGTCTTCGCCGCCTCCAGAGAGTGCATGCGTATCTCCTCCCGCAGAAAGGCCAGTCTGCGCGCCCGCGTGGCATCCCTCAAAACCTCCTGGTCCCGCTCAAGCTCCAAGGCCTGTGCTTCGCAAGCCGTGAGCTGCTGGATTTGTCTACGACGCTGCTGTTGCACATGCCCCTTTGCAGTCCCCCTAATAGTCACCTTGCCGGCCTCCCAGAGGATGGCCGAGGAGGACACGGAGCCCACATTGTGAAGGTAATAATTAGCAATCTCACCTCCCACCATGTTCCGAAAAACTTTGCCTTGAAGGAATCAAGCGTTGAGACGCCACATCGGGCGGGCAGAAAAGGGAGGTGGGCCAAGAGCGAGGAGCACTGGTGAGTGGTCCGACAGGCCCCTTGGGAGAATGCGGGCATCCTGAACCCCTGCACATTCGGTAGACAGGACGAAGATTAGGTCGATCGGGGCGTGAGAGTGGTGCGCCGCCGAGGTGTGGGTATATTGGCGAGCATGTGGGTGCCAAACCCTCCAGACGTCGCACAGGCCCTGGGTTTCGGCCCAATTCGACAGCTGCTTCGTGCGAGCGGCTCTGGCAAGGGAGATCGGACCTGTCGAGTCCAGATCGGGCGTATAAACAGCATTAAAATCTCCTCCTAGAACGAGCGAGCCCGCCGGAAGTGTTGGAAGTAGATCTGTGGTGTAGGAAAGGGCAGCCTGCAATAGGGACTGTGCCGCATAGAGGGACAGCAAGGTGAGTGGTCGCCCCTCGAGAGTGCCACAAACCATGACAGCCATTCCGTGGGAGTCTAGATGCACCTGAGCCAGTACAAAGGGAAAGGACCGTCTAAGCAGGATAGCACGTTGTGCATATTTAAGGACCGCCATGCGTTTAAAACGGTCCAAAAGACCATTTACATTCCAGGACAATACGCGCATGGTGACCTTAGAAATGGGTGTGTCAGCCATGGGTACAGTCAGAGGCAGGGGCCGAGGGGGGCACGGGCGCGCGAGCTCCCCGAAAGGAGGGACATCAGGAAATCGGACAGGAGATCAGGTCAAAGGTTACATGATGCCTTGGAACAACAACAGAGAGGAGTTTACTCTCCACCAACAAAACCCTCCCTAGGAGGAAGAAACAACCCCAAACCAACCCCAAACCCCTACCCCCCACCCTATACTTCGAAAACAGAAGCATCTGTCGCCCTAACGAAGTGTAACAACAACCAAGCTAGACCGCTTGGGCCTGAGCACCAGTGGACCCCTTAATAGATCAGAACAAGCCTGATTCACCTGCCCTGGCCGAGAGCAACGAGTACAGCGGAGCACTGCGGCCCGGTTTCGAGGAACCTCAGCTTGGTATGCAAATCCCAATCCCCCCCCCGACAAAAACACAGACAGAAGAAGGAAGTCAAATGATAGGGCTGCGGGAAAGGTACGAGTTGTCCATTTGTACAACAGGCCGGGCTGCGGAACCCGCCTGCCGGGGTGACACGGCCTGCCGCCCGGCAGCCGTGGGACCTGGAGGTGCAGCTGAGGAGGCAGAAGAGGCCCCAGACGTCCGGCGCGGCCGCCCCATGGAGCACGTGACGACCACCTCTTCCTCTGCGCGCCTCCGGGGCAGCGTGCGTCGCCGTTGACGGGTTCGTGACGACCGGGGCATCTCCCGCCCCCCTCGTCCGCCCGGTGGTGATCCTTGTCCAGAGCAATGTAAGGGACGTTCCTCCGTTAGCCAGGTCCAGGCCGCCCGTGGTGTGTCAAAAAATATTGCCTTATGCTGAAAGATGACTCGAAGGCAGGCCGGGAACTGAAGCTGGTATTGGAGGCCCAGGGATCGCATCTTCTGCTTCACCTCAGTATAGGATCGCCGTAGCTCCTGGACCTCACGGGTGTAGTCCGGGAAAATCATTATAGTGTGATTTTGATACTTGAGAGTCTCTGTGCGCCTGGCCTCGCGTAGAATCGCGTCTCTGTCCCGGAAATTAAGGATCTTCAGGATGAAGGGACGGGGGGGCGCTCCCGGAGGCCTGGGAGCCAAGGAACGATGGGCCCTCTCCACCACGAACGAGGCAGACAGGCTGTCCGCCGGCATCCAGGATTTAAACCAGCGCTCCAAAAAGTCATCAGCACGGCCCGATTCCGCCCCCTCCGGGAATCCCACCAGGCGGAGGTTGCTACATCGGGCTCGATTTTCTGCATCCTCGACCCGGCGATGCAGTTCTTTAGAATGGGTGGTCAGTTCTCGTACCTGGTCCTGCAGCTGGCGGATATCATCCTCAGCGGTTGAAATTCTCGATTCGGCTTCAGAGATGCGGGTGGTGGCATTACGCAAGTCCTGCCGGAGAAGGGCAACATCGACCCTGACCTCCCCCACCATACCCTCCAGGGAGGAGCGGGACAAATTGATGGCCTGCAGGATGGCAGCAAGGTCCGTGGTAGGGGCCGGAGCCACCTCCACGGTGGGGCCCGCCCCCCTCTCGGAGGTTGTGAATTGGTCCATCCTGGTTTGGGTGGCTGCGGGCGTCGGCTTGGATGCCTTGTCTTTACCCATAGTGGTGGCGCCTCGGGCAATGGGGACATCGAGACCAGTGGATGAGCAGCGTAGGCACCTCCAGTGCTTCCACGAGGGCCGGGGAGGCGAAAGGCAGGAGGGAGGAGACACGGTTAGGGCCTCCCGCTTAGCCAGAAGGCCAGTCGCCCCAAGCCCGCAGGTCATTTCCCAGCGTGCTGCCCGATACAGCAGCCGGTTATCCCCTGGAGTCCCTCACCGATCCGTCGCCCGCCGATATCCATGGAGGTACGCCACCATCCGCCGTACACCACAGCCAAGGCTAGGCCTCACAGCTCAAATCGAGGACCCGGGGCCCGAACACCCCGTATCAACAGTCCTGCACTTGAAAGGCTTCCAGTACACAAGAGAAGGCGCTCACCCACGCTACTGACCCCTCCCGGTGGGCCCCTCGCCACCACGGCCTGTGTTCAGCCCAAGACCATGGGCTCCAGTTCAGTTCGGACCTCCCCCCCGGGGGTCCCGATAGGGGGGGAAGGGAAGCCACACACCCCTTGACCGCCGGGCCGCGGCCCGATCTGCAAAGGCTGCTCCGCACCATCCAAATGTCCTCAGCCGGCTGTGGAAGACCAGATCCAGAGCCAGCGACGCAGGCGGGGGGAGGAAAGGAGGGGAGCCGGCCCCCGACCGTCGACACCCGGCCTGATGGGGGGGTGTCTCCACCGCTCCTGGCCCCCACAACAGCTCCGGTAGCCCCGCTGATGTCTCCCCACTACTGCACTCACCGCCTGTTCCTCGGCGCAAATCGGCCCCACGGGGCCAGCTCCACACCTCCACAACCTCCACAGGCGGACACCAGGCAGGAGCCCTTGCTTCTCTCTCTCTCTTTTCTGCTCCAAAAAACACATGGAAGCCTTCCAAGAAGATATTCCATATGCAAAGGTCCACCCTGGCCTGACAGCCAATGAGATCCATACCCTGTGATGAGGCAACACCACCCCCAACATAGCCGTACTCTCCATTAAAAAGTCTGACCAGCCCTTACCACCCTGCAAGTGAAATTTAAACACCTCAACAACTTCTTCACTGCCCACAGCTCGATTGGCCTTGCACCAATCACTTCTAACAGGAAATCTTGAATCTCTTGCACCTTTGTCTGCGGCAAGCGAGCCACCAGCTGCACAGTGTCCAGTTCAATACCCAAGAATGTCAAAACCTTTGCTACGGCCCTTCGTCTTCTCCAGTGGCAAGCGCACCCAAAAACCTGGAACATTGACTCAAAATGCACGAGCGCCCAAAGACAGTCCCCAGAGGCCTCCCTGCCAACAAACAGATATCATCAAGGTAGTGAGACACTTCCCGATGCCTGCTTGACTTAGTGAAGAGCCGTTGCAAGAAAGTATGGAAGGCCTCAAATAACGCACAGGAAATGGCACAGCCCATCAGCAACACCCTGTCTATGTAAATGGTGCCTCCAAATTGCATGCCCAACAAGGAGAAATCAGCAGGGCGAATCGCCAAGAGTCGGAAGGTCAATTTGATGTAATATTTCGCTAATTTGGCACACTGACCACACTGTATTACCAGACGAATGACATCCTCGACTGATGCATAGAACACCCTGTCCTCCGCAATTAAATCATTTACTGGAGCACCCTCTGGCCAGGACAAGTGATGAATCAGTCTGAATTCCCACGCCCCTTTCTTAGGCACCACACCCAGTGGAGAGATGATCAAATCAAGCAAGGGCCACTTCACAAATGGGCCCACTTTCCCCCCTTCTAAATCTTCTTTTTCTAACTTCACTGCCACCACCAAAGGCACTTCTTTGGCACACCTCAAAATATCTACCCACCTGCCCCAATATAACCTGCTTCTTGGGGAGCAGGACGGGGCTGAAAAGGCCTATAGGTGATAAGCAGACCGCTCGCAGTGTGTGTAGAGGCAGTGGATTGGGTAGAAGGCATCCACCCCATCCACAGTCCCAAATCCACCTCCCCCATGGTTTATCGGGATTAAGACTCACACTTGCCCAGAATTACTCATCATAGTTTAGCCATGCATACCCCTTGAAATGCTTCTGTGTACTCCTGATGAAGCTCATATACTGGAACAGGCATTTGCCCTGTCCATATGTCTCTCACAATAAATACTGGCATATATAAAAAATGCTGAGGTCCAGTTTTCCAACTTTATCGGCACTCTGGGCCTGCTCAGCAACTCCCACTCCACTTCCTTAGACCCCTCCTTTGTCTGAATGTCCCTGTGTGAGAGTTTGAATACATCTACGTATTAGTATTTCCAGATCCTGTTTCTTGTCTTATCGTAAAGGTGGGACCCCTGGCGCATTGCCAAACCCATGTATGACAAACACTTCTTATATTTGTCCTCCTTGGTCACTTCCTCCCCACCCACAGCATTATCCCCTCTGCTTCGTCTGTCTGTGTCCCTTTCCCATCAATGGCCTTGCCACTGTCAGTCCACTTGGGTGCCACTCTCCAACCTTTGAGGTGTCCTTAGCCTGTAACCCCTTTTCATCGATAACCCCATCCCCAACACCCACTGACTTGCATGACTTACTCCCAAACCTGGGCTCCCTGGTGCTCCAAACTGCCCACCAATCTGCGTTACCTGAATACGTGGTGAACAGACTACAGGTGGTTCAAAATGCAGCAGCCAGGATACTCCGAGGCATACCCAGGCAAGAATTAGCGAAAGCCTCACTGAAACTGCATCAATGGATGCCGATCCAAGCCAGGATTAAATTAAAATCTTTATGTCTGGCCCACAAAACCATGAACTGCAAGGGACCAGCCCTGCTTAGAACACTCATCACCCCATACATGCCCAAAAGGTCTCTGAGATCATCTTCACACCTGCTCACGAAGACGACAAGGATAAAAAGATCCACATGGGGAGGTAGATCTTTTTCGCCCCTGGTCCCAAGGTTGTAGAACTCCCTGCCCAAAGAAATGAGACTGCTAAGATATGAGGTAAGTTATTTTTATTTTTACTTAAAACGTGGCTTTTCTCCTGATGATCTATTAATCTCCTCACACATCACCTCTCCGCAGCACTGCGAAGCCCTTGGGCAGCTGTGCGTTTTACAAATCCATAAACATAAACACACATAAACATGGCAAGGCGCCAAACTCCCTCTTGTCACTGCTACATTTGCTGCTCCTCTGCGTTGCCTTGTCCAAGGTGCTTCCCTTGTCCGCACCTGGCTACTGAAAAACACCAACCAGGCTCCCTGTTGCCTCCTCTGTCCCTCTTGGCCTTGCTTCTTGCATTGCAATACCCTCATCATGATGCCGCTTACCTTCTTCCTACTCATTGCTGCCATCGACAAAGTCCAGCTCGAGTTCATCCTCACCGGCACCGTCATCACACACCGCCTCGCACACCACAATTCCACTCTTCTTCACCAGCTCTTGATGAGTTTTGGTAGCAAGAACCCTCGGCATAGGGAGGGCCGCCGCAGACCCCCCATCTCTCCGGGCCAACGTCCGGGTGCCATCATGTACCCTGTCGGCATTACCACCTGTCTTCGAGTCTTGCCTACTGGCCTTAAAGCACTATCCCCCACCAGGCAGCACCAACCTGGTGGGTCCCTTGCCCCACCGTACTTCAGAGCTGCACCAGCTCCCTGTGTGCTTGTGCCTAGTTCCTGGTCCTCCGGCACCCAAATCCAGCATCCATCATCCCTCTCTCATCACCCTACCAGCCCTCTCTTCTGCACCAGTGACTTGGTGTACCCCACCCCCCACAAGGGCCTGGTGCAGTGCAGCCTCCCTGGCCCTGCACATGCGTTCCCAATGCTCAGTTTCTTGGATCAGGAGGCGCTGGGTCTAGACGGATCCCCCGATCTGGATCAATAATGGCTACTGAATCCGGGATGTGGCTGCATCCCCCTTCATTCCAGCATTAGTTCCCCCTTCTCGCTCCGGAAGGAGGATTTAGTGCAGCCAAAGCAGTGGAGATAAGTTTGAAAATACACACACAAAGTCATGACTTTGTAGGTGTTCACAAACTCTCAAAGCAAACTGCACCATGATCCACCCACTCCCCACAAATTTTGTGGGGATTACTACTGTCTATATGCACACACAATTAGACAGTAGTAGAAGCATTTCAACCTTCTAGTAGCTTACTGGGAGGTATAAATGGAGCTTTTTTACTGTAAACATACATTTTCGACCACGCATTTGAGTTTATTGGCAGCTATCAGTAAATTGGTCTATCAACATTAAATCTGATTTCATGATGATCTGTCCAGAACAAAATAGAATCAATATTACCCAAAGACAGATTTGCAGGATTGTGGCCGGGAGTGTAAGTGTGACTGCATTGAGTGCCGCAGACATCCCTTTTTCGAAAGCTAGATTTGGGCGTGTGAAAGATCTTTAGTTTCAATATAGTAAGGAGCTTGTCCTATAATATATATGCAAATGATCTGTAGCAGCAGAGAAAAGCAGTCGGTAGGTATGGTTTGTGTGTTTTTCCATTTTAAATATTAAACCATTGAGAAATTCAGCTACTTATCAGTGGTTGGTCTAGTTTGAAGGGTTGTATGGTGTAATTGGATTCGGATCACCACATGCAAGAAAGGGGTCTTCTTCACTATTTTAGATATAAACCCATGTGATCACACACGCAGTGAGCTGTAAGATTCCTCTTTAGATTTATTACAGAATTAAATTGAGAACAGATGTATGGCTGGATGAGACCTTGAACAGGTTTGTGACACGAGGACCAGCACACTTGGAGGCCATGACCCCACACAGCTTTATAGCATTATTCTCTGTTGCCAAGGTCATCTTATTTAACGAGGTGTTAGACTTCAGATGTTTAATTCAAAATAAAACATCACCTTTGCTGAGGGATGCATAGACCTTCCTAACATATTGACACTGCTGCTTTGTCACCATCGAGGCGCTCCTTCCCCTCCAGCTCACATCGCTTCAGTATTGCTGATATGTCAGATGGATTATGTTTCAGGATCATAAAAATATAGCAGCCTGTTCACCGACTTGCAAAAATATAACAACCTACTGAGAATGTGCAATAAAGGTGTAAGAGGGAAGCGCTGATACTGCCCTAGAGACTATAGCCGTACAGCTAGGAGTTGTCAGACACAATGTGGCAGTGCCCTGACTGGTTTCTGAAATGCCCAGAGTGTCTTTCATCATAAGCCTTGAATCGGTGATGTCACCCTTGATTACCTTTCCCCACACCTTGATCTTCTTTTCCTCTATTTTGGACCATTCGACTTTCCTTCCATGTCATGTCCTCCTCTCCCATGATGAGCGGTCCCACTGTGAGAGACTACGGTTATTGGCCCTTCTGCTCTGCCGGTCTCCTCCCGGAAACATAGCGATTTTCTCCTATTAGATTTTTCAATGATTTTCCCTTTCCTTGACAGTACATTCCTGGCAGCCTTGCGTAAAAGTAAAGACTCTACCTTCTTCTTCTAATATTGCAAAGATTTGCGTGGTCCGAGTCTTCCGGGTTTGCTAGCAGCAGGAGAGCCCTTCCTGCTTCTCCCATTACAGGGCAGTTCATTTTCATTTTGGTAGTATAGGTAGATATTGTGCCCTTATGAATTTCATGAAGTAGGGACTGGGACAATTGGACAATGACTGGCCAGGAGGTAACAACTATTTGTCTGCCGAAAACAAAATGAATGTTGATGGTAGATCTGGTGTAAGAAGTGGAAAAGATTTACTTTTTTAGCGATTTTGAGGCTTTAACAATTGCTAGGATAGTTTCTATTTCTTGCTGCTAGGAAGAAAGAGCCCAACCAATTGGGTTTGAAGCCTTGATACTGGTTGATATGTGTTTGTTGTATTGCTATGGCTCTTTCCGGCTTCTTTTCCAGAATAAGGAGGTCAGTGTTTGAGCGCTTATTGGTTCGCTTGTAGTGTATTGACAAATTAGCGGGGAATAAGTATATTGTGAATTTATGCCAAGTTCTAGTGGTTTTGATGAGAGAAGTCTGATGATGGAAGAAGAGATTTTGATGACTTTATACGTGATACCTTTAAGGGAGTTTACATACACAAGGTTGTCTATTGTCAACAGCTTAAATGCTTGCCTCTTTGGTATCACCTGGTGATGTCTGGTTGCCAGTTTTATTGTTGGTGAGGGTGATGTTGTTTCAATGAAGTATTTGTTGATGGCATTTTATTCCTGTAGACGGTGTGGACTGGCAGGAGCTAGCTGTATATGCATGCAGGCTGGCATGGACAGTTTGATTGCTGTCTTGGGATTGTATGAGGATGGAAGTCTAATTTGTCTTAGGTGATTTCACATTTTCAAGTTGTGCATGCTGCTTTGAGAGGGACGAGGTCTCTTTGTGTGTCTGTTTCTTGCACCAGTGCTCTTATGATCAGTGAACTATTTTATCAGAGGACACTTCTTGGCAGTACCAAGGGTTTGAGGTATGTTGTTTTTGCTTCAGAGAGTGGTGTATCGACCTGTGGGCTGATGCAAGGTTTGGTGTCTTCAGCAGTGTGCTTGAAACTGATGTTGGTGCATCGGGGATTGACGTTAGTGACCCAATGGGACAGTGTCAAAGGTTATGATGTTTTTCTGTTTGTTTTATGCAAAATCACATAATCTGAAGTGTGCTTTCGATTCAGCTTACCCTGTTACTGTCTGTCTCCTGCAATCTCCCTTTTTTTTATCCTGATTTCATTCTTGATCAGCATGTTCATCAGTCTCTCCCCTACAGGGTCACCCTCTTGATCCTGAATCATGCTAGTCCGTCTCTGAAGTAGTGTTTGCCACACCATAATCTTTCATGTTTTTTAAGACCATCCTATTGCACTGTCGCTCCCTGGCAGGCTCCCTTCTTTCTGATCGCACATTTCCTCAGCTTATCCTGTGAACCCTTTTCTCACTCAAACCTTACATTCTGAATTTCTTCAACTCATGCCTTAGCTTCTCTGATGCCTTCTTATCCTCTCTCCCTTTCTACTGCAGAAAGAAGACACAACCAGGCACAGTCATGAACCACTGTGTGAAAAGCTTTGATAATGAGACCTTGGTCACCTCGTCTGTCTCCAGTATCTCAGGCACTGTCGTACTGCTGCTCGCTGCTCTCATTGGAGTACCTGGTAATGTCTTCATCATCTGGAGCATCCTTGGGAAGATGAGGGGCAAGGAGAAGTCTGTCACTTGTATTCTTATCCTCAACCTGGCCGTGGCCGATGGCACTGTGTTGAGCCTGACACCGTTCTTCATCACATTTCTCATCATGAGGACGTGGGTTTTCTCCCGGGTCACGTGCAAGATTGTTTATTACCTCGCCTGTGTGAATATGTTTGCCAGCATTTTCATCATCACCTTGATGAGCCTTGATCGCTTGTTGGCCATCTCTCGACCCTGGACGGTGCAGTCAATCCGCCAGAAGCATGTGGCCAGGAAAGCTCTGCTGGGTATTTGGGTAGCATCCATGCTGCTGTCAATCCCAGCCTTTGCTTACCGCGAAGTAGTGGAAGAAGCAAACACCAAGATGCTGATCTGTGAGCCTTGCCATCCCTCTAGCCGCCACACCATCTTCCACTACTCCTTAGAGACTGTGGTAGGATTTTTAGTCCCTCTAGCGATTATTTGTACGAGCTATGCTCTCATCTTACGGAAACTGAAGGCCACAAAGTTCCGGCGGCGGGTCCGTACTGAAAAACTAATCCTGGCCATCGTGTTGACCTTCACGTTGCTTTGGCTGCCTTACCATGTGGTCAATGTTATTCAGGTGGCCTCCCGAGTGGCCACAGGGAACATGGCAGAGAAGCTTAAGCATGCCTGGAAGGCAAGTCGAGCTTTAGCCACCACCCTGGCCTTCATCAGCTTCAGCATTAACCCACTGCTTTATGCCTTTGTGGCCAGCAACTTCATCAGGGTGTTTGGTATGAACTTCATTGTCAAGTTGCTTGAGGGCACAGTTGGGGAGCTGCACCGGAGAACCAAATCCCAAAGGGACCTGGAAAAGGACTTTGTCAATGATGCCAGCACGGGAGTTGAAGTGCAGGAGTTTAATAGAGACAACATACTAGACATCTCCCCATCTACCAAACTTCCTCCAGCTTGAAGAGCCAACACTAATGGGAACCATCACACAACATTTTCATCTCAGACAGGGATAATTAGCACCCAAAAAAATTTCACCCACATGCAAAAGTCAATAGCAGAGTATACGTCTGAGAAAGAGTGAAGTGGAAATCTCAAGCTCATAGGCCTTTTTCAAAGAGGGATTTAACTTAGTATGGTACCTAAAGCAATGACAGGGAAATCCTTGATTACATATTTGTGGCTGGAAAAATACACATTAATTGACACTATCGCCTAAGAAAGTGGAAGGGAAATGCCAGAATATACCTATGGTCTGTCACTGGAAGGGCAGTTTCTTCTGAGATATTGATAGCGTAATCCTGCACAGAAATGTTAAGCCTTTTAAATTGTCCTTGCCATACCATGCACCAAGGGACAGTGGCATATAAACATTGTACCGGACAATGGCCCTCCTCTGGAGTGGGTGTTCTCTGTCTAACTTAAAATACTGGCGATAGTGGACGTTCTCTCTTAAAAATCACATTATCTCACAGTACATGTCTTGGAACAATGGTAGATCCCAGACACTCCACCGGTCCTAGATTGAACGCTGGGAAATTCTAAGAATTGATTTGTCTCATATAGTGCTAAGTGGGACAGTGATATGACTTTCAGAGGATGGACTCCTGCAACTTTCTTGAATGGGGACCCAAATTGTGTCCCCTGAGCAGATGCACGCAAGTCCTGCACTGGAAACTCTTGCGGCCTTCAGGTCCAATTGCAGATGTTCTCCAACAGATTCGCACATGTTGGCTTTCCTTTCACTTCTGACCCTGGAGCATTGCTGACTATACATAAGATTTTTAATGGCCGGAGTCATCCGTGAATGTGTACTACCCATATATAAGATTTTGGATGACAGGAATCATGAGTGAGTGACTGATTTTGCTTTATCAGACACCAATGCTTCTGTCCTGTGGACCCCTTGCTTATATAAAAAAAGGAGGATGATTCCTTCAAACAAACATTAGGAGAAGGGAAGAGATAGATTGGGTGGCATCATATTACTACATTGTATGCTCATAGTGCCCACACCCCAGGCCCTAGCTAGGATCCCACATCTCTGCAAACACTGCCACATCATCTCTCTTCTCCGTTATTGCACTTTGACATTGAGGTGATTCCATCCCTAAGAGACAACACCTGCACTCCCTAACCTGAACCTAGAACGAGTTCTGGTCGCATTCCCTTCGTCCTTTTTTTCTCAAGGTAAAAACCAAGGCCTATTCCTCCAGCTCAATCAAGAACCTCTGATACCTTGTACCCATGCGGAGCAGACACAAGACTACATAGAATAACAATATTATTTTTCAAGAACGAGATGCGTGCCCTTTTGTTGGCATTAATTGTTTTCAGGGCGGGCTTTAACACTGGTGGAGCCCTCTGTGACAATGTATGTTGGCGCCCCCCCCAGTGACCAACTCTGCTATGGATTCCCTAACTAGCACCCTTTAACAGTGCCCCTCAAGTCTCCATAGCCACTGACTCTCAGATTCATTTAGTTTTCTAGCACCACTTATACCGGTGTAAGGTGTCAGAGCACTTTACATCATGCACACATTGTACAGAGACAATCATATGTGTGTAAATCAGTGTATAGGAACTGTTACATTAGACAGGACTACAAGGTGTAGGAGTCACATGTCATTGATACTGGTAGGCAAATTAGTTTAAGAGTCCTTATTCTGGAAAAGTACAATTTCAGAATTTAAAAGGTAACACAATTGTTAGGGGTTCTCTTTAATAATAAGAATTGTTTTCTACCCAAATGAATCCTTTTGGCAAGATTAGAATAATGAAAGACTGGGCAAAAAAAACATATAGCTCTAATATATACCGTGAAGTATGCATGCAGCTCTTTAATGACAGTTAATAGCTCAATGTTCTGTTTAGGATTTTGACTTATAAACTGCAAGTAACAATAGGATCCCTCTTACAGAAACAGTAGCACACTGACCTATTTACATGATATGCACTTTGTGATCTGCATGATACGTTCTTTGGAGACAGCATTTTAACCCCCTGCGCTACCTTACCATGATACAAAATGACCCTGCACCCGAAAACTGTAATTCTATTCTGTAACTTGCATAATACTGCTTATTATAGTGGAAACAAAGCAAGATATCACATTCATTCAGCTTCCCATAATACATATATCTATTCATGATGAAAGACTTGATTGTAGTTTGTTTTTCGTTCGTCCTTTATTATGAATCAATTACTTTCTTAAAATCACCATACAATTGCTCTGCCGCCAACGCGTTTCATCCCTCTTGGGAATTCTTCAGGTCTAAAAAGCAATTTACAAAAGCACTTATCAACGTGCTGTTTCTGTTGTAAATGATATGTATTACACCAGGCCAATCTCTAATGGTAATGCAGGTAAATCACTGTATATTAAAGAATCAAACGTAGTTCGTTTCTCAATGTCTCCATACGGCCATTGAATATTTTTGAGTGTGGACTTCGCTCTATATCCCGAAGATTCAAATTTCTCCCTAATATCAATAATGCAGTGTTGCCATCTTCACGCTCGTGCCGCACATCAGTTTCTCTACGTTCCGCAAGTGAATCGCCAGACGTGCACGCGTTGCCATTGGAAGCAATGCAACGCGAGCAAGTTTTTGATGGGAAAGCTGTGCCAATTGCTAAAGGTCTCTTTCCTATGGGCGAAACCTAAAAATAACCGATCTTTATTTAAACCAAACAAGACCAAAATGACAAAAATCCAACATACAGAAATCAAGATATCTCTTTTAAAAGGTTCAAAACAGTTCAGTCCATAGGAAACTATGGCTGCGTCACTTTTAGTAAAAAGTACTTGGGATGCTTCAAAATCAAAGGCGAAAACGGGCACAGGGGAGGTGAGGACCCAAAAAAGCAAGCAATCCATTGGTTCCTTGTTCACAGGGAAGGTCATACGTCGGTTCCTTGCTCCCAGGAGAAGTGATGTGTAAGTTCCTTACTGTGAGAGGAGGTGATGCGTTGATTTCGTACTGCGAGGGGAGGTGATGCATCGCTTCTCGGGACATGCAACCTCAGTTCCTTACTGAAGCCAAGCATCTATGTAGATTTGGCGCACAGGTGTGATGCGTGGAAAATCCAGATATGCTGGATCGATATCCCTTCCTGTACATAAACCTTTAAAAAAATGTCACTTTGTCACTTTTTCATGTGTGCTGCATGAAGCAGCACACATGAAAATGACAGAATGGCATTTTAGGATTGTTTATGTGCAGGAAGGTACACCTGTGAGAAAGTACCATCTTTCTTGCATGGTATGCCCCCACTTTTTGCTGAATTGCTGAATGTACTTTGACTGAGTGTGCCCTGGACTCCTGCCAATCAGGGGCCCAGGACCTATGTTCCTTCCCTAAAACCTAAAACCCAAATTGGCAAACCCTGGCCACATGTCAGCCCCTGGTAAATGGTACCCTAGGTACCCAGGGCCTTGTGACCAGGGAAGGCCTCTAAGGGTTGCAGCACTTATTGTGCCGCCATCAGAGGCCCTGTACCCTAACACAAACACACTGCCCTTGCAGGCTGAGTGTCTGGGTACAAGACAAAACCAAGAGTCGACATTGCCCACATCCCTGTGTGCCATGCCCACAACCTACACTGCCCTGGCATACATCAGCCATCCCTCTAGCTGGGTGCCCTATGCCAGTGGTGCGGGCACAGGAGCATGAGCCCTGTGCCCCTACAGTACCCAGGTCCATTCCTGGGCACTGTAAATGCAGTGCTGCCATTTAAGAGTATATGGTGCTGAGAGCTCGTCAAACACAAACTCCACAGCACCATAATGGCAACACTGAAGACTGAGAAGTTTGGTATCAAACTTCTCAGCACATTAAGCCCGCACTGATGCCAGTGTGGGATTTAATGTACAAAGCACTACCGAGGGCATCTTAGATATGCCTCCTGAAACCTAACCTACAATCCACGTCTTGTCTGAGAGGCTGCCTAGGCTGCCACACAGCAGATTTATTGCTGGACCCCTGGGTGGAGAGACCCCGCTCTCCTGGGCCTGCAACAATGCACATCCTGGGCGAGGTGCTAGGTCTCCTCCCCCAGGATGGGCAGGGGGAAGCTTCAAAGGCATGCCGCCTTTGTGAGCTTCTCCAGGCCATTTGCTGTACCCAGCAACTGGCCCTCACCGGTTCTGACCCCCACTCTGGCGGGAAGACTGGCCGGAAACCCCAAGTAAGAACAGGGTATGTGCCAGCCTCTGCCAACCCCACCCCTCAGGTGGGGGAGGCGAGGTGAAGCACATCTCCGGGCTCTCGCCATCTTGAAGATGGGAAGCCCTGCCCAAGTAGGACTAGGCTACTGCCCCCCTCCCACAGGAGAGTGGCAGGATAGGGGGTGTACCCACCCCAGGGCAGGGACCCATTGGTCCCCGCCCTTTACCTACCTGTAACACCCCTAAATCTAGTATTTAGGGGCACCCTGAACCTTCCCTCTCCAGATTCCGAAAAAGCAAAGAAGAACAAGAAGCAAGAAGACCTGCCGTGCAGCTGCTAAGAAGAGGAAGACACCAACTGCTTTGGCCCCAGCCCTACCGGCCTGTCGACCCTCGAACCTGCTCCTGCTAAATCCCGGCACGTCCTGTGGCCAGCAACCTCACAAACCCCGGAGGACCTGGCTACCTTGTGACTCTGAGCATCTGGGACTCCATGAGCAGTGGCTCTGCTCAAAGTAAGTTTCTAACCCCTGGCATCAGCCCGGAACCGCGAACCCTGCACACTCTGCACCCGCCAAGCCTGGCCTGTGCCAGAGTGGACAAAGACCCCGAGGACGTCCCCCCGGCGACTGTGACCCCGAATCCGGCACCCAAGGACCCACCTCGACGCTCCTGATGATGCCTGCAGCCTCCGAACCAGGGACCCCCCCACCGCGATCACAGAGGGTAATATCTCCAGACATCAAAAGGCACCCCTGCACCCGGCGCCCTGCGGCCCCCTGTGCCAGACTCCTGGGTACCTACCTATCCTCCAACTACCCAACTTACCTCTCGAAGTGGTGGTGGCACCCGAAGAATCTTCATCCCCGAGCTTGCAGCCTTTGTTCGTCCTTGAGCTTTCCCATTGAAATCCATTGAGCGCCCGAAGGCTTAAAAGCACCCTGCACCCAGCCATCCGAGTGGCCCTGGCAGTGCAACTTCTACTCCTACCTACTTCCCCATTTGCCCTGAGCAAGTGACCAGGAGCCCAGCTCCCACAGCCGCGTGGCCTGCTAGTCTGCAGCCACCAACCAAGGCCCCCCTGCCTCCATAGGATAACATTGGGCCTAACTCACTCTGCACCCGGCCGCCGCAGTGCCGCTGAGGGTGTAACAACTGTACCAACCTGACCCTGGGAGACCCCTGAGTCTGTGCCCAGAACCTTAACTCTGTCAGTCGATCTTTTTTCTTCCATAGGGTAACATTGACTGGTCTCTTCTGAAATATCTTGTGTGTGGAGTTTCTAAAACTTAACATATTCACCTAAAATCAACCGAGTAACGAAAACGGAAATACTCACCTGCTCTTAGGAGAGATGGCAGTGCTGGATCTTGGTGCCCAGCACTGACCCTGAAAAGTACTCACAACCGTACTTACCACTAACCCAATTTTCTTTCATAGGAAATCATTGACTGTTTTTCTGTGAAATTTCTTCTGTCGATTTTTGCAAACTACAAATATTCTTTAAAAATCGTACCAACTGTGAAAATTTAGGGGCATATCAACAACAACTGGCGATAATTATCGATAAGCGCACTTAGCACTAGGATAATTATCGCCGGCTAGCGTTGATTTTTATCGCTGAGATAGCGTGCTATTAGCAACGCTTATCTCAATAGCGATAAAAATCCTCACGCTAAGTGGCTAACGTGAGATTATCGCTGGAAACCCAGCGATAATCTCACGTTAGCTTGTTGATAGGGACAGCCAAACTTAGCCATGATATCCACCTTACATAGGATATCATGGCTAAGTCAGAAAAATACCAGACGTAAAAAAGCAGCGTTAACCGCGGTTAGCGCTGCTTTTTTTTATCTCTAACAGGGTTAGCGATATTCTCCTATTATTTTACTCTGGAACGCCCCCTTTGCATCTCATTAGAGGTGCAAGGGGAAGCGTAGAGTAAAAGGGTGCTAACATGCGAATTTACATGTTAGCACCCTGTTGTTGATAGGGTGCTAGTTTTATCTCTGCTTTTTTGGCTTTTAAAGCCAAAAAAGCAGAGATAAAGCCCTTGTTGATATGCCCCTTAATTACTTACCTGTTTTAGATAGAGGTATCAGTACTGAGCCTAGGAGCCCAGCCCTGGATTACAAAAGTAACGAGAACATACTTTACCCGTAACTTGAATTTTCTTCCATAGGGAACCATTGACTGTTTTTCTATGAAATTTCTTCTAACTGTCGATTTTACAAACTTAGAAATATTCCTTAAAAATCGCCTGTATAACTTAAACGCAGTTTCTCAACTGCTTAGAGGTGGTACCCTAGTGCTGGATCCAGGATCCAACACTGACCTAGAAACCAAAACCCACTTACCTGCTAAGTGAATTTCTTTCCATAGGATAACATTGGTAATTTGATCAGAAAAAGTTTCTAAGTGTCATCTTTTAAAATAGCAAAATATTGTTTAAAAATCACAACAGTAAATTAACCGAATTTACTCACTTGTTGCCAAGAACTGTCCCAGGACTGAATCTAGGATCCAGTCCTGGAGTTAGAAAAGTAATCCTGAAAGTAATTAACTGCATATAACTTAAAGTTCCCATTGAGCTCAATGTATTATTGTGGTTGAAATTGTGTTGCCTATTGCAACAACCTGTAACTATCACCTACAAAAGACAATTGCATATTGCAAAAGTATTTAACTAAAGCATCTCATTCTGAGGACATATATTTTGATACCTATTGTTGGTTCTAAAATAAAACAAGCATATATTTTGTATATAAACCATTGGCCTAGAGTTCAGTTATTGAGTGTGTGAGACCATTTGCTGCCTGAGTTTGTACAACAAATGCTTTACACTGTCCTCGGATACTGCCTTACTGCTCGACCAAGCTACCACTTTAGAGAGTAAAGTTATATCTACCTTTAGCCTCTGCCAAAGCTCTGGGGACTGTGGACTCTGTACACCCTGTACCTATTTGGGAACAGTATATACAGAGCCACTTTCTCACAACACCTTTCTACACATAAACCATCCTGCCCTGCACGCAGACACCCTTGCACTATGCTGCAAGGGTGCCTGCGTTGGCGCTAAGTTGCTAAACTTAGCGCCATCGCAGGGGGAAACACAAGGCGGCGCCACACTCTTTTAAATATGGCGCAGCCTTGAGTTTCAGAAGTGGCGGAGCGCGGCGTTAAGCCAAGGAGGCCACTTCCTTGTACATATCTCCCTTTGTTTTTCTCTTGCTAAAAACATCTCAAAGCAGATACCCAGGTACTAAGCAAATATATATCTTCTCATTCCTTTGTTTTATCTCCAAAAGTCTTCCCGCAGCACAGAAACTGCCTGTTGGCTGTTTCAGAAGATCTTCCCTCTATCTGGGTTCAGGGTACCAGAGCTGTTTTTATTCTAGAGCACTTGAGTGCAGCCTTTGATAGTGATTCAGATCATTGGCTGCGTCAATGCCTGCGCATACTGGGCTTCAGAGATATTGTGCTTCCTCGGTGCAAATCATTTCCAGATGATCCTGAGCCGGCAGTATCTTTGTTCCTCTGTCAGCTGTCAAGCCTTCCAGATGTAGGGTTCTGCAAGCCTTTTCCTTAAGCCCAGCACTATCCATCCTCTACCTCTCACCTTTTATCTCCTTATTTAGATGCTTTGGATTTTCATGAAGGAGTGTAACGATGACCATCAACTCAATGTTTCGGCTAACTGCGTCAGATGTTGCAACATTTGGTTTCTGCCTGGTGGCCTCCTGAGCTGGGGGTCCTTTACTGTTCCAGCTTTGATGGTCTGAAATCTGAGGTACCCTTTATCACCTCCCTATCGCTCTCAACCCATGTTACCAAGTTAGCAGCTTCCTGTCTTTCCACCTCTATATCAAACTCAATTGACTGCTTCCTTTTGATCATTGCAAAACGGTTATTCAGTCAATCATGAAGGCAAGAATTGGATAACTCTCTGTATCTGTGTCTGCCCAGCTACACCATCGAGCATCTTCTGATTGTAGAAAATGTTGATGCCTGCTTGGCATTGGGGCTTCGTCTGCATGTTTCCATTTCCAGTCATCTGCCTCTATTACACTGGCTTCCAGTTCAGAAAAATCTACTCCTTTGTCTTCCATTTTTTATCCTCGTTTGCATTAAGTAGTGAATTGTACCCTGGAGAGCAGAAAATGGATGGATACATCTTTCATATATCAGTGTTCACCAATGTTGAGGGAAAGCTCACAGTCTTGGAGCATCTTTCTCAAGCTGTGCCAAATCTCAGTACAGTTGTCCCCGCTGCAGCCCACGACTACCCTGCCCTCTCATAGTTTCATCACAAGTGGCGGTTGATATACTGAAATATATCTGTCTTGTGCCCACAGTTCATAGCCATAGCACAATTTTGTAGATATTTCTAGGACTAACTTTCGATATTTTGCACCATTCAAATTACTTTGCCCACATTTCTTACCAAGTGCAAAGTACTCTTGCTGTGGGCCTACACCCATTTCCTTGGGTATCTTATCATGCGTCAAGTGGGTATCCAGTCTGCAAAATTGAGAAGAATGAGAAGAAGGTCAGCAGTCTTACTCCATTCTTTTTTATTACATGAACCTGTAGGGAACTTCATCCAACAAAGACTGTACCTCAAAGGAGATCAATGTGTTTTTAGTCCATTATCTGTTCAGTAGAACTGCTTTTCAACAGGTCATTCTTTCAATTAGTCCCAAGGAGTTTTTCTCATGTTTGTGACTATTGACCGTTCGTATGAATTGTCGCTCGTCAACAGTTTGTCAAGTTTGAGATGGAAGATCAGAATGTTTGGTTCCTCAAACTCATTGCCTACATAAACAAAATGAACACACTTCCATCTGCAAAACCTAAAAACAAATGAGCACAGCTGCCCATGCCCTGGTTACAGCTACATGAGCCTTTAGACATTCCATCCTGGGAGGAGCTCTCCAAAGATCATTTGCGGCACTCGATGTGGCATGAATTCAACAGACAGGCTTTGCACCACTCCTATCAAATGTGACCACATTCCTGGACTACTTCTGTCGACTCCCCATCATGGCAAGAATCCAGCGCGAACTGTGTTTCACAATATATATCACAATACACAACCACGGACATCAACACCTATTATTCCTTGTTTTTATGAGAAACACACTAATCTCTTTTTAGACCCGGTGCACCAGAAAAGAATATGAAATGTATCAAAGAAATGCAGCTCTACTTGTCTTGGATGATTTCCTGTGTCAGGTGGGTTTCTTTTGCTGTTCATCGCTTGATACTTTTGTGGTGTGGTCTGTATGTCCGTCCTACTATCTTCTAATACATTTTTGTAAGTCACACATCGTTCCTTTGTAAGCAGCACCTGTTATAGCAGTGGTTTCCTGCACATGTTGTCTTCTAGTGTTTCTGAATCATGAACAGGTTAGTAGACTTCGGTAGCAGTTCACCTGGCTTCTCCAGGAGAGCAGGAGTCCATCCCAGGGATTGTAGACTTCGGTAGCAGTCCACCTGGCTTCTCCAGGAGAGCAGGAGTCCATCCCAGGTATTGTAGACTTCGGTAGCAGTCCACCTGGCTTCTCCAGGAGAGCAGGAGTCCATCCCAGGGATTGTAGACTTCGGTAGCAGTCCACCTGGCTTCTCCAGGAGAGCAGGATTCCATCCCAGGGATTGTAGACTTCGGTAGCAGTTCACCTGGCTTCTCCAGGAGAGCAGGAGTCCATCCCAGGGATTGTTTGCAGGTCCAGAGCTGGATGGCAGGAGTGAAAGCATTTGGTCTACCTCCCTCCCTCAGTGGAATACCATCTTCATGGAGTGTAAGCTTCTAATCCTAACATCCTTGAACATCGTGGCATTCCTGGTTTCTTCTAGATCACATGTCCATAGAGTTCATGCTCTCATGTCAGACTCCTGTGGTTCCCATCACAGACATATCCCAAGGGACGCGGAGCAGCCTTGTAGTCTGTATTAATCTAAGGCGGTGTTCACCCTTAGGATCCAGAAGGCTTTCATACTGGTGGTAACTTTAGGCTGTATATGATGCTTTTCTGCAGTTCTTCCGTCCGGTGCAGGGCTGCTCTGTTCAGGTCTGAACTTAATGTGTCAATGAATCTGTAAATATATCCCAGGAGATTACTTTCTGGGCAGCGAGTCACCTGCAGCTGTTATCCAAAATATATCTAATCGACATCTCAAATATTTGTGCTCATCAAACAAGTTGGTTTTCCCATCCTCCTAACTGGTTGATTGTAGTCATCTCTGGCAGGACCTTGGACTATTTAAATGTATTTAATTTTTGCAAGATTTGTTTTTCTGAAGTTGACCATGATGTCTTACTTACCGTCTCAGGTAGTCTTTGCATTTTTCTGAAGACTTTGCAGCAGATCACTGGTGCAGGCGACTTGGATCCACATCTGGTGCCTTGTTTCAAATGCTGCTGATGCATCAAACACATTGTGAGTCATGAGGAGAAGTGAAGTTGTATCTCTCTTTAAGAAAGTTATTATTACTGGTAGCTCTCATATCAGCAGGGAGGCAGGGACAGCTGCCTGTTTGCTTTGACACTAATCCTTACATTTTCCCAAGTCAAGGTTGCTTGTCTAATGTGATCACCTTCTGTTCCAAAGATTCAATCAGAATATTCTATAAAGCTAAACATGAGAATCAGATCTTACCTAGGCAAGTCCTCATTCTTTCCCTGAACAGTTGAGGGGCTTCCAGATGTGACAAATGGTTGGATTCCAGGACGGTGAATCTGTTATGTTTGGGTTGACTTGCTGGGGGTGGAAGGCATCGACTACGCCCTGAGGTGCTGTATTAATGTACACTTCTGATGAGGAATCAGAATCAAAATTGTGGTCTGAACCTGGATTGTTGAATGAAAAGGAAGGCCGCTTCAAAGACTTTGCTATTGGGAGCAAACGTGCAATGCTGCTAAAAGAGTAGCTCCCAAACCGCACATGCGGCCAATTGGAGGATCACATTCTGATTTATGGTTGGTGTCTTACTTAGAAATGGAAGGAACTTTGATGCTAATTAAACTTGGTTATTGCTTCTTCTTTAATAGGATGTGTTTGGGAATCAGGCGGCGGTTTGCCTTTTCCTCAATGTTTAAAGCCTGTGATGAGGAAAAGGGAGGAGGTGGTAACATGCTGTGTATTTACCGGTATTCATAATTCCACAATTCCAAATTTTCCTCACCTCCCTTCTTGCCTTTCATCCATTCTGTTGTACAGCTGGGATCATTGCACCGTTAAACATTAAAATCCAGAGGGGGTTTTATAATGACCAACAAAAATCTCCAAGGAAATGAATTCCATTCAATTGTACTTTATACATATTCATTGTGATATGCTAAAACCCTTACTGGATTTTGCTATTCGGCAGCTGTGCCCTAGTGTCATCCTATTGGCATATTCAAATGATGCTGCTTGAGAGAAGGGCCTGCCCTATTTGCTTAGAATGTAGAGTAAATGAAGGAAGGTTATTCACAGGTTTGGGCTAGAGGACAGAAGTTGTTGCCTACCTCCCAGGTATGGACTCAACGTGTTTGGACTATGAGGAGGAAGAAGCTTACTGATAAGGTGTCAGCACTTTTCTTCCACCGCAGGGATTATTTGCTGACACACCTCCCACTTTATAGGAAACAGAACAGTAGATGAAATACTTCAAGTATTCTTCAAGAGCACATCTGCCCGAAAATAATGCCACCATAATATTATGAAATTATTTTTCTAAATTTCCCTGTCATGACTGCCATCACAGCCCAATCTGGCGACAGCACTTTCATGGCCTCCTCCAAATGATGTGAATGCCAGTAAAGTTTGTCAGTATAAGAGAAATCTGTCTTTGTGTTTTGTGTGGTTTGCTGATGGTGGTAGAAATAGGATTGGAGTCAATTGCTGCACTCAGGAACCAATTTCTTTGCAGGTATGAAACATCCCTGTTGGACACCAAGAGGCACAAAGTGGATGGGTTAAGCTCCCCCCAAAGGAATGCTGGAAGCCCTGATCTGTGACTTGCTTATTTACCAATTGTCTGATCCCTTGCTAATGCAACAATCCTACATTTATATAGGATCCTGATAATCATGAACCTGCCCAGATATACTAAGCAAAGTACTGAACAATAACCACACCCTGAGGCTTTATCTGCCTGAGGTACAGTCCACTCCCTCAACCCAGACTAGCCTTAGCTAGGGAGGCAGGGATACCTCACTATATGTCTACCAGGTCCAGTCCACTCCCTCCATTCCAGACTAGCCTTAGACATATAGTGAGGTATCCCCGCCTCCCTAGCTACCAGGTCCAGTCCACTCCCTCCATCGCAGACTAGACTTAGCTAGGGAGGCAGGGATCCCTCACTATATGTCTACCAGGTCCAGTCCACTCCCTCCATCGCAGACTAGACTTAGCTAGGGAGGCAGGGATACCTCACTATATGTCTACCAGGTCCAGTCCACTCCCTCCATTCCAGACTAGCCTTAGCTAGGGAGGCAGGGATACCTCACTATATGTCTACCAGGTCCAGTCCACTCCCTCCATTGCAGACTAGCCTTAGCTAGGGAGGCAGGGATACCTCACTATATGTCTACCAGGTCCAGTCCACTCCCTCCATCCAAGACTAGCCTTAGCTAGGGAGGCAGGGATACCTCACTATATGTCTACCAGGTCCAGTCCACTCCCTCCATCCCAGACTAGCCTTAGCTAGGGAGGCAGGGATACCTCACTATATGTCTACCAGGTCCAGTCCACTCCCTCCATCGCAGACTAGCCTTAGCTAGGGGGGCAGGGATTCATTACTATATGTCTACCAGGTCCAGTCCACTCCCTCCATCGCAGACTAGCCTTAGCTAGGGAGGCAGGGATTCCTCACTATATGTCTACCAGGTCCAGTCCACTCCCTCCATCGCAGACTAGCCTTAGCTAGGGAGGCAGGGAAACCTCACTATATGTCTAGCAGGTCCAGTCCACTCCCTCCATTCCAGACTAGCCTTAGCTAGGGAGGCAGGGATACCTCACTATATGTCCACCAGGTCCAGTCCACTCCCTCCATTCCAGACTAGCCTTAGCTGGGGAGGCGGGGATACCTCACTATATGTCTACCAGGTCCAGTCCACTCCCTCCATTGCAGATTAGCCTTAGCTGGGGAGGCGGGGATACCTCACTATATGTCTACCAGGTCCAGTCCACTCCCTCCATTGCAGACTACCCTTAGCTGGGGAGGCGGGGATACCTCACTATATGTCTACCAGGTCCAGTCCACTCCCTCCATTGCAGACTAGCCTTAGCTGGGGAGGCAGGGATACCTCACTATATGTCTACCAGGTCCAGTCCACTCCCTCCATTGCAGACTAGCCTTAGCTGGGGAGGCAGGGATACCTCACTATATGTCTACCAGGTCCAGTCCACTCCCTCCATTCCAGACTAGCCTTAGCTGGGGAGGCAGGGATACCTCACTATATGTCTACCAGGTCCAGTACACTCCCTCCATTCCAGACTAGCCTTAGCTGGGGAGGCAGGGATACCTCACTATATGTCTACCAGGTCCAGTCCACTCCCTCCATTCCAGACTAGCCTTAGCTGGGAAGGCAGGGATACCTCACTATGGGCCTCATGTAGGTAGCCAAATACCGGTCGGTAACGGCCGAAATTCGGTAAATATCCCGTTACCGACCGGTATTCAGACAAGTGAGATGTAGGAGTCCAAAAACCACTTTTCGGTAAATATGAGGCGGTAAATACCGATTCATAGTTACCGAATTCTAAAATACCGATTCATATTTACCGAATACATTATTAACGAATCGGTAAATATGAAGTGGTAAATATGAAGTGGTAAAAATTTAAAATGACATGTAGGAGCAGTCGGTAATTAAGAAATCCAGGAAAATCGGTAAATAAGAGTCGGTAATTAACACGGATGGAAAGCAGGTGGTAACCATCAACAATGCACATAAGCAATCCCAAAATGCAACAGCGTGGACAACATGGCCGCCATGTACGTCATTGCAAGGCGCCTACGTCTACAGGCAGCAGGACTGAGGGTGTGGCGACGGGAGGAACAAATCTACAGACAGCGCATCACACTATTCCAGCTGACTGATGCAGAGATACATGAGAGGTACAGGCTACACCCCGAAACCATCATGGACTTAATCAGGGACCTTCACCCACTCCTGGACCAGCCAATAAGAAGGGCGCACGCCATACCCCCACATGTGCAGGTGCTCTGCAGCCTACATCTGTTGGCATCCGGCAGTTATCAGGTGGTGATAGCTGCGGTGGGTGGGGTATCCCAGAGTTGCCTGTCACGTTTCTTCAGGAAGTTCCTGGATGCCATGATGCAGAGAATGCACCACTACATAAGCTTCCCAAACACACAGGCTGCACTGCAGAAAACAAAAACAGACTTTTATCACATGGCACAGTTCCCCCATGTCATCGGCTGTATTGATGGTACACACATCCCAATCTGTCCTCCAGCTGACACAGAGCACATCTACAGGAACAGGAAGTCCACCCACTCCATCAATGTGCAGGTCATCTGTGATGCAGGGAACATCATCACAGATATTGTTGCAAAGTTTCCTGGGAGCACCCACGACTCTTACATCTTCCAGAATAGTGGGATCTACACACGACTGAGAGCCGGAGAATTCGGAGAGGGATACCTGCTGGGTAAGTAACAGTGACGCCCCTTGAAACCTGCAAATCAGAGTGTATAGAGGCATGTAACTGATGGTTCCCTTTTACTCATCCAGGCGACAGTGCATATGCATGCCGTTCATTCATCCTCACTCCCTACCTACACCCAGCAACCCAGAGTGAGAGACGATACAACGTGGCCCACAAATCTACACGCAATGTGGTGGAGCGCACGTTTGGACTGCTGAAGAGCAGGTTCCGCTGCCTCCACAAGAGCGGAGGCGCACGCCAGTACAAACCCATCACCTGCTGCAAGATCATTGCCACTTGTGCAATGCTGCACAACCTTGCCACGAAAAAAGGTACAGATGTGGAACTAACATATTTTGAGGACAACGAGGATGAGTCAGGCCAGCCAGAGGGCAGCGCAGCTAGAGTGCCAACTGCAATCGATGGGAGAGAGAGACGGGCAGAGATCACATGCAACTATTTCTGAGTAAGTGAGGGGACACAGCGAGTCGTGAGAAGTCATGACGTAGTTTAATGTGGCACCACGCCATAAACACATGAACAGGCCAATCTGGCAATATGCCATCTATACAATGAGTATGTCCAGGGTTACGTCACCCAATGGCAAGTGGATAAGCAGGGCCACATCAATGTTTGCGCATACGCGCTGCAGTGGTGGATTGCACGGCCTGTGCATCCTCACTAGAGCCAACCCCAAGCCGCCTGCTGCTCCTGCGTGCTTCTGGGACGGGGGGTGTGATGCTGCTGCTGGTGTCGATGCTCTCCGCAGCATCCCCTGCAGCAGTTGTCGACGCCTGACTTGTCAATAGCACCCCTAGTGCACTTGTCACCTGCACCATCCCCCGTGACAGGTCGCTGCAGCACTGTGTTAGGCCCTCCTGCATCGTCACAGAGCGCCGGCAAAGTAGGGAAGTCGCAGTTGCCAGACGGTTGAGTGCCCTGCTGGTAGTGTCCCTTCTCTGGCGTTCCCGGCGCCGTGCTTCGATGTCAGCATCTAATTTGCTGCACAACTGCTGGATTGACTGGGACATGTCCCGAATGCCCGCAGCCATGCCGCCAATGTTTGTGTCCATGTTGACTAAGCTTGTCCTCATCACCCGCATGTGCCTCTGGACTGACATTACTGCCTTTGATTGCAGGCGCTGTTGCTTCAACATTTGGCCCTCGAGCCCCAAGAAGACACCATGGCCGTCAGTGGGTGCTGGTGGACTCTGGACACGCGACCTGCGGCGCCCTCTTGCTCCCGTCTGTGCTGCCTGTGAGGTGTGGGGCACAGTGGGATGGCTCCCTTCCTGGGGCCCGGTGCGGTCTTCTGGGCCCATGCTGTCGTCTGACGAGGTGTCGAAGGCTCGTAGCCTGGCTGCTGGACGCCTCCTCATTCTCACACCTGCAAGCGGAGATGTGGCCGGTGAATCGAACATGAGTGGCGATGCTGGCTCTGGTGGTGGTGATGCTGGCTCTCGGTGAGGTGATGGTGGCTCTGTGTGCGGCGCGGCTGGCTGCGTAGGTGGTGCGGCTGAAAGTGGGCCTGCTCCCTGGTCTGAACTCGTGGTGGCTAGAGGTGATTTTTGTGGCCGGTGTGCCGTCTCCCCTGCAGCATGCCCTGTACTGCATGATGTCACATCTGTGGACAGAAAAACAACATTGGCTCAGTGTCCCCGAAGGGCTGCATTGCAAGCGTCACAATAAATCATTTCACATTCCAATCTGTCCTCTGTCTCCTTGTGCCTCGAGTGCGTGACATGCCTTGTTGCCCTGTGACATTTACGTCATGGTTAGTGTTGCCCTGACTACATCTCCCGGAATGCATTGCCTGTCTGCACTGACACGTGTGGACTGCAGTGTGATTCTCGTTTCACAATGGGGGATGTGGGATAGGGGTGGGGGCGGCTACATTGCTGTGCTTTCGTCTTACCTTGGTGTGTTGCGGCTCTGGCAGAGCTGTCGGCGTCCCCAAGACCCACGACGCTCTCTTGCTCGAGTGTGGCCGCCACCAGCTCCTCCAGTTCGGTGAGGGCAGGTGCCCTGTTGGTTCCACCTCCGGTCTGGCTGGCCTCCTTCTGGATGTCGCCCATCTTCCTCTTGGTCACAATCCTCAGGTCATACCAGCGCTTTTTGAGGACCTCAATTTCCCTGTGGGTCACTCCCACAGCATTGAGCTGCGCCTGGATGGCCAGCCATATGTTGCGCTTTTCGGCCTCAGGCACTTGCAGGGATTGCCTCCCAAACAGCTTCTGGTGCTGCTTCACCACCTCCTCCACCAGCACCTGGAGTTCCTTGGGGCTGAATTTGAGCTTCCTCCTCCTTTCCCCTCCGTCTTTCTGTGTGCTCTGGCTGGACATGCTGTTCGTTTCCCGCTCACACATGCAACTGCTCCCTGCCTCTCCTCTGCACTCCGAGCCTCTCCAGGGTCGGCTAATTATGTACACCTGCCTGGGTGTGGCCACTTCGGCTAATTGTGTACACCTGCCTGGGTGTGGGCAGTTCCTGGTTGGGTGGGCTGTCGTTGCACAGGATTAGCTGTTTCGTCAAGTCATGTGATGTTATTTACCGAATCCGTACGTACCGATTCGGTATTTTCCGATTCGGTAGATACCACCTCGGTGTTTTCCGATTCGGTAGATACCACCTCGGTATTTTCCGAATCGGTAATTATCACCTCGGTATTTACCGATTCGGTGAATTCCGATTCGTATTTACCGAATGTTACCGAATCGGTAACTGTTACCGAATTTTTACCTACATATAACTTACCGATTCTAATTTACCGATTCGGTACGGCTCGGTATTTAAGAACCGGTAACATTTATTTACCTACATGAGGCCCTATATGTCTACCAGGTCCAGTACACTCCCTCCATCCCAGACTAGCCTCAGCTAGGGAGGCAGGGATACCTCACTATGGGCCTCATGTAGGTAGCCAAATACCGGTCGGTAACGGCCGATTTTCGGTAAATATGCCGTTACCGACCGGTATTCAGACAAGTGAGATGTAGGAGTCCAAAAACCACTTTTCGGTAAATATGAGGCGGTAAATACCGATTCATAGTTACCGAATTCTAAAATACCGATTCATATTTACCGAATACATTATTAACGAATCGGTAAATATGAAGTGGTAAATATGAAGTGGTAAAAATTTAAAATGACATGTAGGAGCAGTCGGTAATTAAGAAATCCAGGAAAATCGGTAAATAAGAGTCGGTAATTAACACGGATGGAAAGCAGGTGGTAACCATCAACAATGCACATAAGCAATCCCAAAATGCAACAGCGTGGACAACATGGCCGCCATGTACGTCATTGCAAGGCGCCTACGTCTACAGGCAGCAGGACTGAGGGTTTGGCGACGGGAGGAACAAATCTACAGACAGCGCATCACACTATTCCAGCTGACTGATGCAGAGATACATGAGAGGTACAGGCTACACCCCGAAACCATCATGGACTTAATCAGGGAATGTGCAGGTGATCTGTGATGCAGGGAACATCATCACAGATATTGTTGCAAAGTTTCCTGGGAGCACCCACGACTCTTACATCTTCCAGAATAGTGGGATCTACACACGACTGAGAGCCGGAGAATTCGGAGAGGGATACCTGCTGGGTAAGTAACAGTGACGCCCCTTGAAACCTGCAAATCAGAGTGTATAGAGGCATGTAACTGATGGTTCCCTTTTACTCATCCAGGCGACAGTGCATATGCATGCCGGTCATTCATCCTCACTCCCTACCTACACCCAGCAACCCAGAGTGAGAGACGATACAACGTGGCCCACAAATCTACACGCAATGTGGTGGAGCGCACGTTTGGACTGCTGAAGAGCAGGTTCCGCTGCCTCCACAAGAGCGGAGGCGCACGCCAGTACAAACCCATCACCTGCTGCAAGATAATTGCCACTTGTGCAATGCTGCACAACCTTGCCACGAAAAAAGGTACAGATGTGGAACTAACATATTTTGAGGACAACGAGGATGAGTCAGGCCAGCCAGAGGGCAGCGCAGCTAGAGTGCCAACTGCAATCGATGGGAGAGAGAGACGGGCAGAGATCACATGCAACTATTTCTGAGTAAGTGAGGGGACACAGCGAGTCGTGAGAAGTCATGACGTAGTTTAATGTGGCACCACGCCATGAACACATGAACAGGCCAATCTGGCAATATGCCATCTATACAATGAGTATGTCCAGGGTTACGTCACCCAATGGCAAGTGGATAAGCAGGGCCACATCAATGTTTGCGCATACGCGCTGCAGTGGTGGATTGCACGGCCTGTGCATCCTCACTAGAGCCAACCCCAAGCCGCCTGCTGCTCCTGCGTGCCTCTGGGACGGGGGGTGTGATGCTGCTGCTGGTGTCGATGCTCTCCGCAGCATCCCCTGCAGCAGTTGTCGACGCCTGACTTGTCAATAGCACCCCTAGTGCACTTGTCACCTGCACCATCCCCCGTGACAGGTCGCTGCAGCACTGTGTTAGGCCCTCCTGCATCGTCACAGAGCGCCGGCAAAGTAGGGAAGTCGCAGTTGCCAGACGGTTGAGTGCCCTGCTGGTAGTGTCCCTTCTCTGGCGTTCCCGGCGCCGTGCTTCGATGTCAGCATCTAATTTGCTGCACAACTGCTGGATTGACTGGGACATGTCCCGAATGCCCGCAGCCATGCCGCCAATGTTTGTGTCCATGTTGACTAAGCTTGTCCTCATCACCCGCATGTGCCTCTGGACTGACATTACTGCCTTTGATTGCAGGCGCTGTTGCTTCAACATTTGGCCCTCGAGCCCCAAGAAGACACCATGGCCGTCAGTGGGTGCTGGTGGACTCTGGACACGCGACCTGCGGCGCCCTCTTGCTCCCGTCTGTGCTGCCTGTGAGGTGTGGGGCACAGTGGGATGGCTCCCTTCCTGGGGCCCGGTGCGGTCTTCTGGGCCCATGCTGTCGTCTGACGAGGTGTCTAAGGCTCGTAGCCTGGCTGCTGGACGCCTCCTCATTCTCACACCTGCAAGCGGAGATGTGGCCGGTGAATCGAACATGAGTGGCGATGCTGGCTCTGGTGGTGGTGATGCTGGCTCTCGGTGAGGTGATGCTGGCTCTGTGTGCGGCGAGGCTGGCTGCGTAGGTGGTGCGGCTGCAAGTGGGCCTGCTCCCTGGTCTGCACTCGTGCTGGCTAGCGGTGATTTTTGTGGCCGGTGTGCCGTCTCCCCTGCAGCATGCCCTGTACTGCATGATGTCACATCTGTGGACAGAAAAACAACATTGGCTCAGTGTCCCCGAAGGGCTGCATTGCAAGCGTCACAATAAATCATTTCACATTCCAATCTGTCCTCTGTCTCCTTGTGCCTCGAGTGCGTGACATGCCTTGTTGCCCTGTGACATTTACGTCATGGTTAGTGTTGCCCTGACTACATCTCCCGGAATGCATTGCCTGTCTGCACTGACACGTGTGGACTGCAGTGTGATTCTCGTTTCACAATGGGGGATGTGGGATAGGGGTAGGGGCGGCTACATTGCTGTGCTTTCGTCTTACCTTGGTGTGTTGCGGCTCTGGCAGAGCTGTCGGCGTCCCCAAGACCCACGACGCTCTCTTGCTCGAGTGTGGCCGCCACCAGCTCCTCCAGTTCGGTGAGGGCAGGTGCCCTGTTGGTTCCACCTCCGGTCTGGCTGGCCTCCTTCTGGATGTCGCCCATCTTCCACTTGGTCACAATCCTCAGGTCATACCAGCGCTTTTTGAGGACCTCAATTTCCCTGTGGGTCACTCCCACAGCATTGACCTGCGCCTGGATGGCCAGCCATATGTTGCGCTTTTCGGCCTCAGGCACTTGCAGGGATTGCCTCCCAAACAGCTTCTGGTGCTGCTTCACCACCTCCTCCACCAGCACCTGGAGTTCCTTGGGGCTGAATTTGAGCTTCCTCCTCCTTTCCCCTCCGTCTTTCTGTGTGCTCTGGCTGGACATGCTGTTCGTTTCCCGCTCGCACATGCAACTGCTCCCTGCCTCTCCTCTGCACTCCAAGCCTCTCCAGGGTCGGCTAATTATGTACACCTGCCTGGGTGTGGCCACTTCGGCTAATTGTGTACACCTGCCTGGGTGTGGGCAGTTCCTGGTTGGGTGGGCTGTCGTTGCACAGGATTAGCTGTTTCGTCAAGTCATGTGATGTTATTTACCGAATCCGTACGTACCGATTCGGTATTTTCCGATTCGGTAGATACCACCTCGGTATTTTCCGATTCGGTAGATACCACCTCGGTATTTTCCGATTCGGTAGATACCACCTCGGTATTTTCCGATTCGGTAGATACCACCTCGGTATTTTCCGATTCGGTAATTATCACCTCGGTATTTACCGAATCGGTGAATTCCGATTCGTATTTACCGACTGTTACCGAATCGGTAACTGTTACCGAATTTTTACCTACATATAACTTACCGGTTCTAATTTACCGATTCGGTACGGCTCGGTATTTACGAACCGGTAAAATTTATTTACCTACATGAGGCCCTATATGTCTACCAGGTCCAGTACACTCCCTCGATTCTAGACTAGCCTTAGCTAGGGAGGCAGGGATACCTCACTATATGTCTACCAGTAAACTGCTTGCACGATGCTCAGTTCAGGAGGTATCATTTGAAAGAATAAATAATATCTCCTCTTGTAGGTGACATTTTAACAAGGGGTTGACCCTAGAATGAAGCCCCTCCCTCTGTTCAGAGGACAGAGAAAAGTGTGGTCATTAATGGGCTGGATTGATATGTAAAGCAAGACTTCTACATAATGTTACATACCATAAAAGCCTGTTTGTTTGCTAACATGGTAACTCTTTGTACAAAATATATGAAGTGTGTAATACAAGTGCAAGGATTAGGAAGCAGGCTATCCTGTTTTTGTGGTGCGAATTGACGTGTGCTTGGATTGATATGTTTTTATTAATATATATGCTACAATAGCAGAGAAGGACATTTCTTCTCTATAATACACGCATTGTGACTGTGGCGGCAGCCAAGGTATGTATCAAGGGGGATGGGCGTGGTGTGCTCTGCCTGAACGGAATAAGGATGGAATGTAGCAGAGACTTTCCTTTTATATTTGTTCAACAAATTACAAGCTAAAACCAATAGACACCACTAAATGCCAGTTGCCTGTGTCGAAAATCTGGTAAATATAACTGGAATTAGTGATTTTTAGGTCTTGCCTGACCCAGCGCATGCGCTGGTCTGGCGAGACTTTTAGTAAGGGCTTAAAAAAATGCTACCATGGCGAGCCTAGAGAGTGAGTGCATGTGCGCGGGCGCACGCTTATGAGCAGAGGCGCCATATGGCTTTCCTCGTCATGCTCATCAAGCGCAGCGCTGGCCGCGCTTGCGATCACTTTGGTGGCCGCTTTCATGTTCTTAGTGAGCCGCGTTATGTTGCTTTGAAATTGCTTTCACTTTCGTTCTTGTTACAGTCCTTGTTTTGCATTACGAGTACGGGTCTGGTTTCCTTCACTGCTCTCTCTCCCTGCCGATGTCGCCTTTCTCTCCCAGTACCCTCCGCCTCTGGGCCTTCCCCAATGGCTGTCTCTCTATTCTTCTCTCCCTGTCACCTCTGCAAGCGTCTCCTTTCTTCATGCCCTCCCGTCCTTTGTTGACTTTGTCACTCTCTGCTCTCCTCACGCGCCCTCTCTCCTGAAGTGTCAGTAATCGCGGCCATTCCTACCTCCCTTCACTCTCTCCCTCCTTCCCTCGCTCTGTCCGTAACAGCGTCACTGCTTCCTCCGCTCCTGTCCGCCGGCGGCTCCTCGCACTCCCTCGCTGTCTGCCTGACACCCTCTCCCATCCTGCCATCTCCCTCACCCCATCTCCCATCCTCCCATCTATCACCCTCTCTCTCCCATCCAGCTATCTCTCTCACCCTCTCTTCCACCCTGCCATCTCTCTCACCCTCTCTTCCACCCTGCCATCTCTCTCACCCTCTCTCTCCCATCCTGCTATCTCTCTCACCCATCCTGCCACCTCCCTCACCCTCTCTCTCCCATCCTGTCATCTCCCTCACCCTCTCTCTCCCATCCTATCATCTCCCTCAACCTCTCTCTCCCATCCTGCCGTCCCTCTCACCCTCTCTCCCAGCTAGTCTGCCAGGCTCCCTCTGACAGACCCCCCGCCTTCACTCACTGCCCTCTTCTCTTTCTCTCTGCCCTCTGTCTCCCCCTCCGCTAGCCCGTCTGTCCTTCCTTCCTTCCTTCCTTCGACAATAACAGTCTGCATTTCTTTTTCTCCGCTCCCCTCTTTCTCTGTCCTCCTTTGTGCCCTCCCTTTAGTCTCTGTCCTCGTTCTCTCACGGCTCCTGCCATCCACCATCTATGCCTCTCTCTCCCATCCCATCTACCCCTCTCCGCTCACTCTTTCTCTCATTGTCTTTCTCTCTCCATCCTCTCTGCTACCCTTTTCTCCCTCTTTCTATCACATCGACTTTAGACTGTTCTCCCTCTCACCCTCTCATTCTATCTAATCTAACCCTTTAGTTTCTTTTGTCTCTCTATTACTAATTATCCCTTTCTCAAATTCTCTCTCTCGCTCTAACATCCCATCTACTACCCCACGCTCCTGCTCTCCATGTCACAGTGGGAGAGTACTGTTCTCTCCTCGCCCGTCTACTAGCCCTCTCTCTGACACCCAGACGCTGCTACTCCTTCTTTCTCCCTCCCTCATTTCCCCTGCGTTCCCTTTCTGCACCCCTCTTTCACGTCAGGGCCTTTCTCCCCCCTCCTCCCCAGCTATGCCTCCTTAACTCTGCCCTTGAAAAGGATGGTAGTGGGTAAAGGTCACGGCCACTGGAATTATGCGATTCTGCTGCTATGGCGAAGTTGCATAATTTTGTATTTGCCGCATTTGCCACGTCATCCATCATCTGCAGATTGTAATAAAAACACGTTTTTATGTTTCAAACTGATGAAAAGCTACAAAACCTATAGTGTTGCAGGGATTCTGCATATGCACAGAACTATGCGCAGGAAACCAGGACCTCAGAGAATTGTGGTGTACCAGAAACTCCCCTCAGAACCAAGAACCCCTTATCCGACTAGCTTAGTGTCCCATTCGTTATCCGAGATTTAGCTCGGCGGTCCCAATGTATAGACAACCCAGAACAAGCGACTTAGATATTCTCAGGAGTGGTGGGAATCCGAAATACCTGTTCGTATTTATATATCAGTCCACAACAGAATAACAAAGACACGGTAAAGTTTAAAGAGTTTATTTTATAAACCTCGTGTCCTAAGATGCAGTACTTTGGCTAACACAAGCAGACAAATGGTCAAGATCAGAACCATCAGCATTGTTACAATACCATACAAAATGAAAGGAGCAATCATAATAATAATGACAGTGGAAAGCAACCACCCTCCTTTCTCTAGCAACTAATAGGTTATTATTAGACTAATAGAAGGTCTCTTAGGCTTGAATGGGGGACCCCATACCGTATAGATCAGCTTAGTGGAATCACATCACAGGATCAGCTAGGCTCTCTCCTGCAACAGCTCTTCTTTCCGAATGAATCTAAAACATGCTGCTCTGTAATATTAAAGGTACTCGTCTTTCAGGTATCGGCAGCTGCGTGCATGTTATGACTAAAAAGTGGTACGATCAACCTGAACACAACAACATGCACCGTCTAGTGACCCAGACTAGTTCTTTACATGATGTACAGACCAAGGTCACTGCTCACTGTTAAGGATGTTAAACAACAGACGGTTCACATGTGAAGCAAAGCCGAGTAAGCATTTCTCAAATGAATAACATGTAACAACAGTGTCGTGTGCAAAAGCAACAGAAGCGGCAAGATGGCTTTCTAACAGCTGACGCGGTTGTGCTAACTTAGCATTGTACATAGGGAGTGGTTAACCCACACTACACCCCCCCTTGATCGGACCACTATCCACTAGGGGCGCACATATCAAGAACGCAGAGTTCAAGTTAGAGAGAACGGAACCAAGGGCATGAACTATAAGTCCATAGAAGGTAAGTGTAAAGTTCGAAAAAAAAAAAGAAGAAAAAAAATTAAAAAGAAAAACAATGTTTCCGGGAAAAAAAACATGAAAAAATGGGGAAAAAATGACATTGATGGATGCACCATGACTTGACGAGGGTAAAGAGTCAATCCATCAAGGTATAAGCACAATAAGTTGCAACAGCTTCCAAGAGGAAATCATTGGAACGTTCCGCAAAGGTATCTGCCATCCAATTTAGCAAGGGAAAGGAACACACGTGTTCCTCGATTATTGGAGCCTCCAGCACCACATGAGGACAACAGGCAGGTTCCTCAACATAACTTCTTTCCAGGAAGTCAATAGCGGCCTCTCCGATGTCCCAATTTCCGAGGACTCCATGCGCAGCACCCAAGGCCATAAACCCGACACCAGAACAGGCAAACTCATGAGCCACTAAGGGGCCCATCAGTCGATCAAAATCTGAGGCAGGCGACATCAAGTTTGACAGGCACAAATCCAGAGCCCACTGGAATGGACAATCTAGGCAGTGAAAGACAGGTTGCACACAAGTAAAGAAGGGAAACCGGAAGGACAATCCATAGGCGGCACTTAAGGTCGCCAGGGGTAAGGTGCCATAGTATTCAAGCATCCGGTTACGAAGAAGGAGCAGTCGGGGCATGCTGTCTTGGAACGCAAGGAGTGCAGCCATAGCGTAGTGCGCATATCAACAAGAGCACCCCAGCTACGAGAGCGAGGAGCAAAGGAAGACCTCCGAAGACACTGGAAAAAATAGAATGAAAAAATGCCGGTATCACACCAAAAATAGTTTGAAAAGATGTGACGAGGCCGGAGCCCACAATTTTAAAAAAATGAGCCAGGCCACTCGTAGACGAGGCATTAAAGATAGTCTGAATCAAGGTCCCAAAATGCAGGGGGAGGTCAGTATTCAAAAGCGCCTGCACCTCCGTGCGTGTGTTAGCTACGTGAAGGACAAAGGTTTCACGGGACGAAGTGAACGCGACTTCTTTTTGAGACAAAAGAGCCCTTATTCTGCTCATCTTGTTGAACTCTGCTTTCAAGGTTGGAATCGAAGGCCAGATGGATACACCGAGCCGGCCATGCAGGGGTGGGAAAAGGACGTTATTACAGCAGACTACTCGTTGTGAAACAGTCACTATGTAAGGAATTCCCACTAACATCCCACAGCAAGCTTCATTATTTAAAAGCAAATAACTACCGTTAGCAAGCAGCGTAAATGAAGGTGTTATAACTGGCACCGCAATCCCTTTCAGGACGCAAGCCAAATTAGGAGCGTGTATATTACAAGCGCCATGTAATTGTATGTGTCTACACACTACAGAATGATCAGGGGTAGAAGTGCACTCTTCACCCTTTAAGTAAACCTCCTTGCCGTCTCTCACGCATCTATACGTGAACGGGAGCGACCAAACTTCGTGCAGGAAGGCAGTACGAAGTTGTTCATATCTGCCCAGGGCATAGTGTTTCATGCACGAACGGAACTTAAACAGGGGAAATGGTAACGTGATCAATCCGTGTACAAGCCACACAGCGGAGTTTAATTCAGCAACAGAGAAAGGCAAAGGTTCTAACTTTTCAATGTGCAGCAATGAGTAAGTAGCATCTTTCATGGACATGAACTGTTGTTTTGCAGTTAAATTAAAAGGAAGGAACAACGATGAAGTATTCATGTAATCCCAAGGGACTTTCCCTGCCTTTAACATTTGCAAAGTCCCTGCAAACTGCATAATAGAACGCAACTGATTCTGACCATGATACAATACAGACCAATCATCCTGCACAATGTCTACGACAGATGAAACAATATTATCTATGGTATAAATTCTGGAAGACAAGGTGTTAATGCTATTATCAATCACAGGCAATACTTTCTCCATATTGGCTTGGTCTATAGCGCGTAATCTGGATGCAGCTTCAATTTGTGACAATTTCCAAACTTTGTTGTAAACAGCATACACCCATCTTTTGGACCTGCCAGTCGCAGGACCCTTCACAAAATCATTCAAATCTATTTTTATCATTCAAACGTGATAAATGAAGTTTAACAGAAGCTAATGTGGAATGTTGCAGCCAAGACCGGCATAACTTACCTACCGAGTAGGTAGTCACTGTGTGTGAAGACTCAAAACGAGGGTCTACTCTAAGTTGTGTATACCCCGGAGCCAAATCCAGAAACCGATGTTGACAGGAATCTGAGCCCGTTTGCCACACCAACCACCCTTCAGGATTCAATGCAGAAACATTGAAGGAGGTGTTGGAAACGAGGGACTGCAACATAGCAAGGGACAGATCTGTGTGATTTTCCCAATTGGGATAAGCACCCAGATCCGGGATCGAGGGGGAATTCAATTTTTTAGATTTAGCCAATCCAAAACAAGTGGTCTGATAAATAGATGAATTCAAAAACAATATGTGGTTTGGGAAAAGACAGGCACGATGCAAAGCCTCTGTTCCCTGTACCTGCCACAGTTTAGTTCCCCAAACCGATTTAAGATCAATAGTAGCTTTCCACAGGTCATATCCTGCGATAGCCAAGTCGTCCATAAAGGACTTGGAATATAATAATTTGGTATGTGTTAATCTAACCTTAGAAGCGGATTCAGCCGCAACCTTAAAATAAAAAGAGGCCGGATTAGACACACTAAAATCCGAAAAGTATGTGAATTTGTTCACTAAAGTGGCAGAGCTGCCAGGCATAGGGGCTGGACAATGTTCCCATTGTGTAATATTAACAACATTTCGAAAAGTATTTGCTCTGTGTAGGAAATGTGTGCCATAATGTTGATAGCAAAATTGTTCACCGTAATTTGCAGAATCTAAATACAAATCTTCAGCATCAAATGCAGCATAATATTTCAAATCAGAAAACAGTGCCTCTATTGCTTGCACATCCCAATCATCCGATCGAATGTTCTGTTTAACTACATCACCCATAGAAACACGAAAGACATTAGGCACATTAATCACTTCAGTGGGGCCATGAATTTGAAATTTAACAGCATCCCAAGCAATTCCATCACATACAGGCCAGGCAGTAATGTTCACAAAAGTCTGGTCCCTTTTCATAATATGTGACGAGGAGTGGGGGGCAAAGTTCCATCAATTAATCGAATTGTAGATCTTTCTTTCAGGTAGTGTCCATTGATAAGTCTAAAAAACACCACCACAAAACCAATGGACATAAACAAAAAAACACATGTGAGCACCAGCCAAATGTAAGTCCAAGGAGCAACTAAAAAATGTCTCTTAAACCAGGCAACAAAAATAGAAACTTTTGATGGGGCATTGGAAGTCATTGAATCAGTGTCAAAGGAAGAACATGACTGGTTAACTGCCGTTGAATGTAAAAGAGGCAACGGGACATCTGCAGGATAAGCATACTCAGGATTATCAGGCAAACCACCAGCTGTTGGCGGCATAGAAGGACCAGTAACTCTATGCATCTCAACGGCAACATCAGGCAAGATGTTAGAGGGCGGCACCACAACAGAATTTAGCAGCATAGAAGGGCAAGAAACTGCTGGGGTCATACTATGGAGAATCGGCCACTCGCTGTAGCTTGACATTGTCAATAGAGATGTACCTGTTATCCTTGCGACCAGGAAGTGCAGGTAAAATAACTGTATGTGTACCCAGTACTCCAAGCACCGGGACCGGTGCACGATAAGAGGGGCCGAACTCTTTCTTGTTCTCCACCTTCTCACGGACCAGGTCACAGGGTCAAGACTGATTTGCATATGGCCATGTCTGAACTGGGGTGGCGTAGTGGGCAAAAGAACGATGGATTTAACCCAGATCTCTTGACTGGGGGAGAATGTCTGCATTGTCAGCATTCCGTCCATCATTTGTTTGTTGTAACGCTTTTCGCCCTAAGTGGGATGGGTATGCCCAGACGTGGGTCCCGTGCTCACTACGCCACTGGAGTCAAGCTATCCTGGCTGATGACGGCTGATAGCCAGAAACCGGTCCTAGGATGCTTGATTCTGGTCCAGGGAAGACATGGCTTGGCAGTTCGGGCTGGACTGTTCCCATGAGGCACAGGGTCAAGACTGATTTGCATATGGCCATGTCTGAACTGGGGTGGCGTAGTGGGCAAAAGAACAATGGATTTAACCCAGATCTCTTGACTGGGGGAGAATGTCTGCATTGTCAGCATTCCGTCCATCATTTGTTTGTTGTAACGCTTTTCACCCTAAGTGGGATGGGTATGCCCAGACGTGGGTCCCGTGCTCACTACGCCACTGGAGTCAAGCTATCCTGGCTGATGACGGCTGATAGCCAGAAACCGGTCCTGGGATGCTTGATTCTGGTCCAGGGAAGACATGGCTTGGCAGTTCGGGCTGGACTGTTCCCATGAGGCACAGGGTCAAGACTGATTTGCATATGGCCATGTCTAAACTGGGGTGGCGTAGTGGGCAAAAGAACGATGGATTTAACCCAGATCTCTTGACTGGGGGAGAATGTCTGCATTGTCAGCATTCCGTCCATCATTTGTTTGTTGTAACGCTTTTCGCCCTAAGTGGGATGGGTATGCCCAGACGTGGGTCCCGTGCTCACTACGCCACTGGAGTCAAGCTATCCTGGCTGATGACGGCTGATAGCCAGAAACCGGTCCTAGGATGCTTGATTCTGGTCCAGGGAAGACATGGCTTGGCAGATCGGGCTGGACTGTTCCCATGAGGCACAGGGTCAAGACTGATTTGCATATGGCCATGTCTGACCTGGGGTGGCGTAGTGGGCAAAAGAACGATGGATGTAACCCAGATCTCTTGACTGGGGGAGAATGTCTGCATTGTCAGCATTCCGTCCATCATTTGTTTGTTGTAACGCTTTTCGCCCTAAGTGGGATGGGTATGCCCAGACGTGGGTCCCGTGCTCACTACGCCACTGGAGTCAAGCTATCCTGGCTGATGACGGCTGATAGCCAGAAACCGGTCCTAGGATGCTTGATTCTGGTCCAGGGAAACATGGCTTGGCAGTTCGGGCTGGACTGTTCCCATGAGGCACAGGGTCAAGACTGATTTGCATATGGCCATGTCTGAACTGGGGTGGCGTAGTGGGCAAAAGAACGATGGATTTAACCCAGATCTCTTGACTGGGGGAGAATGTCTGCATTGTCAGCATTCCGTCCATCATTTGTTTGTTGTAACGCTTTTCGCCCTAAGTGGGATGGGTATGCCCAGACGTGGGTCCCGTGCTCACTACGCCACTGGAGTCAAGCTATCCTGGCTGATGACGGCTGATAGCCAGAAACCGGTCCTAGGATGCTTGATTCTGGTCCAGGGAAGACATGGCTTGGCAGTTCGGGCTGGACTGTTCCCATGAGGCACAGGGTCAAGACTGATTTGCATATGGCCATGTCTGAACTGGGGTGGCGTAGTGGGCAAAAGAACGATGGATTTAACCCAGATCTCTTGACTGGGGGAGAATGTCTGCATTGTCAGCATTCCGTCCATCATTTGTTTGTTGTAACGCTTTTCGCCCTAAGTGGGATGGGTATGCCCAGACGTGGGTCCCGTGCTCACTACGCCACTGGAGTCAAGCTATCCTGGCTGATGACGGCTGATAGCCAGAAACCGGTCCTAGGATGCTTGATTCTGTTCCAGGGAAGACATGGCTGGGCAGTTCGGGCTGGACTGTTCCCATGAGGCACAGGGTCAAGACTGATTTGGATATGGCCATGTCTGAACTGGGGTGGCGTAGTGGGCAAAAGAACGATGGATTTAACCCAGATCTGTTGACTGGGGGAGAATGTCTGCATTGTCAGCATTCCGTCCATCATTTGTTTGTTGTAACACCAACTCGAGGTAGCCAGCCGACTACCGGAATCTGGAGCTCAGCTTCGGATGTAGAGGGTACGTGTTCCTTTGCTAGAGTGTCTCTGGCTTCTTGAAGATTCTGCAATACAGCACAGTGATCATCTAGGTCAAAAGGCGCGGCTGCCGCCGCCATGTCTAGACCATCGAGGTCCGGGACATACATTCGTATGCCAAAGAGCATCATGTATGGGGTCTGCCCACCCAGAGACCTTCTAGGGAGATTATTAAGTGCACGGTGCACGTCATACAAGTGGGCTAGCCAGTTCCGGCCAGTACCTAAAACCCTGGCAGTCAAAGATTGCTTTAGGTCACGGTTCATTCGCTCCACAACACTGTTGCCCTCAGGCCGGTATGGAGACGAAAATTTGACTTGGACCCCCAAACTTCTCATGGCTTCTTTGTACGCCTTAGAGGCGAACGCAGGGCCCTGGTCAGAATGAAGGGTACCACATGCAAAACTTCTAATAAAGACACGCAAATCCTTGATGACAGTTCGGGCATCAGCACTCCTTTGTGGCCACACCCACAGAAAACGTGTGCACGAATCCACTGCAACCAAGATGTACTTGTACGCAGTATCAGAGGTAAAAGGACCGCAGTGATCTAAATAAACACACGCAAGTGGTTGATTAGATATATACAGCCACGTTTGTGGTGGACGCGCTGCAGAAGAAGGTTTTATCTGCTGGCAAATGTCACAATTAAGAACGTATGCGCGCGCTTGTTTGTACAAACCGTACCACCAGTAACGTTGCTGTAAGAGAGATACAGTAGCCGATACTCCGGCATGCGCGGACGCAATGCCTTCGTGCGCTGCTGATATCTAAGATGGTCTGCCTTACGCGTTGGGAATCAATCTGTCACCAACGTCGTTAATGGGATGTTATCAGGACTTAAGCGATAATGGTAGCGAGAAGGGAAACCTCTTGGGAAGTCTTTCCCTGTCTAGGAAGCAGCAATAGCTGCCAAGATGTCATCATCAATCTTAGATTTGGATCTTGTAACTGCTGCTACTAAATATGTCGCCACTGCGGTTTTTGCTGCCTCGTCAGCCAAACTGTTAACGACAGCATGAACGCCAACTCGTTGGTGCCCAAGAGTGTGAATTACATTCACGAGTGGCAGACGTTCTTTAAGTTCTGCCACTCGAACCCAAAGCGTTTTATGCTTTACTGTGCTACCTTTGGAATCACGAAAGTCATTTTGAATCCAAAAATGTAGATTGTCGTTGTATGACTGAACACAATAGTACGAGTCACTCACTATAAAAGTAGTGACCCGAGGATCAGCAAACTCCAGTGCAAGCACCAGAGCCCGAAGCTCTGCTAACTGCGCGGTACAATCACCCAATGACTGCATATGCACGACATCAGATTGAAACTCTCCATTCACGAAAGTACCGACGACAATTGCGCAGGCCGCTGAGTAGGCGTGCTTTGATCCAGTTGCGGGTTGCGCAGACCCATCAGTGTAAATGACACAATGGTACTCCTCGAGTGGGCGCAAAGTCAGAGGAGCCGGATGAACAAATTCATATTCCAAGAACTCCTGTGTCTGTAATGCCGCGTCAAAGATATATGTGACGTCCGGCGAGGTCAAGGAGGTAGCCCATTGTATCCACCTCGGATGCAAAGCCTTAGAATTAGGTACACTAGCTTTCGTCACCGCCTCAAGGGCAGGATATGGTGTTACCACCAGCATGCGTTTTCCTTGTGATAGCGCTCGTTCATTCAGGATCGCCATCTGAACTGCTGTCAGAACTTTTTCGACAGCGGAAAAGCGCAGCTCAGCTGATGTGTACAGGTGTGATTTGTAAGCAATGGGGACGGTGTCGCCCTCATTGAACGTTAAGTAGGTGAAACCCACTGCGCCCGGTACGATTCTAATGACCAGGTTAGTGTGGTTATCACGAGTTTGTAAGAATTTAGAAGCAAGAAGATCAGCCTGCAAAGTTTGCAATGCCACTGAATGCTCTGGCAGCCAGCAAGATTTAGTAAAAGTAGGTTGTACCAAGGCATAAAGCAACTTGATACGCTGGGCATAGTCAGGAATGTAGGTACGACCGAAATTCAGAAAGCCCAGCAGAGATTGTAATTTCTTCAGCGTTGTAGGAGCACGAAGGCGTGCGCATTTCTCAAGGAACTGCGGAGCCAAGCCTCGACCCTCATTGTTGAGTTCGTACCCCAAGAACAACACTGTGAACTCGGCAATGTGGGACTTCGCAAAGTTGAACTTGTAACCGAAGTCTGCAAACATAGTAATTATGTTATCCACGCGAGCAAGGTGTGGAAGCAACTCGTCGTCCGTTAGATAGATGTTGTCTACATACGAGTATGCCTCCGGGTCTATCATCTCTAAGAGAGAGACCACACGAGCAGCAAAGACCCCAGGGCTGTTCTTATAGCCCATTGGGAGCCTCTTGAAATGTTTTTGTTTGCCACCCGAGGTAAACGCCGTCCACTCATAACTATGAGGGGACAGGTTATGGCTATAAAAGCCATTGGAAATGTCAAGTATGGTTTTAAACCGTTTTCTCACGAGACTATCGACGAGAGCCGAACTGTGAGTATTTTATACCGCACACGTCCGGCAGCGCGAATTTAAGTGCCGGTAATCCAAAACTAGGCGGTACGACCCGTCAGGCTTCGTCACAGTGAATAAAGGGTTATTCATAGGTGACACACATGTTTCAATTACTCCCTGATATTCCAATTGTTCAAGGATAGATGCGACGTGAGGTCTTGCCTCGCGACGCATGGGATATTGGGGTTGTGGCTGGGGGTCGGACCGCAACGGAATCTTATGGTTGGGAGAATATTTATCCCAGCCGACCTGATTACGATACAACGCAGGCGCGAGCACCTGCGCCCACTCCCCGGCCAACCTGTTAGAATGTTCCATCGGCACTGTGTGCCCAAAGGACGGGAGGATCACCTCCTCCCCTCTAGGAGCATCTAAAATGAAAGCCGGGGGCCAATCTGCCTCCGCCAAAAGAATATCATATGTGGAGGTCAGATTATCCCAAAAAAACACTTTAATTTTGCATTGTATGTCACCCTCAATTATAAGGACAATTTCAAACAATCGTTCAGGGGGAGCTACGCGAGTATCAGCAGTTTCAACACTTACAAATGTATCAGTTGCTGTCGCCGCCAGATATGGACGCAGTGCTTGCCGCACTACTGTAACTTCCGCCGCGCTGTCTAGCAGCATTAGCGCCCATGTCTGGTTCTGAAGCTGTGTCCGTACCATCTGAGGCATATCTCGCTGTTAGTGCAGCAACTTTCTTTTTCTGAAACGGGGGCCGTTGACGTGCAGACTCGTCCTGGTTGCCTTTACCGTCAGTCTGGCGGGGTTGCTCACGACCTTGAGCACCCCTTCCTTTCCCACGGTCTCCGCCACCGGATTGTGAAGCCGATGTTTCCTGTGAAGAACGAGGAGAGCGTTGTTCAGAAACCTGAAATCTATCAGGTGACTTAATACGAGAACGATCGCGCAGATCATATGTGCGGTCACTAGACGACTGGACGGGTGAGGCAGAACGAGACCCCTGTTTCTGTTGCTGTTTCCCCTGTTTTTTGGTTCGCCAACTTTGTTTCGGAAAGTTGGGCTTTTCGTCTTTCGTAGACGAACTCACCTTAGACTGCTGTACTACATCAGGAATGATCACGGTGGGTTTCACACCTAAGGCGCTACGACCCTCCATTCTGTAGGCTTTCGCAATAATTTTTGCGAATTCCCTGGGCCTGTCGTTTACATCCACAAGTTCCAGCATATTCCCAACTTGGAATTGCATGGCATCTCCTTTGAGGTTGCCCATCACCATGGAACAAATCACATCGAAGCTGTCGACAAGCCTCATTCCCAATTAAGTGGCCGCCTCCGCACCATGATTGTCCTAGACTTTCTTGATGATGGAGGGTAGTACAGACATAGACAGAGTGCCATAGCACTTTGAATAGGTCGCAGCAAAGACCTTGCCCCAATTGTCACAATCGACAATATCAGGGACCAGGTCCTTCGGTAAAGTAATGGTGAGAATCCTGTGTTTCTCCACAGGAGTGGTGTTTGGAAAAACCGCTTCCAGTGATCAAACTTCTCAGCAAGCCAGTAAGGAAATTCATCCTTACTCTGGGGGCGCTTGCCCACAACCGCATTAACCATAACAGGACTAATGACCACCGCGTGGTGGTCAGTCATGTGTCCCGCAACCGCAGGTGCCCCCGCCTGCACGTTGCGTGACACGTACTGCACTGAAGCCCTATGGACCGTAATCAGGGCTGTGTGAAGCGTTCGCAACTCAGCCACCCCCACCGTCAGGTAGCGGGGATGAGGTGTAAAGCCGGCCAGCACCGGCCATGTAGCCCCTGCAATGAACAAAGGGCCCATTCTCACCGGTGCCACCGCATGGGGAAGGGCGCCTTAAACCAAATGGTATGCTGCTAGGCAGAAATAGGTATTTCTAGTGTCCTATATGGGGCATAAGCTGCAGGTACCTGTGTGGCAGTGTAGGTGTGGAACGTATCATCGTTCGCATCCACCGCTTGAATAGTCACCCATGAGTAAAACAACTCATACGGGTACGTCACATCAGCACTCACCACAAAGACCACAGCCAGCCCGTCATCAGGCACCCCATATGTCCTCAAGTGTTGGCGTAGAGGAACCCGATTATGTGCGGCTATTTCGACCGCCATTAGGACACACTAAAGAGCAACAACGATATCCACAGTAGCTCTTGGGTTCAGAAAAACTAACCTTTTTAATTATCAACCTTGAAAGAACCTTTAGTCGAAACCTAGGTAGGTTATGCCGTCACTCCCGTCAACCGGAAACCAGAGTGAGGGCGTTGTGGACTAATACAAGCACTACTAAGGCGTTTCAGATCAAATGACCAAACGTTATGTGCGCCATGTTGCAGGGATTCTGCTTATGCACAGAACTATGCTCAGGAAACCAGGACCTCAGAGAATTGTGGTGTACCAGAAACTCCCCTCAGAACCAAGAACCCCTTATCCGACTAGCTTAGTGTCCCATTCGTTATCCGAGATTTAGCTCGGCGGTCCCAATGTATAGACAACCCAGAACAAGCGACTTAGATATTCTCAGGAGTGGTGGGAACCCGAAATACCTGTTCGTATTTATATATCAGTCCACAACAGAATAACAAAGACACGGTAAAGTTTAAAGAGTTTATTTTATAAACCTCGTGTCCTAAGATGCAGTACTTTGGCTAACACAAGCAGACAAATGGTCAAGATCAGAACCATCAGCATTGTTACAATACCATACAAAATGAAAGGAGCAATCATAATAATAATGACAGTGGAAAGCAACCACCCTCCTTTCTCTAGCAACTAATAGGTTATTATTAGACTAATAGAAGGTCTCTTAGGCTTGAATGGGGGACCCCATACCGTATAGATCAGCATAGTGGAATCACATCACAGGATCAGCTAGGCTCTCTCCTGCAACAGCTCTTCTTTCCGAAGGAATCTAAAACATGCTGCTCTGTAATATTAAAGGCACTCGTCTTTCAGGTATCGGCAGCTGCGTGCATGTTATGACTAAAAAGTGGTACGATCAACCTGAACACAACAACATGCACCGTCTAGTGACCCAGACTAGTTCTTTACACGATGTACAGACCAAGGTCACTGCTCACTGTTAAGGATGTTAAACAACAGACGGTTCTCATGTGAAGCAAAGCCGAGTAAGCATTTCTCAAATGAATAACATGTAACAACAGTGTCGTGTGCAAAAGCAACAGATGCGGCAAGATGGCTTTCTAACAGCTGACGCGGTTGTGCTAACTTAGCATTGTACATAGGGAGTGGTTAACCCACACTACAATAGCGACTCGGATTCCTGCGCATGCACCGGAATGCTTTTCGCTAGATTCGACTGGCATTTTTAAGTTACTTATTGCTGTATTTGGGTGTTAAATTGTAACTAATAAAGTGCACTCTATTCCCAGACACTATTGCCTGGTGTACAAGTATTGAGGTAAAACTATGATAAAATGTGCCGAATTATGCTGCATAATTTGCCTTTTCTTGCTGCATAATTTGTGCAACCCTGCCACATAATTTGGTCCTCTTCTGTCACACAATTGCAGTGGCCCTTGATAAGGTGTAAAGCCAATAGGTGCAGTAGGCTTCATGGGTTCACCGAAAAAGTCATGCCAGGTTTCATAAGTTTAAAATACATGAATTAAATAAATAAACAAACAATGAGGGCGACTAAAAATATGTGCACTGGCTGCAGAATTGAATGTGTGGGGCAAGCACAGCCGCAATCCAATGTAATGGACCCCTTCAACAGACAATATTTAATTTTGCTGTTGCACCACCAATTTTTACACTAATGTACACCAGTGAACTGTAACATAAGCAGAAGCCAGAAGGACAATGTCAGGCTCTCCATTTGCGAAGTGGACCAGAGGAACCAACACATTTTTATTGATTTCATTTATTACAATTTTTCGATATGCTAGACAGCAGCCACACTTTTCTACAAGCTAACATTAACACATTGGCATTGCCAATAGCTCTTGCTAAACACTTAAAAGGTCCCAAAGGCAAAGACCTATTGGCTTTGCCAATGCTTGTTCTGTGTTGCCTCTGGGTTTCCATGATTGGTTTTGAAGTCTCTGGTCTTTAAAGTCGCATAGCGCCGATCCATCAATCAGCCCTTTTGATATATAAGCACAAACAGAGGTCACTACTGTGCTAGGGATTTGCCTTCATTATATGCAGGTTTGAGTAGTAAGGTTTAATATTACTGTTTGAAGGTTTGAGGTTCTGCTGGTTGGAGACAACCGAGCATCCCAAATGGATAGATAGATGAACAGCACTTGCAGTATATAGTGCGCCTCTTTTCTGTTAGTGAGTTATATACTTGCACCTGCTTCTTCACTTGTGTCTTCTAGGTACCACACCCCCACTGCTCTCCACTGTCCTCCACTGGCTGTTTACTATGCCATCCATTCTTGTGTAACACTGCATCCAGCACCAGGGTTCATTCAAGATTCTAGGAAGGATTGTGGTGACAGCAGGGGATGCTAGAAACATGTCATTAATGTTCTGCTGTTGTTCTTCTGGTTTATAAATATATGTTATACATGTATTATTGTTGTTCACAGGGAGATCCATTCTTCATTCTCGTCAACAGAACCAACATGGAAAATCCAGTTTGAGGAATCCCATTCCGGGATGAACGTATTAATAGGTGCATGCGTGGAATGTCTGGTCACAGGTATAAGTCTGATGTAAGTACAAAAGTTGATGGGAGGAACCTTTGCAATTAGTTTGAACGACTGACAATCACTGTAGGTAGTGTTCCAACTCACAAACTCTCACCCAAAGTTCCACCTTAGAAACAGGCTCACCAGATGGAATTTCATGCTGACCCAGCACTTCGTGGAAACAGTCCACGCTGAAATTCCAGGTGAGGACCTCTGTAGAAATGAACAAAGCGCTTTGACGCCTCGTCAGCGGTAGTAAGCGCTATATAGCTGCAATTACAATACAATACAACGCAAGCAACCCCAGACAGGTTTCACTCTTGTTGGAACGTGTGAGTGAGGTGTACCTTATATCCTGCTGGACAGTGAGCAAGGAATGTGGCTCTGGGCATACCCTCGGCCACTTAGGGTGTTGTGCCAAGCTATGCCTCATTCTAATGAGGCCTTTCTAGCCTGAAAGTACTCTGAGGCTGTTTGTGTTCCCATCTGGAGGTGACCAGGCCTGACCTCCGTTGAGAGTGGCATACTGGACGAAAGATGATAGTCTAGAATGCAACCCCGAGTGATTGCCAGTGATGAGATTCATGTAGCATTCCCTCCATCACATTGTTGGTTGTTGTGGTAAGTACTGGTGTGCCTGCCCTCTTTTTGCTTATCTGGGTGCTTAGTATATTGCCTTCTGCCCCCCAAAGCTCTGTGATGCTGTAAGCATACAGAAATGTTAAACCAAAGCAGTATCTGGGAAGTCAGTGTGGGCAGAGTGGACGTCAGGCATTAAGAGGTGTGTACTAGGAGACAATGCTCACTCCCAGATGGTCACGTAAAATGCCAGGTGGCCCAAAAATACCTCAGGTGGCATTGGAAAGCCAACTTCTATATCTAGGAGACCTGCATGGCACTAGGGACATATTCTGCTTTGGATTGAGGATACCGAGTGGCCAGCTGTGGGCGCTAGGCTAGTCTCTTGGTTATGCGAGTGGCTATTTATGTGCACATGGTGTGGGCTTGCAGTAATTGCTCTCCTTGCCCGGGGGGTGGGGGGGAGGGTGGATGGGAGAGGCATATAGAACCTGCTGTCAGGAAGGTGTATTCTAGGCCCTGATGCTTTATCCCTTTGCTTTACTGATCATGTTCTGATTGGCTTTACCTGTATTTGGGCGACTCTCTCCTTCTTTCTTATCAGCTGAGATATCCTGGGAAATCGTTTTTATAGAAAAAAAAGGGAAAATGAGACACCCTTGACAGATCTTTGTAGGTGATGTTTATTGAAAAGATGTATTGCAAGTAGCACAAGAGAAATACATGACCACCTTCAACACAGCCCAATGCACACCACTGTGAACAACCACATCACAGAAGAATAGGCAATACATGACCACCTTCAACACAGCCCAATGCACGCCACTGCGAACAACCACACCACAGAAGAATAGGCAATACATAACCACCTTCAAAACAGCCCACTGCAAGCCACTGCGAACAACCACACCACAGAAGAAGAAGCACAACGTTGTAGAACTGAATGAGATTAAAGCCATCTCTAGCTTTGGGATAAACATCACATAATCCATTAATAGCTCCTTTTCAGGGCACTATTTTCTGAAAATGCTAAAGAAAGTGGTGGATTGTGGCGTTTGCTTCTAGAGGAAAGGCAAAGTGTCCATTGTGGCAGCTGTTTGTCGGTGTGAATGTGGTAAAGCAGGATGTTATATTCAGACTGAGCGGACAACATGTGTGGTTCAGCAGCCAGTTTAGTGAATCTGCTCGCGGGAGGAGACAACACTTCCATTCTCAATGTCTTCAGTGATCGACCGTACTTTGGTTCTGCTGGAGATTGTGGTGTGTGTCCCTGAGGAGACTGAGGAGAAAGAGAAAGGTTTATTAGCATCCTTACAGTCAATCCCTTCCATAAACCTTCAAGCGGAATAGGTTTGACCCAAAATCACAGACACATTCTGCAAAACCAGGTTTAAAAGAAGATGTTAGCCACAGGGGCTACCAAATAGCATCTGTGTGCAATGCAAAGCACTTGTGGCCTTATTTATATGTTCAGTAGTGCAAGCTTCCCAGGGGTGCAGCTGCAATTGGTGCAGCAGGTGAAGTGGCAGTGGGGCCCGGAGTCATGATGACCCATTACACCCTGACAGTGCTGCACTTACTACCACATGTACAAGGTTCTAAAGGACATCTCTCAAAAGCTATTAATTCACTTGCAGGAGTTCTCATTCAAGGTCCCTGCAGTCAAAATAAATTTTTAAAGATTCTTCAATTTAATTGTTCTGAATTGTAAAGCACTTAACGCTAATGGTTCCTACAATTCTGTCCTGATGAAGGCCCCATTAAATGATGTTAAGGAGTCAAAACGTCGACTTTTCAGTCATATTTGCAGTGATTGCCGGACTATGAGGAACCTAACCACAATTGTTTTTAATGGGGCTCTACATTTAATAGATGTCCTGATAGTTAAGGCATGTCTTGGTTATTCACAGTTTATTGCTGTATTTTGCATTAGCCACTGATGACTTATTTTCACTCTCACTGCACCGTCACCTGTAGCACCTTTCCATATTTTGGAATTGTCTTTTTACTCATGTAATGCACACAGCAATTACATTTAGGATGCTTTAAAAGCATTTATTGTGATAGCAGGGTCATTGAATAGGATAACCCCTGCAAATGTATTAAGTGCCTGATTATATGTCTGGCGGTCCACGGACCACCAGACTAATGGGGGCACGGCAGTGGCAATCCAGTCACCACCACACTGGCGGTCCAATGCCCTATTACAATTAGGGCGGTTGAACAGCCATTGCACCGCCGCAACCACCTGGTGGTGGTGCAGCAGTCTGAGTGCCACAATATGCTTGGTGGTGCCCTGAGGCACTGCCAAGCAAATTACGACTTTCCTCACCGCCAGCGGTCTCATGGAGATTCTTCCTCCATGAAACTGCTGGCAGAGAGGAAAAAAGAGGGCCTTACTGGACCTCCCCTTGCCCCTGTGCATGGGGTGCATGCATGGGGTCACATGTTGTGCCTCCTTGTATTACTGCACCCACAGTTCCTGCATAGGAAGGAATGCATGCCATGGTGGATTCCTTCCCGTGCAGGAACGTGCATGGCGGTCCCTAAGTGGTGCCGTTTAAGGCTCACTAGGAGCCTTTAAACTGCACCGCCACGCCGTCCGCCTGACCACATAAGTACTTGTAATGGGGCCGGTGGAGGTGAGTTTTGGCGGTGCAGGAGCATGGTGGTGGTGAGCTGCCCGTTCCTGCACTGCCAAAACTCGTTATCAGCCCTAAATGTTTCTGAATGATTTCCTTTGGAACACTGCTGTGCATGTGGGCTTCATTACCCCAGTTGATTTCCTTTGAACACTGCTGTGCATATGGGCTTCATTACCCCAGTTGATTTCCTTTGAACACTGCTGTGCATATGGGCTTCATTACCCCAGTTGATTTCCTTTGGAACGCTGCTGTGCATATGGGCTTCATTACCCCAGTTGATTTCTTTTGGAACACTGCTGTGCATGTGGGCTTCATTACCCCAGTTGATTTCCTTTGAACACTGCTGTGCATATGGGCTTCATTACCCCAGTTGATTTCCTTTGAACACTGCTGTGCATATGGGCTTCATTACCCCAGTTGATTTCCTTTGGAACACTGCTGTGCATATGGGCTTCATTACCCCAGTTGATTTCCTTTGGAACACTGCTGTGCATATGGGCTTCATTACCCCAGTTGATTTCCTTTGGAACACTGCTGTGCATATGGGCTTCATTACCCCAGTTGATTTCCTTTGGACACTGCTGTGCATGTGGGCTTCATTACCCCAGTTGATTTCCTTTGGAACACTGCTGTGCATGTGGGCTTCATTACTCCAGTTGATTTCCTTTGGAACACTGCTGTGCATATGGGCTTCATTACCCCAGTTGATTTCCTTTGGAACACTGCTGTGCATGTGGGCTTCATTACCCCAGTTGATTTCCTTTGGAACACTGCTGTGCATATGGGCTTCATTACCCCAGTTGATTTCCTTTGGAACACTGCTGTGCATATGGGCTTCATTACCCCAGTTGATTTCCTTTGGAACACTGCTGTGCATATGGGCTTCATTACCCCAGTTGATTTCCTTTGGACACTGCTGTGCATATGGGCTTCATTACCCCAGTTGATTTCCTTTGGAACACTGCTGTGCATATGGGCTTCATTACCCCAGTTGATTTCCTTTGGAACACTGCTGTGCATATGGGCTTCATTACCCCAGTTGATTTCCTTTGGAACACTGCTGTGCATATGGGCTTCATTACCCCAGTTGATTTCCTTTGGACACTGCTGTGCATGTGGGCTTCATTACCCCAGTTGATTTCCTTTGGAACACTGCTGTGCATATGGGCTTCATTACCCCAGTTGATTTCCTTTGGACACTGCTGTGCATGTGGGCTTCATTACCCCAGTTGATTTTCTTTGGAACACTGCTGTGCATATGGGCTTCATTACCCCAGTTGATTTCCTTTGGAACACTGCTGTGCATATGGGCTTCATTACCCCAGTTGATTTCCTTTGGAACACTGCTGTGCATATGGGCTTCATTACCCCAGTTGATTTCCTTTGGAACACTGCTGTGCATATGGGCTTCATTACCCCAGTTGATTTCCTTTGGACACTGCTGTGCATATGGGCTTCATTACCCCAGTTCCATTGGAATACAGAGGGCCCCATTTCTCTTCCTGATATTTCACTGCCCCGACATCGGTCAAGGGAGTCATTCTCCTCGCTAGCACTGAGGCTCATGGTGTCCTCTCTGCACAACTGAAGTTGAAAAGGGTCTTACATTTGGGACCCCCTAGCGAAGATCCACCCACCCGATTTAGAAATCCCCACGGTTCTGGTGAGATCTCTTTGCAAATAGTGCACCGGCTAGTCTGGTGGATGCATCTCTGCGAAGCTTTATGCCAAACACCCATTCACAGTGCTCTGGCCTGTTCTGCAGTCCTTTTTACTGTTCATAAACAATCCCCACAGTAGAGGGTGTTTAAAGACAAAAAACACTAAAGTCCTTGACATGCAGAACCTTTCTCCATGGGTGTCAGGGAAATCTGCCACTATGACCTCGTGGCCCTGTGACAAATGGTTTCCGGGTCAAAGCCTTCTACCAGCCAGCTGAGGCTCCACAGGCAGAGAGCTGGCAGCATCCCCTTGTCCACCCGGAGCCTGGGCACCTCAGAATGTATGTTAAAGCTTCCTCCCCTTCGACTCCTATAGCACCGCCTGTGGCAGGACTAACACGTCTGAAGTCTCTACTGTGATCAGAGTTCAGAAAGCTCATTTACTATTAAGGGGCGGCTTCCCATTGTGATGTGTGGGGTGAAGCTTTCCACTTGTTCATTGAAACCCAATGTAACTCATGCCGCATGCAAGTTCAGAAATCAGGGATCGCCAATGAAACAGAGTCCACATCTTTGCAGCATTGACCAACCCTAATTTGAGGGAAGTGGAGAGAAGGGTAAAAAACATAGTGCATGCTTTTATCCACAAGGCCCAAAATGAATGGCCCAACACAATAACAAGGGTACATTAGAGGAAAGGAGGGGCACGGAAGATATAAGAGAGACATTCACATTTCTATAAGAAATAAGTATTCGAGTAAATGATTGCCGGCAGAAACCTACTATAATAGAGGTCGGAGGCAGACAGGAGCAAAAAAATCTTGCATGAAAATATTAAAAATTCAGCGAAAAAACTTTTTTTTAAAACATGTGGTGAAATGCAGACTTTGAAAAGTGCTAGAGGGCTGGAGAGGAGCAATTACCAAAGAAGACTAGGTAAAACTACAGATGACGTCATTTTTGTAAATGGAGAAGACAGTGCCATGGGTGGACTGACAGATCCTGCTAAGCGTTACCTCCCATCAAATTCTCTGTTAATATTTAGATCAAAAACATTCATCAATAGACTACTACTGAAGCAAAGATACATATTAGTGATTAAAAACAACGTAATTATCTTACCTTCTTTACCTCCAGGAAAATAGGATCTGTTTCTGTGAAGATAAAAAGAAAAATGTGTAAGATACTTTGTGCATTAACGTTTACAGAACAAAGAAGCTGTGTTTTTTAAGGTCATACATGTAAAAGCATGAGCTGACAGAGAAGTTAGTGAGATCTGAAGATCAACAACGTATTTTATTTATGTATTTGAGGATTTTTTTGAAGCAGTGACATCTGTGAAAGCCGACTTCCTAGGCTATAGGAATGTATATGTATTGTTAGGACAGGTTTTAAAACAACTGAGTAGGCTAAACATTCATTCAGAAATATGCATGTTGCAATTCCAAATCCTCTAAAGACTAGCTTGGTATTTAGCCATTGTGAGTTTGAATTCCATGGGTTAATAATACCACTATTTGAGAATGATTTTAGTTATGGCCATAGAAACACATTTGGACGCACTCAAAGTCCTGCACAGATTCCACAGTGTTTGCAGCTGATTTCAAATTCCGATTTGAGGAAAATGTACACTCAGGCTTCTGTATTATCCCATGCAAATTTCTCCAGGTATCACACGAAGGATTTTGCATGGGGAAATCAAGTCGAAAATGAGTAAAACACGTGGGGGTTTATTTACACGTCCCTTGCGTCGCCTGTGCATCACTTTTTGAGACGCACCGGCGGCGCAACATGCTGCCACATATTTACAAGGACACGTTAAGCCACCCTGCGTGGCTTATAGTGTCCTTGTAAATATGCCCCTTTACACGCAGCACTTTGCGTGAAAGGGGCGTGCAATGAGTGTCTCTGTGGGTATTCCCACTCAACACCCATGGCTTCTGCCGCATTTCCAGATTTACGAGAAATCATAAACTTGGAAACGCGTCAGAATGCTACGCCTCCGCAGGGGAGGCATTTTTCCTTGTTCTTTCCTCTTTCTATGCGTGCCGCATTCTGCAGCACACATAGAATGAGGAAATCACCTCTTGTGATTGTTTATGTGCAGGAAGGTGTCCCTTCCTGCACATAAACAAGCATTACAAAAATGACGTTTTGCTAATTTTACGTGTGCTGCATTAAGATGCACACATAGAAATTTCGAAACGCCATTTCAGATTGTTTATGTGCAGGAAGAGGCACCTTCCTGCACATAAACAATCACTCCCCTCAACTCAGGCACACCTGCGCTCTGGTACAAGGGTGCCTGTGTAGACGCATGGCAGCTAATTGTGTGCCAGCGCAGGAGAGAGCAAAGGGATCCGTCATATCATTGTAGCCAAATGGCTTGCGGCACCACGCTGCGTTTATTGCTTGTAAATAAGTTGTTAACTATCACTGCCTGTCTCCAGAGAGATATCAGATTTTCCTCAGCAACTTTTCCACTGAAAGGAGAGAAATCATTAGCAAATACAGTAAGAAAATTGACAATTTTGAGGTTTCGGTCTTCAGGTGCTGTTTTACAGACTACACATAACAGAAACTGATGTGAGAATCCCACAGTCATTGTTTTTATTTTCTGTTTCTCAGATTAGTTTCTATTGATTCCAGACAGCATCGCTGAATTAAAGTATGCAGGCAAGGCTAGGGTCTTGGACTAACAATTTTGCACACAAGGTGATGCAGGTATGCATTTGATTTGTACTGAGGGTACAGCCAAGTGCACTTTGTCAATTTGTTGCTAATTGATAATGAAAATCCTTTCGTCTTCTCTCTCTATTTTTAGTGTTATCCATTCGGAATTGTTAATCTATTTTTACATGACTATCAAGGCAGAGATACCATTGCAAAGTCTTTCCTCCATATTTAGTCCTATGACTAGTCTACATTGCCTTTCCAACTCATCTCTTTATGTTCCTAGCTCACCCCTTGATCCAGATCACTTCCTGTGTCAGAAAACACATCTAATGCATGCAGTGGATGAGTGGAGAGGGAAAGTGAATGGCAGCAAAATTGTAGGTCGGTTGCAGAAAATAAATACAGGCTAAAACAATTACTCGGATGGTGGTCTACGCCATTCATATGGACGTATTTGCTTTAAGGCAAAGAGAACTGACCATTCATCACCAAGATCAAAGGAGATGTACAGATAACAGAAGACCCACTGTCCTATGGCACCACCAGAAGCAGATCATTGGTCCTCCATGATTCTACCTCCCTAGCAGATGTCTGAGAACTTCTGACTCGGAACTGGTCGCTGTCCCAAAGATCAACAGAGAATGGTTGGGTGGTCATTCCTTTAGATACCTGACAGCCAAACTTTGGAACGCTCTTTCGCTGGAGTTGAGACTGGAAGATGCAGAGTCCATTTTCCAGGAAAATCTTAAAACCTGGTTCTTAAGGCAAATATAAGGAATGAGTGAGACAGACAGCAGACCGGCGGTTCTTCTTTGGTAGCCTTGCACGGGGACACGCCATAGGGAGAATCCGTGCGCTTTACAAAACTGCTAACATAACAACATCACATAACACGATTCCATTGGCTCCTTATCCATACTTGTTGGAGTAATAGCTATATGTGAGCGAATAAACCCCTTTGCAGAATACTCACGGAATGTCCTCCCCGTCCAGTAAGCGGCGGTAGGTGGCGATCTCCAACTCTAGCCGAGTTTTCACATCCATCAGCACCTTGTAATCATAGTTGTGGCGTTCCAGGTCGCTCCGAAGCTCGGCCAGCTGTTCCTCCACATTGCTGATCAAGGCCTGGACTTGGCTGAGCTGGGCACAGTACCGGCCTTCGGTCTCCGCCAAGGTTCCTTCTAGCGCACTTTTCTGAGAACAAAAAGAGGGAATAGGGATTTAAAGGGCAAGCATAGTGTCATTCTCTCTGCATGCCCATTTCCGCCAGCCGTTGTAGGTCCCCCTAAGTCCAAATGCAAGTGAGGGTTTGCAGTCACATATTCACCCACCTACTCCGTCTAAATTTTAGAGGTGGGATTAATGAGTGATGAAAAGCAATGTCAGTGGAAGGACATTAGGCATCAAAAAAACATCAAATACATAGACTGATCAACCTTTTCGATTGGTATGCTGCCAACTTGTGGGAAAGGGTGGTTGATGCCTCCTGTTCGTACCCTCTTGGCATGACATAGGTGTATCCCAAGAGGACATGCCTGGTGTGAAGTCATACCTACCATGCTTAGCTGAGCCTGCAGGTCTATCTCCAAGCCTTGGACGCTGTGTCTCAACTCAATGATTTCCGTCTGCACAGACTGCACTTGTGACGCACCCGAGGTCACCTGTTGATTCAGTTCTTCACTCTGAAATGGAAAGAAAGTACATACACAGCCTTCTCAGTGAGGTATGAACATTTTAATGTCGTTTAAAGTTCTTTTGTTAGGAAGATGTTCCACCCACAAGTGCGTTAGGAGAACAGAAGAGAACAGTGCCGGATTACCAAATAGGAAAACTAGGCACCGGCCTATGGGCCCCACTCCTTTTAGGGGCCCCGCGACAATGGATCAAAATAATATTGATTTGATATTGAAAGAAAATTACAATCAAGTGTTCTTAAATATTGCTTCCAAAAGATAGAAAAAAATGAATCAACTCAAAGAAACAAAACTTTTACATTATACAGACAAATACTGTATTAATGTAATGTACCCATTAACAACTTAAAGTACATAAACTAGTGACATCAGATTCACATAACAGTTTGTCTCTAAAAAGCTCATCTTCTGGTAGCTGGCAGTTTGTAAAAAAATCCGGTACATTCGGTATTATGAGATAATTTACGAGGGGGGGCCCGAAACTGCGACTGCCTCTGCAGGATTTAATCTGGCACTGGAAGTGAAGACTAACTCTGCCAAACTGAGAAATTTCCACAATATTGGAAGATGGCTGACATGATATTGGGGCTTTGGACCCTGAAATGGCAGCCTCTTCTACAGCGGGACCCACCTCAAGGAAAGAAGTCTAGATTCTATGGCAGTGATTTCACTGTGCCATGTGCATATCAGCATATGTGGCTGATAGAATTGTTCTTTCAAAGTCCCAGTACATTCCCAGTACTCGCATTACAAGCATCTCCGGGCATGCTGGGAACTGATGGCTGCTCTGCCACCATTGTTGTCAGCACTTCCACTGCTCAAATAACATCCTGCATGAGGCCGAGGACCAATGTTACACTTGCTTAAAGACGGTCTTCTGCCATATTCAAACTAGTGTGTAAGAATATTGAGGATGAAGGATGGGACTCTAGCAGAATTTTGCCAGCTGTCTTAAAACAACCCATCTTTAATTCAGGCCCTTGGTTTGTGAGTTTTCAGGGGGGACTTTACCTTGGTGGTGAACCAGGTCTCGGCCTCTTGCCTATTCTTTTCCATCACCCTCTCATATTGTCCTCTCATTTCATTGAGGATCTTGTTGAGATCAACAGGTGGTGCGACGTCCACTTCCACGTTGACCCGGGCTCCGAGCTGCGCACGCAGTATGGTCACGTCCTGTGGGGAGAATATTGAAGTAAGAAGGAAGCGATAGATAGCACACTCATCTGTTCCTCTCCACCGCTCACAGAGCTCTGCGGGTTACCAAAGAGGACTGTGTCGTGAACTGTGTGAGATCCAGTCCTTAATCTCAATCAAATGTCCCACAGGAAAACATCAGCTCTGCTTTGGGCATGTTGGCAGAGTGGTGCTGTGCTGTGTTTACTCTGTTAGTCTTACTGTAGACATTCACAATCCAGTCCCTGGCAGCCAATGGTAGGGTGGGATTTATCAATATTCATATCAATAAGACTGGGACTTGTTTGTGGATAACATTTGCATTCCCATCGAAAATCATGAATTATTTACAGACTGCTAGGGCTAGAAATGCAAACCCTTAACATTCGATTCATGGCCAACACATGGATCATTAAATAACGCAGAGGTTAAGACGGATTAGCAAAGTAATGCACACGTTGCAAAGACCTCTTTGCCACCAGACCCTCATTTTATCTGATAGACTCTTGCTAGGCAGCACCTTTTCATGATTCTTCTTCAGGTGCACCAGCACTTCCTTCAAGCTCTCGCTTTGCAGCTCCAGGTCACTCCTCTCCAGGGTGAGTTCATCAAGGACCCTCCGCAAGCCATTTACATCGGCTTCCACGCTCTGGCGAAGACCCCGCTCCACGTCAAACCTGGGAGGGTGAGAGCCGACATCAAAACCTCTGGGATCTGGAAGATAGGTTTGGAAAGGGAAGACTGGCGCAGTATCTTGCGTGATGAGGCGGGACTGGCTCGCCATGGGTAACCTCCTTATAGGCTTCGAAAGGGAACACTGGCGCAGTATATTGTGTGATGAGGCGGGACTGGCTCGCCATGGGTAAGCTCCTTATTATTAAGCATTCACCTCTGGCCACTTAGATCCAAATGCCAAAGTTGGCCGGTAAATATTCAATGTACTTTGTAAAATTAACTTGACGCAGTGAAAGCCCGAGGGTCTGATTTATCAAAAACGCATAAATGCTAAATATGTAGACTCCGGGCCATGCACTGCAGACATTCAGGACTTTTCTCCTATTCTCAAATGTTTTCGGCAAATATCAAGAAAATCTATGACTGTCAGATATGTCATCACAGACCAGAAAATATACTGGGGTTGGGGAATATGTCCACTTGCACAACGTTTATTCTTTTTCCTTCAGATAGATAACATTGTTATCCATGCGAAGGAATCATTCAGTTACACAGCCTTACAAATGGGGTCTTAGATGCGTTTATCCATACACATTTCACCTCATAAACCTACAAGAGGATTGAGGTGCAGTAAATGTAATCAGGTGAGCTAATGTTTGTAGTGTCATAGCGCTTTACTCTTTGAATATCATTTTCAAAGTCCCCCAGCTGTCCTCATTTCCCCCTCCTTTCTTATATAGCGCAAACTCGGCCCAAAGTCAACAGAGCACTTTAGTTGAGAATCTGATGACATTAAGGAAGGTCAGATTGATTTTTTTCATTCCCTTCCATCTGCTCTTCTTCTGTTCCTGTCCTATTTATTTGTCTTCTGTTACTGTTCCATTCCTCCTATTCTAGTTATTTGTCTTCTGTTGCTGTTCCATTCCTCCTATTCCCACATATTTTTCTTCTGTTTCTGTTCCAATCCTTTAATTCTTACCTGACTAAGATCACTCTTGTCTTCTTCCTAATTTTTTTGAATTGCTAATGTTTATACTAAACATTTAGGGGACAATTTCTATCTTGGCGTCATCGATACTCCATCACATTGGCAACAGAGTCTCTATACCACCAAGTTAATAGTCCGCCTGCCCGATTTAGATGCAGGTTGACCCTAGGTTTTATTACGGAAGAGGCTACTCCGTCTCCACTGTGATTAAATCCCTCCAATGGCCCAATGGAGTACGGGGCGTCAGAGACAGACCTGGAATTCCACCCACTTGATTTAGATGGGCGAAATAAGAGGTCAGTTTTCACTGCCTGTCAGTAAAATCCTGGTAGTATGGGACAGTGAAAACTGCTAAATACTCCTCTCACCATGGGAGAGGACTCCTATGGTGAGGGTATGTTTAAAAAACATAAAAATAAAATTTCAATGTCAGGCTCCATCCTGTTGATGTATGAACTATGACAGCGGTTCCTGCCAATGCTTTATAAATGATCGCAAGCTTGGCAGTCATTTATATGTTCAGCAGACAGCATCCCTATCAGGGCGATGGAGAAATTTACTCCATCAGCCTAGTGGGGAAACAGCCACCCGTCCAAAATCTCAATTATTCCCTTTGTCTGCAAACATGGGCTTCGAATGGGTGGGCCAGGGGTTTCATTAAAGCTGTATCCTCCTTTCTCTTCCTTCTTTATGGAATCTGGGAGATATAATCATCCCGGGAGGAACGTATCACACAACACTGCACCACAATAATCTAACGTATTGGAAACCCAACCACTATGATTCCTTGTAAAAGAGAACTACTAAAAACATATAAATGAAAGAATATATCCATATCAATGAAGGATCAATCAATAGTAGCCTTATGTAGATCCTTACTCAGATTCATCATATCACAAACTAACGTTGTACGGCTCCGCGAGTAGTAGGGTGGTCTGGTTTTTATCACATGGAACAATATACATGAAATGGTCCAGTCCATTAGAAGACCTGCTTGTTGCGGAAGTCCTCAGCAGCAAGCCTGGCATTGTCAGTTTGCAGGACACACTTGGCGTTGTCCACAGTGGCGGCCTGGATCTGAAACACAAGGCAAACTTTCAGGTAAGGACAGACACTGATTACCAGGAAAGAGCATGTGATGGTTTGATATTCATTCAGAATAGGCAACAAGGAGAGATATTAAGAAACAATGGAGGAGCTGAAGGGGTTTAGGGACACAGTTCCATAGGCTGCAAAGGTCCACGGCAGTTCTAAGAATACATTTCTCTCTCCATCTCTCAAAAATCTCCTGAACCACTATGAATTTTCACAAAGGAACGTTAATCTATGCCTAAAGAACCTCAAAGTATGGGGTTCTTCATTGTTTGAGAAAGCTCTTCTACCACAGAGTCTTAGAGATCGCGGTTGGGGGATTGCTTAACTCTAAGGTTGCTTGACAATTGTATTAGAGTAGTGCAACGGAGATACAGAGACTAGATATTTCATTATCGACATTCCATACATAAACACATATATGGTTGTAGTCAATTGAATAGTGGAAGGAGGCACGCATGTGATTTTGTGATGAGGTCAGGTTTTCTGGGTTTCATGTTTGGACCCTGATGTTCCATGTGTAGGCTATGAATTGTTCTAGGGTGTAGGAGGGTCTCCGTTGCTGTGTGGGAGCGCATTCCTATGGAAGGCGCCAAGTACCTCACAGTTGATTGGGACCATAAGGGTGCACATTGCATCCCTTCTGTTGGCCAACCATTGCCGATCTGGAATCTCCTCAAGTGTCCTACTGAGAAACACTCCTTTCAGAAGGCTTCTCCTGCTTGGCTTTGACATCATCAAAAAAATATCCTTTCCTTTTTCTTACAAGAGAACAGAATCAGCATGAAATCTAGGTTACGGGAGAACTACTTCGCTTGAAGAAGGAAGGGAACTAGAAAAAGAGGAATTGGAACGGAGCGGACGCTCTCCAGGTTCACCGTAGCGTTGAAAATTGACCTTCCCGTTTAGGGGAACAAGTGAGTCCATTCAATGTCTTTAAACACACAGACAGCACAGATTCAATGCCACCAGGTTAGGAGGGTAGAGGCATCCCTGGCATGTAACTGACTTATCTCCTCTCTAGCATCTTTCCAACTATAATTCTGTCTAGTTCCAAAGACTGTGGCCCATTACAGCCTGAAGGTTTCTAACTGAGACATAATCTGGCATGTCAAGTCCACATTCAATTCTGCAGCCGCCTACTTGGCCCCTAATCACTACCACTCTTGGTAGATAGCGATAACCTCATCAGAAGACCCTCGGACTGATGTGACATGAGTTGGGAGCTGGTCTTTGCTCTGCCAGCCACAGCATCTCCTAGAGCTGCCAGTGTGCTCAGTGCTGGACCTTCCAAGGGCACCATCTCACCCCTCGATTCTGTATGCTGAACGCACTGAGATCAAAGTCACAGTCTTTCTTGTATGCCAGTTTGCTCAACCATGAAACTGGCAACCAGTAAAAAACAACCCTATGTCTAATGGAAAATAATTTGCAAAGAGTCTATGGTGTTCATTAAAACTGCTAACCGTGACCACTGGCCACTAAAGAAAACAAGATGGCGCCGCTGCAATGATGTCCCTCAATAAACTCTTGCCTGGGTCAAGAAGATTGAGTCATTTGTTACAGTTTCTTAAATAAATTGACTCCTAGAGAAAAAGTTTTGTGCTCTGAGCAGGAGTTCATGAACTAAAGCAAACATGCTGGCAAGGATGTCTGGATAAATGTGCTCCCAAAACACATGTACACTGTTCTCTGTTGTCAGGCCTTAAATTGGTAAGATTTACATTTCCAATGAAGTACAATTTGACAGTATGAAATCAGCTGTGAAACATTTGGCGGTGTCTCTCGTTGAGAAAGCCCCAGCGCCCTGAGTATTCAGTCAGGTCACCTTGACTCCTTCTTTGTATCTCCCCTGGAGTTTAGAGCCTGCGGAATGCAAGCACTTCCTTCTTTGGGTTTCCTAACTGTGCAACATCCTTTTCAAGTGTACTGGTGAATCAGTGCATTTTCCTTTGTCATAACTGGCCACCTCGTTCCACACAAAGCTTTTCTGTTCCCTTGCAAAAGACTTTTAAAACAGTAAAACAACCTCAGTGGAAAAATAGGGAGAAAAACCTCGAATCATTGGTATTCTGAGAAGAAGAAAATATGCAAAAACTTCCCCTTTTCCCCGGGGTCTCCACAAAGTCAGCTCCCTATAAACAGACTTCTCAAGACATCACTTTCAATGTCTCTCACAAACTTCTGTCCGCCAAACAATATTGATTTGTAGGGAATGAAGATGTTTAGAAGTGTACATCTAGACGAGCATAAATTCAGGGTATAACGGAGGGCATTCTTAAGAAGGCCATAACAACTTCTTGCTTAGGGGATAAACTAATAATGACACTTGCCATATACTATCAAATCTCTTACGATTGTTCATGCCCTTCGTAAACTAGCCAGGCAAGAAGGTTTGAAGCAGCAGCGTCCTAACAGAAGGGATGCTCTACCTTGTTTTGAAGCTCTTCGATGGTCCTGAAGTAGGGATGGAAGTCTGGGGACATGTACGGTACTTGCTTGTCGTACCACTCTCTGATCTGCCGCTCCAGTTGGCTGTTCTCCTGCTCCAAAGAATGCACCTTTCCCAGGTAGGTGGCCAGGCGGTCATTCAGGTACTGCATGGTTTCCTTCTCGTTGGCATTAAGGAGGCCCTCGTTGACCCAGCCGTCTCCAGAGACCCCGAATCCCCCGCCATAGCCACCACCCATCCCAGTGGAAAACTGAGACATGGAGATGTCTCCGCTGCCTGCTTGGAGCTCTGTAGGAGCCTCCCACACGGACAGAAGACACGCGGGAAGAGACACCACTACCTCCCAGACCTCCAAGCCCAGATGATGTGGAATAGCGAACGCTCCCGCCTGGGAGGCTACCTTTCAGAGACCCAGAAGAGGAGTAGCTCTGCCTGATGGTATGGCTCATGATGACAGCCCTAGAACTTCCTAAGTCCAAAAGGGTTTGGTCCTGACTCGATTCTAAGTGTCCTAATCTTTAAATTTCCAACCGCGACATTGCCCATAGAAGGTAACGGGAACCCGCAGTTGTGTTTACACACTGCACACGGCCCCCTTGGGTCCCCTGTGTCACTACCTTGGGTGGTTCCTCGGGGTCTCAGCGATTCTACAGGCTCTAGGCCTTGTGTCTAGTTCAGTCGTGGTTCTTATACCACTTTATTGGTATGTGGTTTGGTAAGCCCCTAGGGACCAAACGTGTATTTATGCTATTACTGTTGATTGCTAACTTGTAAATTAAGTACTTCGAACTCCAGTCTCATAAAGAGACTAGAGGGGTGTGTTTTGATCTTAAATACATATATTTTAAATATATACCTTGTGTGGTTGTCCTTTCATTTGATCATTCAAGAGATTATAGACTGGTAAAACAAGCTGCTTTACATTCCTTCAAGACTTAGCCTGAAGGCTACTCTCCATAGCTACCACTAGGATAGCTTTCAATAAAGGTTGTCTTTAATCTGTTCACCACAAGACTTTATTTGGACTGATACAAGGTGCCCAGTATAATTAGTGGACAGCATATATCAGGCCAACTTCTCACAGGCTGTGCAGAGTGTGGAGGGCTGTGCAGAGCGTGGAGGCCTGTGCAGAGCGTGGAGGCCTGTGCAGAGCGTGGAGGGCAGTGCAGAGCGTGGAGGGAAGTGCAGAGCGTGGAGGGAAGTGCAGAGCGTGGAGGGAAGTGCAGAGCGTGGAGGGCAGTGCAGAGCGTGGAGGGCCGTGCATAGCGTGGAGGGCCGTGCATAGCGTGGAGGGCCGTGCAGTGTGGAGGGCCGTGCAGAGCGTGGAGGGCCGTGCAGAGTGTGGAGGGCCGTGCAGAGTGTGGAGGGCCGTGCAGAGTGTGGAGGGCTGTGCAGAGAGTGGAGGGCTGTGCAGAGAGTGGAGGGCTGTGCAGAGCGTGGAGGGCAGTGTGGAGGGCAATGCAGTGTGTGGAAGGCTGTGCAGAGTGTGGAGGGCTGTGCAGAGTATGGAGGGCTGTGCAGAGTATGGAGGGTAGTGTGGAGGGCAATGCAGTGTGTGGAGGGCTGTGCAGAACGTGGAGGGCTGTGCAGAGCGTGGAGGGCTGTGCAGAGCGTGGAGGGCTGTGCAGAGCGTGGAGGGCTGTGCAGAGCGTGGAGGGCTGTGCAGAGCGTGGAGGGCTGTGCAGAGCGTGGAGGTCAGTGCAGAGCGTGGAGGTCAGTGCAGAGCGTGGAGGTCAGTGCAGAGCGTGGAGGTCAGTGCAGAGCGTGGAGGTCAGTGCAGAGCGTGGAGGTCAGTGCAGAGCGTGGAGGTCAGTGCAGAGCGTGGAGGTCAGTGCAGAGCGTGGGGGCCAATGCAGAGCGTGGTGGCCAATGCAGAGCGTGGGGGCCAATGCAGAGCGTGGGGGCCAATGCAGGGCGTGGAGGGCACTGCAGGGTGTGGAGGGCACTGCAGGGTGTGGAGGGCACTGCAGGGTGTGGAGGGCAGTGCAGGGTGTGGAGGGCAGTGCAGGGTGTGGAGGGCAGTGCAGGGTGTGGAGGGGTGTGCAGGGTGTGGAGAGCTGTGTAGAGTGTGGAGGGCAGTGCTGAGTGTGGAGGTGTTAGACCCCTTTTTTTTGCCCCGGTCACCTTATTTTTGCCACCATCTTTTTGTTGGACCTAGGCCTCTTGGCACCTTACCACTGCCAAACAGTGCTGAGGTGCAGGTGCTCTCTGTGGAGTGGCCATTGAACATACATGCACTAGTAGTTAGAAGCAGGCTGGGACATTCTGATACTGTATCTCCGCCGTCCCGCCTTTTTGTCCCATAGACCAACATGTGGAAGCTCCTGGAACCATCCAGCCAGGCCCGGACTGGCAATGCCGGGCACCGGGCAATCCCCCGGTAGGCTGCCAGGGGTGGGGGCCGTTTTTTTGGCAGGGGGCCGGTTTCATTGCTGGGGCCGGTTTTTTGGTCCGACGCGAGTCGCGCGACGACGGCGTTAGTAAGAAATCGTGCAAGCACCACTACTCTCTCTGTGTGTGTCTCTCTCCTAACTGCGTGTGGGTGCGGGACAGAAAAAGCACAATATCAAGTAAAAATCAGATTCATTCAGTTCACTGACATCACTCTCAGGCTCTGGACTGATGATTCTACACACTGCCTGTGCCTGGGCTGCGCCGCCGCCTTCGCCTGCTGCAATAATTTATTATTATCAGTATCACCTGCAAATAGGGGGAGGGTCGTCACTCGGGTCGCGCTCGCGCGCAGTCGCAGAAATCTCCGCCAGGCAGGCCCGGGCGTGTGCGCGGACCACGGTCTCAGTTCATCCACCTTAGGGTGGGGCGGCCGTCCCGTGTGGTGACATGCGCATTGGGGTTACAACAATTAAAAGTGCGCGTGACCCCGACCGAGGAGCATTCGATTCCAGAACAACAACACAGCCAGCCACTAAGAAGACAGAGAGACTGAGGGAACGAGGCACGGGCACCCCGTAATTTATTTCTAATTCTAGCCTCTGCCTGCTGCCTGTCCCTCCCTCACTAGTACTACCGACTGTCCGTCCGTCGCCGCCCGCCGCCCGCAGAGGTGAGTCTGTGTCTTTAGCAAATAATTTATTATCAGGAAATATGATAAATTCAACATGGATGATGGCATGGCTTTGGTTGGCAATGGCATTTGTTTGGCACTACTGTGGGCTGGGCCGCGGGGCCGGGATTATACAAAGGGTATAGGCCTTTCCCCCGGCCCAGGGCCTTGGCCTATCGCTTATACCTTTTTGTTGATCCCCGGCCGGTTCTGCGCAGCGCACTAGCGCCCTGGGCCCCCCCTGAGTCTGGATTGTGGATTTAGAGCAGGGCCGGCTTTAGGGCGGTGCGACCGGTGCCACCGCACCGGGTGCTGGCTTCCTGGGGGCACCGGTTTGAAAGTTTATTATGCTTTTGAAGCACCTGTTGCAGCGTTTCTTTCCCCCGCAATTACCAGGCCGCCGCCTCACATAAATGTCAAGAGAACTGGTGTGATTAATTATCTTCCTGGAGAGAGATCAGCATTTTGTATAGTTGAGGTTTTGACTTAGGTGAAGTTAGTGCAGAGGGTTAATATGCCTGCTGCAAAGAACGTGTACCAAGTAGATTACAGAGTGCGTATGATGTAAAAAGATCAGCCGGTTACTACTTTCAAAAGAAGCATCCTTTTGTTACTTGCAATTTATAACTTAAAGTCCTAATATAGAATAGTGGGCTATTAACTTTCATCCTAGAACTGCATACACACTGCAAAGTATACATTATTAGAACATTTATTAATGTTGCAAAAAGGATTAATTTGGCTAGAAATTGATTCTTATTATTAAAGAGAACCCCCAACTATGCGGTTTCTTTTTAGACTCTGCGTTTGTGCTTCTCCACACCAAGCACTCTTACACTATACTGCCTAGCAGTATGGATGACATGTGACTCCTACACTTTTAGTCCTTTGGCTTATGTAACATTTCCTATACACTGATTTACACACGTATGATTGATTGTCTCTGTGTAATGTGTGTGATGCAAAGTGCTCGGACACCCTACCCTGGTATGAGTGGCGCTATATAACTAATTCAATGCATCTGAGAGAGTGTGGTTATGGAGACTTGGTCACTGTTAAAGGGTGCTAGTGAGAGAATCCGTGGTGGAGGTGGTCATGACTCATGGGGGGGGGACGCGCCAACTAACAATGTCGCACAGGGCGCCAGCACTAAAGCCGGCCCTGATTTAGAGTCAGCCATTTAGATCACTGAGCAGGCCTCCTTGCTGTTCGTGAGCAGGGGCCAGGGGGGCAGACAACACAGCGGCGATGCCGACTGGTGCCGGAGCGAGGTGGTGGTGGTGGCTGGCTCAGGCTGCCAGGCCTGCCTGTGCCTGCCAGCAAGACTCCGGCTATGCTAGCACTGCAGCACCACTACCTACCAGGCCTGGTTCTAGAGGGTGGGCCAGGCCCTCCCAAACCTGAGCCTCCTTGGCCCTCGCAGTGAATCTGCCACCGATGTACAACAACAATAACAACTGTTAACTTGTGATTTACGATCCTGCTGCAGAGCAACCATTTGTCTGTTGGTAGTTCGGTATGCAGATAAACTGAATTTTATGGGAATAGCTCAGTGGGTTACTACCTCGGTCACAGATATCCTTGTGTTACTTGCAGTTCAGAAGTTATTATCTGACCAATGAACTGTCATCAAAAAACTGCATACAATCTTCGCTTTTTTGTGTTGTGATGTAGTTAGAACTTCTCCATTCTTTCATTATTCTAATGTTACTAAAAAGAGTTTGTTTGGGCAGTTATACATTTTGATCAGTAAAGCCAACCCTGCCCACTGGAGTACTCTTTAAACCCTGACTTTGTGCTTCTCCCGACCAAACCCCCGTAAAATATACTGCCCACCATGGATGAAGTGATTTCTACTCCTTGTAATCCTCATTAGCTTATATGACATTTCGTGTAAACTGATTTATTGTCTCTGTATAATGTGTGCTGTTATGTAAAGTACTGTGACACCTTACACTGATATGAGTAGTGCTATACAACGAATGGAATTGGTATGAGAGAGGGGCAACGGAGAGATGAGGGGCACTAGTGGAGGGTGGCAGTGAGGGAATACCAGGAAGAGGTCATGGGGTGCTGGGAGCTACGGAGAGATGAAGGGTGTGGGTGGCAGTGAGGAAGTCAGAGGAGGAGGTCACGGGGTGGGGGGGAACTACAGAGAGCTGAGGGGCACTAGTGGAGAGTGGCAGTGAGGGAAGCCGAGGAGGAGGTCATGAGGTGGGGGAACTACAGGAGAGATGAGGGGCACCAATGAGGGTGGCAATGAGGGAAGCCAAGGAGGATGTCGGGCAGGGGGAACTACAGAGATGAGGGGCACTAGTGGAGGGTGGCAGTGAGGGAATCTGAGGAGCAAGTGGGTCACAGGCTGGAAGGGAACTACAGAGAGATGAAGGGCACTGTTGGGGGGAGCAGTGAGGGAATCCGAGGAGGAGGTCACGGGGTAGGGGGGGAACTACAAAGAGATGAGGGGCGCTAGTGGAGGGAGCAGTGAGGGAATCCGAGGAGGAGGTCACGGGGTGAAGTGGAAACTACAGGCAGATGAGGGGCGCTGGTGGAGGGATCAGTGAGGGAATCCGAGGAGGAGGTCACGGGGTGGAGGGGCTACAGAGAAATGAGGGGCTCTAGTGGAGGATGGCAGTGAGGGAATCTGAGGAGGACGTCATGGGGTGGGGGGGCTACAGAGAAATGAGGGGCACTAGTGGAGGGTGGCAGTGAGGGAATCCGATGAGGAGGTCACGGGGTGGAGTGGAAACTACAGACAGATGAGGGGCGCTGGTGGAGGGAGCAGTGAGGGAATCCGAGGAGGAGGTCACGGGGTGGAGGGGCTACAGAGAAATGAGGGGCTCTAGTGGAGGATGGCTGTGAGGAATCTGAGGAGGAGGTCATGGGGTGGGGGGCTACAGAGAAATGAGGGACACTAGTGGAGGGTGGCAGTGAGGGAATCCGATGAGGAGGTCACGAGGTGGAGTGGAAACTACAGACAGATGAGGGGCGCTGGTGGAGGGAGCAGTGAGGGAATCCGAGGAGGAGGTCATGGGGTGGAGGGGCTACAGAGAAATGAGGGGATCTAGTGGAGGATGGCAGTGAGGGAATCTGAGGAGGAGGTCATGGGGTGGGGGGGCTACAGAGAAATGAGGGGCACTAGTCGAGGGTGGCAGTGAGGGAATCCGATGAGGGGGTCATGGGGTGGGGGAACTACGGAGCGATGAGGGGCGCTGGTGGAGGGTGGCAGTGAGGAAATCTGAGGAGGAGGTCATGGGGTGTGGGAGCTACGGAGAGATGAGGGGTACTGGTGGAGGGTGGTAGTTAGGGAGTCTGAGGAGGAGGCCATGAGGGGGAGTGGCTACGGAGAGATGAAGAGCACTGTTGGAGGGTGGTTGGTAAGTTATCTACAGAGAAAGAGGTCAAAAAGACTTTTGTACCAGCACTAAAGCCGGCCCTGTCAGGGCCTTTCTGTTTTTGTTTATTTAACTAACAGTCATGTGATTAGGACAACTGTAGAGCATACTTTAACATGCATGCTGATTACATTTACTGCTATATTCAATGTTTCAAGTTTGAAGGTGATTTTACTGTTGTTTTTTACTGGGAATAATGAAAGTGGAACTGAATGGTGGCTGATATGGGGCTGGGTCCCAAGGTCAGCTGTGAGATAAGGTGTAATGGAGAGGGGTGGTAGAAAAGTGGATAATCAAGCCTGTAAGGAAGTGCGCTGCACAGTCCTGGGTCAGGTGGAGGTAGTAATGAAGAGGGTTTCTCCCTGAAGGCTCGCACAGAGGGAGCCCGAGTAGAGTCACTTGCTAGATGCTCCCACCTTAGAAACCTCCTCTTCCCATCAAAGGGACATTACATGGAAGAAAAGCACTTTTTTAGAGTGATAACATTTAGAAAGAGTGTGTTTTACTGTACCTTGTAAGACTAAGGAGAGATAAAAGGAGGGCCCAGAAGCAGGCCTGGCTAGATATATAAGCGATAAATCTGGCCAGCAGTGGCCCACCCGAATGTATGTTTGGCCCACCCAAACAAAGATTCCTGGAGCCGGGCCTGCTACCTACACCCCCCCCTTTTGCAGGCGGAGTCCACTGCTGCCGGAGCGAGGTGGTGGTGGGTGGGTGGCTGCCTGCCTGTGCCTGCGAGAGTCTGGCTATGCTAGTGCAGCACTGTGGATATGTGTGACTGTGCTCCCATTGGTGGCGCTGTTGTGCTGCTTGACTCTTGGGGGGCTGTAACTGGGGCGAAGGTTGGCGTCAGCAAGTCTGCTTAAAATATATCTTTCAGCACAAGCCCCATCTTGGGGCTTGTGCTGAAAAATATATTTGAAGCAGACAACAGGGCTTTCTAGAGTTTATTTATTTACATTTTTTTTTAACACGACTGAGTCCTTTTGTTTTGTTTTCCACTGGCCACTGCCTGGTGTTGCCACTGGGCTCTGGCACTTGCGCCGCTTAGGCTAACGTGGGGGGCCTTTTTTAGCTCATGTTCAGGACAAAGGCTTTGTCCTGAACATGAAAGATAAGTCTGTTTTTTGGGAAGGAGTCCGAGCCATGTGGATTACCGAGTTTAACAGAACATACTGCCAACACGTGGCAGTCAGCCTGGTCGGCGCCGCGTTCAATCCTTACATCAGGGTGGTTGTTTTAGTGTAGTCCGCATTGTTTCCTGAATTAGGTTAGATGTTTCAATTCGGTGTCAAATTATTGTGTGGTGCACATGGATTTTTCTTGTATCTAGATGTCATTGTGATTGTGCAGTCAGTATTCACACTAAATAACCGATGTAGTGTGCTGAGAGACAGCGCATCTTAACCGGCTGCTAACACGGTGCCTGATTTTGTATTCGCTGTAGGAAGTGTGCTTCGTATTCAAGGCACACAGCGACAAGATGATGAGCTGCGCACAATATTTACATGCCTTTACTTATCTCAGTAATTTCAGCATCGCATCGACAATATCGGCGAGTGACCTCAACATAGAAGAGGGCATTGCATTGAAACCTAGGCAAGTCAAAGGTGGCAGCTGCTTTTCTTTAAAGATGGTGTTTATTTTAGGGCCACACCCTTGCATTCTCCTCTCGCTACCATTATGGGGATACATTAAATAAAAACAGTACTAGACAAATCACATCTCTCGGGAGAGCAGCATTTTATTAAAGCACTCCAAAGTGTGCCCCTCGTGCACGTTCTTATTAATAAAGTTTTCACCAACTAATGCGAACAGAATTTGAAGCTAGCCTACAAGAAGTGTCTTATGGGCTCCAGGATCATTCGCGATTCTGATATAGGATTGTAATTTAACATCTTATGGTGCAGGTTATAGAGTAAAAGGCTTAGTGCTGCTACCATCTTCTTCAATGTAACTTTTGACCTCTAATGGGCCTTTGTACCCTTGTATCAGTTCCATCTGTTGAAGGTCTCCCTCGGTGCGTTCCCTATGCGCTGGCTCAGTTGCTTCATGAATCATGACCTATATTTTGTTTAATTTTCCGGATTTCACAAGAAAGGAGTTTGCGCTGGTAAAATGCGCACTTGGGTGTTCAGTGCTAGTGTCTCTTTTGAAAGTCGCCTCCTGCTGCTAGGGCCTGCTCTTTTGCTGTGTGAGGAAACCGAAACGGCCCCAATCAGTTCCGCTTGGCTAGCGAGTTAGCACTTGGCAGCCATGTGCCAAACAACACTCTCCCTACTGACCCTGGCGCACATAAACAGACACACACTCAGGGAGGCGGTGACGTGCTGGTGGGTGCAGTGAGGGAGGTTTGGGGGGGGGGCAGGGCGTCACTATACCAGCAAGTTAAAGCCGAAATTGGTCGCTTCAGTGTTGAAGGGGAGGAAAGAAGTAATACCTTTCCAGGAAAGGTATTACTACTTTGTCATGATGAAACCAATTGCTATTGGACACTTCTCCAAGTAGCCGGGATCGCGCACTTCTATACGGTGCAGCTTCTTATGCGGTTGTACATTCTGAAGCAGCGCATTGATTCAACAAGATAATCTGCGACCTCCCCCAAAACAATGGCTTCTATTTCCGCGCTGTGTTCTTTATCTCGCAAGTACTGCTACCTCGCTGAGGTCCGCAATCAAATATGTAATCACCCAAATATGCGAAATCTATAGAAATTTTACACTGACTCACTTCATGTGGCCTGCCACTACAAAATGATATAAATAGAACATCATGCTGCAGTAAGGAGGAGAGCCTGAGGCCAGATCACATTCATCACTTAAGAGGCATTGATTGGCACAGGTACCGTACAGTAGCAGAAATCACGCAGTCTCGTAGAAATAACACCGGCCTTCTGCATTGTAGTTTCTACCTAACTTTTCAAAACATTCCCATTACAGTTTGCATTGCATTGCCTGCTCAACAATCTCGTTGCTATCTCTGAATAATTATAATACTGATCTGTTGAGAATGGGACCAGATTTACCATACCACACTAAATGTCCACCACTGTGACCCCCCCCCCCCCCATGGCACAAGATCACTAAATTGTACTGATAAAGGAGATAATTGTATGTTATGGTTACAAGGCCAGTGTCATATGTTGAAATTCCCCAGTGACGCAATTAAAGCCAGGAAATGCTGGAGAGGAGGGAAAGGAAAGGGGGAAATAATGGAAATTTGGGGGGAGAAACTTGGAGGAGATAACGAGAAAGACGTCCTGTTCACTCATAAGCTTGATAAAGGATCCATTTTGCCCTTTAGGAGCAGGTCCATGTACACCATAGTACCCCCTAGTAGTGGTTGCTCACTGCGCTTGCTCGATCCACACCATGTGGGAGCTGGTCTCACTTTTACTTCTCTCTGATTTACTACTTGTGCCTATTTTTGGTGCTCTCTGAAAGAATGTCTATGGGTACATATGACTGCGTGGGTAACCTGGTGCTCTTGAAGGTCATCATCTACTATTTACTGTGGTTTGAAAGTTGATACAATTGAATATGTAATGAAAAATGTGCTGTAAAATTCACAATTTTGGTCGGTTGTTTTCCAAAATTTTCTTGGGGGGAGAACCCCCCCAAACCCCCGTAATAGCGGTCGGGCTCGCTCGCTACGTGCTCGACGGGGGCTGGTCTGACAAATTTCACGGGGGCTGGTCTGACAAATTTTGCCAGGGCTGATTTCAGTTCCCAGTCCGGCCCTGCATCCAGCCCTGGGAGGGGTTTTGCTTTGCCGCCTTTACAGGAGGGTCTCCTGACCTGGGGGTATAAGAGGAAAGGAGGGAATCTGAACTAGTCAGTTGGGGCACCACTGGACCTGGGGAAACCTCTTCCGGAGTATAGGCGGTTGGACCTGAGGAGGAACCTACACTACTGGGACTTACTGAGCTTAGGCCCTGCTGTACCCAAGTTAGATGAGGGACTCTGCCAGCCTGCTGATCTTGCCCAGTGAGGGGGAAACCCAGGGGACCAACTCCAGTGTGTACTGCAGGGAACCATCCTGCCTCTGATGCCTGCCAACTCAACCCCCTTCTTCCACTCAAAAACCTGCAACTAAGACCTGCCATTCGCCCCCCCCTCCCGAGATAAGCGCTGTACTGGAGACGTGGACTGCCTGCTGTGAGCGCTACTGCTACTGGGGGATCACCAGGTACTGCTTCTGTGCCCTCCCCTTGCGCGCTGTGACTCCCAAGCGCTGTGACTCCTAAGCGCTATAGTGAAGAAGCTGCTGCCCCTCCACTAGCGCTGTGCTAGTTGGCGCTGCTATGGTGTGAGCTCCGGACCTGCGGTGGCCTTAACCCCCAGCGCTGCGAAACTCACCGCTGCGACCTCGGTGTCGCCGGAGGACGAAGCGCGGTATGCCAGGGCCCTGTGGGCCCAGGGAGCGTGAGGCCAGCTACGCCGGTGGCGCCACACTGAGGGAGGAGGAGGTGCCACTGAAGATCACCGCTGCAGCCCCCGAAGCCTGGGCAGGGCCGCCGCGGTAGTGTAGAAGGCAACACTAGGCCCAGGATGCGCGGGCACGCAGTGCCCAGCAACTAGGGCGCCGGCCGCGTCATCGGCCTCGCCCCCTTGTGAGCCGCAACCTGATTGACTCCTGGGCCCCGGGCAGAGAAGGAAGCCCGGAGCCCTCCGAGAAACGGCACGGCGGAGCCAGAGCCCCGAGGACGTCTCCGCCGGCCTGAAAAGTGCTCTGCCCCCCCCCCCCCCGGCAAGGCCCCGAGTGAGGAGAGGTGCGGGCCACCTGGGGTTAGGGGCGCTCGGCGCTCGCTAGCGCCGGTGTGCGACAGAACTGCCTACAGGCCTAAGAATCGACTGGTGAGTGCGGGGAAGATGGAGCGGTAAATACACCCCTTGACACCTGTTACACACATCTACTGGCGAGGGAGGGGACAGCCCATCCTGCTTGAGACTCTGCCTGCATTGCCCTTAGCCTGGGGGACTGAGACTGGCCCAGAGTGGTTTCCTGAATGCCCTGGGAGGGGGGTTTAGGAGGCTTAAAAACCGCCCACAGTGAACACCACCCCTGCCTCAGGGACGTTGCCGGTCTGATCCCCTGCACAGGGACTGCTGCAGGAGCGGAGTCCCTCCGCCTAAAGTATTGCCCATATTGAAGATGCGCCAAAGTGATGTCGCCTGTATTGATGTTATGTAAGGACTGTTGCATTGTTTAGCCCCTACCAAGGGAATGTATTGAGGTTATATTCATGCCCTGATGCCCTCGAATTAATTTATGCATGTTTTACCTGAAATGAATTTAATGTTGCTCCGAGATTATCTGCTCTTTCACTGAAATGAACTCCTTTGCCAAGACCTGAATGAGATAAAGAGCATTGTTTTATACAACAGTCTGGTGTGGTGTCTCTTCATTGCGTGCGCATTACTGAGTCAGGGTGAGTGCGTGCTTCACAAATTGCCTGCGGGTGCCTTCCCGCCTCGCGCCAAGCTACCGTGTCGGAATTGGTAACCCCAGTTCTAACATTGGTGTTCAGAGGTGGGTTGAGGACCGGTGGTTGTGCAGCACCCTCCAGTGATTCAGTGTGCGCCACAATTGGACACCTGTTGTATCGCAAGCCTAACGATTGGCCCTTCACTGTCTGATTGATTGTATAGGCTCCGGTGTCAAACCTGTTGCCTACGTCCTACTGTTTTTCCCTTAAGTTGTCCGGGGCCCCACCTGTCAGGATGGAGTTTGAGCTGGCCAACCTAGAGGTGTACATGGTGGCGCAGCTGAGGGACTTCTGTTAGGGGATGGGGTTGTCCGTCAAGCGAGGCGCCAAGAGAGAGGAGCTTCAGAAAGCCTTGAGGGCATGGATATTGGCCCACCCGGGAGGGAGAGTGGATGAGGAACAGGGGGAGCCGGCCTCTCCAGGAGAACTAGACCTACTGCACGTAGACACCAGTGAGAATGTGCTGCCAGGAAGACGTTCCAGGGCTGGTAGTAGTGTATCAGCGGGGAGTGTGTCTGCGGAGGAGTACGAGGACAGGAGGGAGGAGAGGCAATTGAGGCTGGAGCTTGCTAAAATGGAAAAGGAGCGAGAAGAGAAGAGGCTAGCTATGGAAGAGAGGAAGCTTGCACATGAGCATAGCCTGAAGGAATTGGAGCTCAGAGCATTGCAAATAGGGGCGCAAGGCAACAGGAATGGTGGCAGCGTACCCGCTGAGGCTTCCCGAGAGCCTAAGTTTTACCTACCTAAGGAGGTGGTGGCCAGTTTTATTGTAGGGGATGACATTGATAAGTGGCTGGCGGTGTATGAGGTGTCCTTGGTAGCCCAACAGCCATAAGCTTTCCACACAGAACTGGGTGGACTTTTTTGATTATTCACGTAAGGCCTTAGAGGGTTGGGTGCGTGGCAGCGAAGTGAGCGACTATGAAGGGCTGTACAATTTGTTTTTAAGGGAGCACCTTCTCGATACATGTTTCCCAGAGCTGCACCAACACCTGGTGGACCGCAAGCTGACCGACCTTCGGGAGCTTGCAGAGGAGGCGGATACCTGGGTTAGCACTTGGGTGTCCCACAAGGGATCCGGGGGAGACACCCCGAAAGGTGGACAGGGTTTTCCCCAGAAGAGAGAGGGGGGAGATAAAAGGAAGGGGTTCTTTAAAGGCCCACAAAATAGACCGCCTGGGAAAGGGTTCCCCACCCCAATCTGGATTCCAGAAACCCACTTACCCTGACAAGAGTCAGCAGCCCAGAAATGTCCGGTGCTACGAGTGTGGGGAGATTGGACATTACAAGGGGAAACCCCAGTGTCGCAAAAGGACCCCAGCCCCCACAGTAGGTAAGAGCCCCGGGGTGGCTAGTGTAGCGCTGGGGGAGGAGTTGTTCCTAGATGAGGGGGGTGAGTGGACAGGCTTGACCCTGGTTTCACTGGGGGATAGAGAGATGGTCCCAGTGACGCAGTTACCCTCGAACACTGTCAAGTACCGGCAGAGGGTACTTATTAAAAAGTGCATTGCTTGTTATTAACGCGTATAGGTGGTGCATGATTTCCTGGTGATCTACTGAGAGAAAATACTGGTTTAAAAAAAAAGTATAACTTATAACTCTTGATAGTGTACGATAAGGGGGAAATTAAGTGTAAATGAACTCAATAACGGAAACGATGGGAGAAAAAAGGAGTTTCAATCTTTTGGAGTCACTGAGTGTCCCTCATTGACTCACTATCCTTAAGTCAGGAAAGCCTCGGCTGTGGGCTTGAACCACACAGGTGTCCACAATGATGTGTTCAATCATATAAGAATTGGATAAAGAAGGAGCAGGAAGCTTTGAGTGATTATTTGTTGAACTTCGAGGTGAGTGCAGTTATATGCAGCTAAAACTAACATCCATGTACTGTATACTAACCTCCTCATTACATTACCTCCTTATACTTACATTTCTTGCACTTATGGCATGTTTTCTAAAGGTGTTCAACAAAAGAAGATGTGTACCCCACAAGCTAGACCCATACCAGAAATCATTCATGCTGGAACAAAGGACCTTGAGCTAGCAATATTTTTCTAGCTCTGAGGACATCACCAAGAAGTGCTTTTTAAACAAGTGTTAAAAAGAATTGGCTCAGCCACTAACATGAAATGAAAACATGGTCTAGAAACCAAATATGTGTCAACTATAATTAAAACTGCTACATCTTATAGTGCTTCCACAGAACGCCAATTGGCCACTCTCACAGGAACCCATCAGCACCTGCTCTTTAGCCAAGGATGTGTTAATCAACTAGAGAACGAGGTCAATTATATATTTTCTATTTGTTATGCAACATCCTAGACAACCATGTCCTCGAATACCAAACTTCCACATCCTCAATGGATTCTTCTGTGGCGAATTCAGAATATTTTTTCATTTAAAATATTAACTAAGCTGTACACACCAGAAATATGATTTGACATTAAACGCACACACATTGACCATCTTTCATTGTAGCTATTAGTACATTCTTTTCCTGTGGAAGCCAGTCACAAGGGTGTGCTTTCTAGGTTCAAACTCAAAGTGCGAATTTGGCCACAGTTTGAAGACAGAAGTAATTTCTTCCCGGAGAGCATGAATTACCCATACCGAGTCATGCAGTAGACCCCACCCCACCGCGCCGCACCAGGTAGCCATTACCATCGCACTAGGATGCAGTCCCCACTCTCTACGCAGTAGAACTGTAAGGGTTTTAGGTCATTCTCTAGTTCAATCTCAACACCTTTCATTTTCATGCTTTCGTAAGCCAGCCTCAGTTCTGACCCAGGGACCTTCAGTAGGCGACACAGGAGCCCCTTCACCTTCTGAACGGTCATTGAATCTGGGAGCTTCTTCAGAAGTGGGTTTTGCTCAAGTTTATCTGGACATCGGATGGTTAGAGTCAACAGCTGGTTTTTCAGAGCAAATGGCTGCTGCTGCTTTAATTCCCCCTCTTCGGGTGCCCCATATTTCTGTATGAGACATGGATATCTGGGATGTTCAGCCAGAAAGGCTTGACTTGGCGCATTAAGGTTAGGATCCTGGTTTCCCCCGGCCTTCAACCAGGCAGTCCCAAAGGTCCTGCGGTAGTCGAGTTCAGCTCCCTTTCTCTCTTCTGGAAGAATCTCTGTCTTGTTGAGGAACTTGAGGCCACCTATCTTTGCAATGATGAACTGTCTTGCTGTTTCTAAATTAGTTTCGCTTTCTAGCACAGGGTTATTCTGACAGCTCAGAGAATGTAAAGATTTTAGTTTATCCAGTTCATTTATGAACGACCAATGAGAAATGTTATTGTTGTCAACTGAAAGATGCTTCAATGAAGAAAATATTGCACTTTTGCTTCCAAACCCAACATCACAAAAGCAAACAGAAGAAACTCCTGTGTTGATTAGAATTAGCTTTTCAAGGGCAGGAAGGTGTGCCAGCTCAGACAGCGGATTTCCATCGACTAATGTATTATTAGAAATGTCCAACAGTTTCAAAGATTGCAACACACCAATGGGTCTTTCCAAGACTGTGATATCGTTAGAGACGAGATGCAACTCCTCTAGTGCTGGCCACATTGGAGCGCAGTGAAGCACCCTTGTCCATGTCAGTTTTGCGTGGCTGAGTGATAGCACCTTTAGGTTCATAAAGGCGCTAGATAACAACGCTGGGTCAGAAGGAACTCCCAATCTGTTCCCGCTAAGATCAAGCATTTCCAAGTTCCTCAGCTGACGGGCAATATCGGACACATGATCCCAATGCGAAAGGAGGTTTTGTGATAAATTTAGAGCTGTAATGTTGGGACATACTTTCAAAATATCCCCGTCTCGTCCAGCCTGACTGACATCACAGTCGCTCAGTGAGATGTTCTCCAATTTGAATAGTTGACTTTCCTCTTCTGCAGACTCAAAAACAACAAGTTCAACCTTCTTCTTGCCAATTATGAGTGCTTCTTCTTGAGTATTCTCATCACTTAATTTGCCTTTAAATACATAACGGCTCTTTAAAGCTGTGAGGAAGTCCACTCCGCAATTGGCCTTTTTTGGGCGAATAAATGATGCCCCTTGAGGGTGGCCACAGTTAAAATACTGCACCCCTTCGTAGCTGCCATCGTGCTTTCCTCTGTTAGGATTGTCCCATTCAACACCAAGCCAGAGCCCAGCTGTCGGGGGCACATTTCCAACATACTGCACAGTGGCACATTCTCCATCACAGGTGATTCTACTGCCAATGGCATTACAAGGCATAAAGTCGGTCATGGCACGTTCAATGAAATTGTTTCCAAATAACCAATATAACTTGTTTTTGGCTACTGAAGTGCTCAATCTGATCCCTTTGATATCCTTTGGAATATGTGTCTTCTAACACTCCAATTGTGCCCCAACGAGTACGTCTCCGTGTTGGGCTCTAGCAACATAAACTGCAAAAGTAGAATAGAGTCTATTCACCGCAGAGGCCCAGCTTCACCTCCATCCTTTTCATTAGGAAGATATTCACGTCGTCTGAAAGAGGAAAAAAAGAATTAAGGCTTACACGCTGCTTTTATTTGTTAACTGTATCACATTAACATTCTTCATGTTTATGTTACATGAACAATCCTAACAACCCAGTATTTAGGCAGTCTCATTTCAAAACATTAAATTGGCCTTTGCTTACGACTGCCATTTCTTGCCACACAAATAAACATGCGAGGTGTAATCCCAGTCATGAAGGTGAAAGCCCTCCAACAGGCTGCAAGGATTCCGCCTTCTCTTCTGAGCCAAGAACTGCGAAATGATGCACTGGTTATCTGCATGCACTGTGACAGCGTTAACTCCAGGCCAGTAACATAAGCAAACATGCAATAGGTCTTGCATTATTAAAGTTTGAGCTATTGGCATTGCTAAATAATGCAAGACCAATAGCTCAAAGTTTAATAATGCGAGACCTAGTGCATTGCAAATGCTTGTTTTTGTAGGCTCTGTGTGTGCTGCAACCCAAGGGTATGTGCAGCAAGAAAATGACCATCCATGCAAATGCAGCGTGAACCTACCAAAATCAGTTGCATTTGCCTCTCTAAACTTCTGTTTCACAACTAAAGCATACAAGGGGTAGTTTTTACAAACATTGCTCCATATAATAAAGTATTAAGGTATTTTTGTGACAGTGGCACACCCCTAGGACATGACCTGTTAAGTAGCACCTGCACCCCAGTCAGAGAAAACTGGAATCAAAAGGTTGAACCACTGCAAACTTTTGCTGTAGTAACGCACCCGTCAGAGGTGTTTCCCTAGCCTCAGCCCGTCAGAGGCGTTTCACTAGCCTCAGCCCGTCAGAGGAGTTTCCCTAGCCTCAGCCCGTCAGAGGCGTTTCCCTAGCCTCAGCCCGTCAGAGGCGTTTCACTAGCCTCAGCCCGTCAGAGGCGTTTCACTAGCCTCAGCCCGTCAGAGGCGTTTCACTAGCCTCAGCTCGTAAGAGGTGTTTCCCTAGCCTCAGCCCCTCAGAGGCATTTTCCTAGCCTCAGCCCGTCAGAGGCGTTTCACTAGCCTCAGCCCGTCAGAGGAGTTTCTCTAGCCTCAGCTCGTAAGAGGTGTTTTCCTAGCCTCAGCCCGTCAGAGGCGTTTCCCTAGCCTCAGCCCGTCAGAGGCGTTTCCCTAGCCTCAGCCCTCAGAGGCGTTTCCCTAGCCTCAGCCCGTCAGAGGCGTTTCCCTAGCCTCAGCCCGTCAGAGGCGTTTCCCTAGCCTCAGCCCGTCAGAGGCGTTTCCCTAGCCTCAGCCCGTCAGAGGCGTTTCCCTAGCCTCAGCCCGTCAGAGGCGTTTCCCTAGCCTCAGCCCGTCAGAGGCGTTTCCCTAGCCTCAGCCCTCAGAGGCGTTTCCCTAGCCTCAGCCCGTCAGAGGAGTTTCTCTAGCCTCAGCTCGTAAGAGGTGTTTCCCTAGCCTCAGCCCCTCAGAGGCGTTTCCCTAGCCTCAGCCCGTCAGAGGCGTTTCCCTAGCCTCAGCCCGTCAGAGGCGTTTCCCTAGCCTCAGCCCGTCAGAGGCGTTTCCCTAGCCTCAGCCCGATTGTTCTCTGTGGCTAACGACGGAGAGCTGCAGCATCCAACACTCACCCGTTGGATGGACTGCCTTCTGCTGTCCTCTTAGCATGGACGGACCGAGCTGCCCTCTTCAGTGCAGTGCCCTCAGCCTTCACTATCTCAAATAAATTGTAGCACGAGCTTCCTGTCTGTTTACTTTAACTATTAGTCAAGAATCATTACGGACGTCCTTGAACTATGCGAGAAGAAATAGGAGGGAAGTTCTAGCGCTGCTTTAATTATCCCCGACTAATAGTTAAAGTAAACAAAGACAAAAAAGTAATGTGAACTGACTCGAGAAAAACATAGGAAATTTGAATTCAATGGCTCAGATGTAATGTGGTGCTGTATATACAAAACACCCTGTTCCTAAATCAAATGATCTAGAATTCTGTAAAATATTAGAGACAGCGAGTATTTGCTGATAGGCCATGATTGATAGTAAAACACACACTCCTGCATAGTGCACGTCCCCACCCCCCATGATGACAGAACATGCGGCACATGTAGGAGCCTGCTCTGATCTGTTACCCTTACCCTTGTAGACTACAAAGCGCCAGGGAAGAAGAAAACAATTTTTGCAATTACATGGTGTTCCCTTCCACGGTGAAAGGCACTCCTCCACGGGCCTCCTATTGAACTATCGCTGCTCATCCTGCTCTTCTGCAAAGAGTGGCGGAAGAATGGTTTCACACACTCGCGTAAAGCAGTCACTTACCTGCCAGTGATGTGCGTGCATAGCACTAGTGTCTGAGCGCTGGGGAAAGAAAAGGTGTGCGCGCCCTACAGGGAACACTGGTTAAGACCCGTTAAACCAGTTTCTAGCTTTCAAATTACATTGGTAACGCAGCAGTATTTCAAATGGATCAGCCTAAAAAGGAAAGCTCACTTTTGTGAAGTTGTTTCACACAATTCTCCCATTGCCTTTGTTCTTCAGAAAATGGGGTGGATTATAGTTCCCCTTCATCTGCTTGTAGTTTGTCTCGCTGTAATGAAATCAGATACATTTTTTAACCTTTTCCCAGTTACTCGGGGTTTAAAAGAGGTGGTTGATCCTGCTGTTTAGTATAACTGGGATCAAACTTGCAAAGCTGCTCTGTATTTCAAAAGCCGGTGTCCCATGCTCCATGCAGTTTTTTAGTTCCTCTTCTGGAGTGCGCGTTACTATTGTGTGAAACACGATGTTGGCAGAGATACTTGAATTCTTGGCCTCTGCCATGAGTGCAATAGTTAGAACAATTCAAAAGCTGACTTGGCATGCAGTTTATCAAAATGTGTTTTACTATGATAGTTTAAGAGCACATTATAATTTAATATAGACTGTAGAAGTGTAAGGTTTTTCTCATACTGAACTCTTCGCACAGTGTCTCCAAATTAGAGTCTTGATTTCTGAGCATCGACAAATTCATGAAGCAACAGTACCTCAAATGTTATAGGCTAACAATTGCATTTCTCCTTATACTGAACATGACCAAGCATTCTACCGAAGCTTCGAGGCTGTGCTGTGCTCCGAGAGCGGAGAGCAGTGAGCGCGCTGAGACCCGAGACCCGCCGAGATTCACGTGCAGCCGCAGAGGAAAAGTGGAGGAGAAATTGGGGAGAAAAACAGACAGGGCAACATACCCCCTGCCCGCGACCCACCGGCTGCCACCCGCCGCCCGCTGCCTTGCTTGTTGCCACGCCGGTCATAGTGTGCCCCCCCCCCCCCCCCGGCAGCAGAGTGGGCAGAGGTGCAGTTGGCCTCGCCTCAGCGTGTGTGACGCCGCCACAGAGGAACGAGCAGAGGCAGCCGGAGGCAGCAGAAAGGGGTTGAAAAGGGTTGATGCTCTGAGGCACTGAGCCTAGAGCTTAGAGAACAAGCCCGCGAGTGGTGCGCGCGCGCTACAGCAAACGATCTGTAACAGACACCAATAGGCCATGGGCGGAGCAACGCGACCGCCTTTGGCCTATTGCGTGCTGTCTTTCTAAAAAAAATGACCGCAAATGCCAGTACCGTGGAACAAAAGGAATCGCACACGCACGAGCGTGTGCCATTCCAGGCTCCGTTTAGGAACCCTCCACAAAAGGACTCCCGCTGCGCGAGCAGTGCTGCGCACTGCATCGCTAGGCGCGAGACCTAAAAATGAGGCAGTAAATGATAACCCACGAAACCAATGAACATGATCACTAGAGAGAGTGGATGGATAGCCATCTGTCACAGTTAAATAGGTAAAAACAGGACATTGAAAATTCTTTGTGAGTTCTGCAAAACAGCGCCCCCATTTATCTGCATTCACTCTAACACACAATAGTCGAACCCTGGTGTTGTAAAAGTGGGTGGCACTACACTACAACTCACACACAATTAATACCATCCCTGTCCCTTGAGGAATTACCGTGGGCTACTCTGTTGGCAAAATGATTGGAAGTCCTATTAGCAAGTTCAGGCTAGTTGGCCTGCTGCATCTCATGGCCCAATTACCAGGGGTGTAGTTTAGTCAATGGGATTAGGGAGATTGGAATCTCCAAATATCGGATAGAGACTGCTAGCCGCACATTACTTACCTTAGAATATTCCCAAGGCATCTAGAAATTTTCAATCTGTAACTGTGCGCCAGCAGTGTAGTCTGGTTCCTATAGTACCCCTATGCAGGACCTGCGCTTTTGGATAACATACACTGTGGGTCTGGTGATAGACTGATTCTGTGCACCCCCACCGCGTATGTTAGCCTTGTTTTGCATTAGCAAGCTCACAGTGCCACTAGAACCTCCTTTTATCAGAGAAATTTGTTTTTGGAAACCTCAATACATAACAAGACTTGTGGAAACAATATACTACTTTTCACCCAGTCACTCATGCTTGCTCATTTGGTCTCAGAGAGATACACGGAAGAAACAGTCGAGCGTCTTTACACTAAGAATTTATTACACCGTTGTTCTTCTAGTGTAAAACATATGTGCTGCTACAACTGTTGCACAGTAGCAGAGATATAGGATCAGCAGTACAGTAAATAAAAAGGAATAGTACAATCCTACCATTTTGCAATATTCATGAACATATACATGATTATAAAATGCATTTATAAAATACAGCACATACTCCTACGATGCCTGTCTAGATGTACCTAAGTGTGCCTAGCATGTGAGTAGGTGTGAAAGTGTGGGACCTTGTCCTGGTCTCGAGTTGGACACCCCGCAAGGGATGTTTAGACCACTGTCATTTGGAGCGACTGCATGCAGGAGCCTCAGCGTCCCTGGTCAGTGTGTCGGCCTTGAAGTCTCGGTTCCCTCCAACTACAGATAGCAGGAGGTGCTGTATTTATACAGAGTCCCTTTGCCCCTGTGCATGTGTTAGCCATTGTTTAGTATGAGGATGACGCATGGGATTAAACCTTGTGCGTAGATAGGAGAGGTGAATTATACCCCCTGGGTAGTGTCCTCATAAATTATTCATATGTGCTAAGGATGACGTCTTAGGATTATTGATTGGGAAAAACCCTCCCTCTGCATGGAACTAGGTGAAAGGTTTAGTCCATAAAAGGCGTCAATCCTTATAAGGCGTTCTATCCATATTAGGAGTTATGTCCTTATAAGGCTCGTTCATGTGAAATGTAGGGGAGTTAATGTATGGAAAGGGTACGATGTTCTCTGGACCTATATTAGAGTATTTATATGAAGCATAACAGCAGGTAGCGTTTTTTGCTCCATGTCTGTGTCATCCATGCAGGAAGTGAAGTGCGCAGAGCCTATGCAGACGCCACTCCAGAGCAGTGACATAAGTTGTTTTTTTTCCATGCCATTATCACAGACCTGGAAGAACTACCTGTATCCACGTTTTGGACAACTTTTTCAACATTTGTTCCTGTCACAGGCAGAGGTCTGTGACAGATCCCCACCCCCAATTTAGTTTCTCTCTGTTGCCTGAAATCTGACCATGACTCCAAGGCCTATGAGGGGGTGATCTCTGAACCGCCTGGTTGCCAGAAGCCAGTGACTTTGCAATGCTCCAGGTCACAGTTCCTTGGCATGTTCGTGGAGCTATTAATCGCGCCCCTCATCACTCTCAAAGTCGTCGGGTAAGTCCTACAAGAAATCAAAGACACCAAAGCACTCTTCCACTTTGCTGCTCCGGTTGAAGTCATCAGATGATGCGCAGGAACGTTACCACTCTAGGCACCCCTCCTATGTGTCTGCCGCACAGCCTATCTCTGGGTCCATTCCATGCCTCACTGAACTTCTCAGGGTTGTGGCGACCCCCACACAACTTCGTAAGTTATATGGGGCCAGGCGCTTCATTTTTTAGCTGGACAGTCCTTCTGGAGCGCCTTTGGGCTCATGGGTTCGATGGTTGCACCACAGGATTTCCGCAGGCAGGTCTGGCCTCTGTGCCAGTCAGGCCCCCAGGGCACTTGATACAGTACAGGATCCAGACCCACTCACGTCGCAAGACCATGACCTTCCCTAGAGCCAGTTCCAGTTATGCTGTTCCCAGCACAGCGGACACTGACCTCATCATTATACCAGACTCAAATACAGTGCCGGATTGGCATCGCCCTACGTCAACTCCAGTCAAAACTCTAACTTCTGAGTCAGAATCAGGGCCTTCTTTTTTTGACAGGTTTTGTAAGGAGTTTGATTGGGAGGATCTGAGGAGCTTCATGGATACCAGAACCCCTTAGAAGAGCCAGAGGACAAGTGGTATGTGGAACTGGTAGATGCCAGGGATCTGGACACCACCCCAGACACTAGCTTAGTCTCTACTCCTAGTGTAGCTATGGAGGAAGAGGCTTCCTTTGCCCCTCTGGTGGGGAGAAGGGGCGACTGAGGTCCTGGACATTTCACTGCATATAGTGGCAGTCAAGACGAATGTCTTGACAGAGGGGCTTCACCCGAGAGTCGCCCCCACAGAACCTCTCCTCCCTTTCAAAGAAGCACCCAAAGATGTTCTGCTTGGGGCATGGGCCAAGCACTGCACTGAGGCTTCTGTTCACAGGACGAATGCCCGCCGCCATTGCTCTACTCATGGGGATCAAGCTTTCCCCACCGAGCATGCCACCCCAGAGAGCCTGGTTGTCCAAGCCTCTACCTCCTAAGTCAATCCTGGCACGTTCCATCCACACCACCAATAGAGAATCCCCAAATCTGGATATTTTGGCAGGAGGATGTTCTCTTCCACCAGCCTTTCACTGAGGTCTATGAACCTTGTGTGCCTCTTTGGCTGATACACCCACACAGTTTGGGATCCTGTTGTGCAAGTGCTGTCGAAGGTCTCGGCAAAGGGCCTGAGCCATACTGACCCAGGCTACTGCTGACGGCAAGGACACAGCAAAGTTCACTATTCACTGAGGTCTGGATACAAATGACTCCCTAGGCAGAGCAAATGAGTTGTCAGTGCCATTCAAGCTAGCTTTTTGGTGATGTCCAGGTACCCCTTTTTGTAAATGCCCATCAAGGAAACCCCCTCTTCAGCGATAAGGAGATTATACGCTGCAGGACTTTAGGATAGCATGGCCACTGCCTGGTCACTGGGTCTCTCCATGGCCCCACACCAACCCCATTCTGCCTTTCGCCCCTTCCGTGGTTAAGGTAGGGAGTACCAGCCGTGTCCACTCCCACCACCCACAAAGGCCAACAGGCTCCCCAGTCTTTCATCATGGCTGTGGTTCTCACAAGCCCCATTAGACCCAGTCAGAGGATTACCCAGTTCGACAAATCCCTCCACCCCCTGCAGCCTGAGCCCAAAATAAAACAACTTTTGTTTCCCTTCTTACCATCACACTAAACCAGTTGGCAGCAGGATCGGACGTAAACTGCCCCACTGGAAGTCCATAACATCACACAAGTGGGTACTTCAAATTGTTTGGCGGGGGTTACTTAATGAAATGAAATTGTTTTTTATAAAACGCATGGCTACTCGGAAGCATCCCAGTGCTGGGTGGGTGATCCAAAGGGAGGATCCAGAATTATGGGAAGAGACAGGTTTTCAAATGTTTCCGAAAGATGGAGGGGGAAGGTTCCCTATGGAGGGAGAGTGGGAGTGCGTTCCAAAGCTTGGCGGCATTGTGTGAAAAAAGCCTTCCCCGCTTCTCGCTCTCTTGATTCTAGGCACTTCGACCAGATTAAGCGAGTTGTAATGAAGATTCCTGAAGGCTTTTTATGGGCGAATCATATCTTTGATGATGGGGTCCGTTACCTCCCAGAGATTTGTGGACTACGCATAAAGCCTTAAAGTGGATTCTCTCCTGCACTGGGAGCCAGTGCAGGGAGCGAAGAGCGGGTTTCGCCGAGCAACGATTGCTGGTGCCGGTAAGCAATCGTGCTGCCGCGTTCTGAGCAGTATGGAGCCCAGCAACCACTGAGGTGGGGGTTCCCAGATAAAGGGCATTGCCGCAGTCTATCCTAGATAGAATCAGAGCCTGTGTCAGTTGCTTTTTGGCTGGAGGGGGGGAGTAGGGGGCAGGACTTTGCGAAGCATTTTAAGCAGGCCAAAGCATGAGGCTACCGTCCTTCTGGCTTGAGATTTGAAGGAAAGGTCTTAGTCGAGCCATACATCTAGGCTGTTTATTTCAGGCTTTGAGACCGGTGGTGGCCCCATACAAACTGGCCAGAGGTCATTGAGGCTAGAGCTTAGATGGTTGCCGAGCAACATCAGCTCGGTTTTGTCGCCATTGAGCTTAAGATGGGAAAGGCTCATCCATTTAACCACTTCCTCCAGACAAGTAAGGAGGTCAGTGGATGACTGACCGGCTTGATTTAGTGCTACGACTAGCTGCGTGTCGTCGGCATACGACACAAGATGGATTAGAAGAGGGGGAACAACGTCAGCTAGTGGGGGCATATACACAATAAAAAGGGTCGGGCTCAAGGAAGAACCCTGAGGGACTCCACACTGCAAGGGTAGGGGATCTGAAGTGATGTCATCTTCGAACACCTGAAAGCACCTACCTTCCAAGAAGGATTGAAGCCAGGCAAGAGCTTGGCCCGACACTCCTTTGTCCCTGAGGTGGTGGGACAGAATTTGATGGTTCACCGTGTCAAAGGCCGCGCTCAGGTCAAGGAGAATGATCGCGGCTGAGCCTCCTAAGTCAAAGATCCTTCATGATTCCTCTACCACTCCTAACAAAGCGGTTTCGGTACCTTGGCGCGGACGGAAACCAGTCTGAGATGGATGGAGTAGGTCGTAAGACTCAAGAAAGGTAGAGTGTATGTGGTTGTCAAGAATTCCTGTCATACGAGGGGAGGAAAACGGTAACCAGCGAAAACGGACTACATCTCCCAGGATGCTTAGCGGTTGAGAGGTTATGTAAACAGGAGAGCTGTTACATAACTCAAGGGAAACACGCCCTTATGTAAACAGGAGAGCTGTTACATAACTCAAGGGAAACACGCCCTTATGTAAACAGGAGAGCTGTTACATAACTCAAGGGAAACACGCCCTTATGTAAACAGGAGAGCTGTTACATAACTCAAGGAAAACACGCCCTATAAAGGGAGGAACCGGGAGGTACAAGGCTGTCGGATATTGTGTTTACACCGACGTACCTGCTTCGTGAAGAGCAGTGTTCCGGAGTGGTGCTCCAGTAAGGCAAGAACGGAGGTAGGTCGAGTCGTTACTCCCTGGGCCGTGTCTTGCCCCATCGTCACCTGTGAAGGACCCGGAAGCTCTACCGGTCAACCATTGAGCTTCGCTTTTTGACTCGGCTGAGTCCAAGCGCAGTGGCGCTTTTGCTGGTTGGAGTCGTAACTCCCAGCCCGACCAGAGACACAGGGACTGCAAGCTGTAACGCACACCAGGAGGTGTTTGCCGCGTTACAGACTCGGAAGTCCACAGGATCGATCGAGCGGCTGCTCTCGGTTCAGTCTTCTTGCTTGTGATTGGGGTATCGGTGACGCATCACCAGGAGGTGACTCCGCGTCCCGGTGCAGTCTGAGGAAGAGGTTGAGCGGCTGCTCCCTTCAGGTAGAGACCCCGGCTGGGTGTTTCCCTGACTCCTCGATTCTCCCCAACACTCTTCGTGCCCCTCACAGCCTACCGATTGGCATTGTCGGCCATTTCATTTCTGCCCTCTGTTGGCATACGCCGGGATCGGCGTATATGCAGAGGACGGCTAGGACCATCCGTGCTGTGGGCTGGTAACGTACTTAGCCTGGAGGATTCCAGTGACTATAACTTTTGTTTGTTCTTTGTATTTTATTTGCCTTCATTAAAAGAACTAACCCTTCACAAGTGGTTGCGTCCTCATTGTCGTGTCTGTTAAACGATCCTGAGACGTTCAGGGCGTTACAGTGGTTCATATGCTTTTCCGCCATCTTGCTTACTCCAGGAAGGAGTGAGATCAGGCGGTAATTGCCTAGGTCGTTAGGGTCCAAATGAGGTTTCTTTATGAGTGCTTTAACCATGGCTCTCTTCCACTTGGGGGGACCAGGCCCGAGGCGAAGGAGGCATTAATTATCCTCAGGATAGGGGGAACAACTTTTGAGGCAGCTATTTTCAGCACGTTAAAGGGTAAGGGGTCGAGGGGCGATCCACTTTTCACTGAGGCAAAGATAGGCAGGAATGAATCCAGGGTCAAAGGGTTGATAGTCTCCAAGAGGGGGGCAGTCTCGGTTTGACTGGGGGCTATACTGTTAGTGATAAAAGCATTATCTTTCACGGGGAGGAGCTTGAGAATATTTTGCACTTTAGAGAAGAAAAATAGTGCAAGGTCATTACACCGGCGACCAGAGGGGTCAGGAATTGTCGTGGGTCAGGGACTTTGAGTAGTTTTTTTGCAATCTGCAAAGTTTCCCTAGGGGAGTTTACGGCCAGAGTGATCTTTTTCTGGAAGTACGGAGCTTGGGCTTTCTTAATCTTTCCTTTGTAAGTTCGTAACATTTCTCTATATTCAAGCTTCTTGGTGTGGGAGAAGTCTCTCCGACTTTTTGCAATGCTGTTTCAGAAGGCGTAGTTCAGGGGTAAACCATGCTGATTTATTAGATCCAGTTTTTTTCCGTATAAGTTTTTTTCGGGAGTACTAGATTGAGCGTACCATAGATCCAGGAGTTAAAGCTATTATACGCTGTCGCAGGGTTGGGGTCTGGGGCAGGTGGGGACTGTCCAAGTGCATGGGACCAGTCTTCCAGTGGGAGTCTGGCCTAGGGGCGGCTGATAATTTGAGTCAGCTGAGTGTTTGATCCTATAATTACTCCATCTCTTCCTTTCTTAGAAACCCCGGTGCTCATGCTACCATCCCCATACAGGCTAACGGAGGACCAACACTCCCTGCAGGAAGGGCAGACACTTTTGGCAAAACGAAACATCAATAGGGTGCCAGCATCCGAAGTAGTGTTCCCGCTACTCTCTGGTGCCCAAGGACGATGGAGGCCTCCACCCTCTTTAAGACCGGAGCCCTCTCAAATTCTTCAGGAAGAAGAAATTCAAGATGCCTACATTGGCTCAGTTCTGTCTGCCCTATACCCTGGAGTCAGGATAATCGTGCTGGACTTGCAGGATGCTTACTTTCACATCCCCATCCTGACTGCCCACGGGCATTACCAGAGGTTCAGAGTGGGCAACAAGTATTTCCAGCTGGCTGTGCTTCCTTTTCGGCTCGCTAGCAACCCTCAGGTGTTTACCAAGGTGGTGATGATGGTTGCAGCGCTTCGGAAAGAGGTCAGGGGTTCCAGTCTTGCCCAACCTCAACAACTGGCTGTTGAAAGCAGGCTCGCATCAGGTACCTACGTCTAGACAACAGTGGGCCTGCTGCATTCACTGGGGTTCAGTATCAACGCACCGAAGTCACACCAAACTCCCTCTCATACGCTCTATAGTATCCGAGCCATTCTGGATATAGTGCAGTTTTTAGGTCTCGCCTGACCCAGCGCATGCGCTGGTCTGGCGAGACTTATTGAGAGGGCTCCAAAAAGTGCTACCAGGCCAGCCTAGAGCTACAGTGCATGTGCACGGGCGCGCGCGCCACGCTTTACCGCGATTACTTTCACTTTCGCGGCCGCAGGGCCGCTTTGATGGTTGATCGCGGTCGCGATCACCTTCACGGCCGCGCGGCCGCTTGGCATAGCCAATAGGTCTCGCTTTTGGGACCTTATAAGTATTTAGTTATGCAACTGTTGCATGGCCTAACACTTATAAGGTCCCAAAGGCGAGACCTATTGGCTATGCCAATGCTTGTTGGGTTTATCCTCCGGAACGGAGTCTCCAGGATATTCAGGCTCGTATTCTGATGTTTCAGCCTTTTTCTTGGATTTACTGGGACCGATTTTGAGGCTGCTGGGTCTCATGGTCTCCTGCATCATGCTGGTAACACATACCCGCTGGCAAATGCAAGCTCTGCAGTGGGACCTGGGGTTCCAGTGGGTATATATCATAGGAATCCCTTCCGACCTGGCCCAGATATCGGATGGAACTGCAAAAGACCTGCAGTGGTTGCCAAAAGACAGTGACTGGGTCAGTGGCAGACACTTCTTGCTTCCCCACCCAGAACTGACTGTTATGTAGTGACATATGTGCCACTTTTGGGTGGGAAAAACTTTTCTTCTCTCAGGCCCCAATTCAGTGTTCAACAGTACTGGGAAGATCTTACCACATGGTAAATTTCCATGCACATTTACCTTTACAGTCTGGTAACCCCACCCCAGTAACGTGCAATTATGAGTAAAACTCCATGGAATGGATAAGCACCATATAAGCTGATTTTGTCAGCCTTAAAACCACACAGAATCCACTTTTGAATGTGTTTTGCCTCTTACAATCCCCACCTTGTGTGTTTTTTGCAAGGCCATTTAAGTTTTCTCTATGTTAGCTTAACTGTGCACGTTAGGCATCATTTTCCTTTGCACACATTACTATCTAAACAAGCTTTGCTTCTGTGCCACATTGTACTTTCACACGTAACCTGCATATGTTTTCGCGTTATTATCTCTTCCCGAGATTTAGTCAGAACATCATAGACAAGGTCAAACAACAATGTTCCTTTTTAGGTCTCGCTGGGTCAGCGCGCATGCGCTGCTCGGAGAGACTTTAGTAAGGGCTTTAAAAAATGCTACCGCTGGCTACAGCTTGCAGTGCATGTGCGCGGGCTTCAGCAGAGGCGCTATATGGCGTGATTACTGCTGCGCACGCACCACTCGCACACATGCGCTGCAAGCTGTGGCCGGCGGTAGCATTTTTAGCTTGCTAATCGCGGCACCGGTGCTTTAATTTTAATGTTAAAGGTAAAGTGCCGGTGCCGCGATTATAGCAAAAGTAAAGAAATAGAAACAAACATCTATTTCTTTACTTTTGCTATAATTGCGGCACCCGCGCTTTACTTTTAATGTTAAAAGTAAAGCACCGGTGCCGCGATTAGAAAGAAAACAAGCATTGACATAGCCAATAGGTCTCGCCTTTGGGACCTTATAAGTGTTTAGCCATGCAACAGTTGCATAAGTAAATACTTAGAAGGTCCCAAAAGTGAGACCTATTGGCTATGCCAATGCTTGTTATTTTTTCTGGCCAGGCACAAGCACCTAGACATAACACAGAATACAGCTGTTGTTTATGTGCACACATGTCCTACCATATCGATGAGCACATGAGCAAAAACAGACTCTTGGAACGAGAGCTCTGAGACAAGAGCACTGCGTCTGCTGAGATGTAGTACATCCATCAGTGACTGCTAAAGTACGTGGTCCCCCAGTAATCCCAGAGGTCTTTGATATATAGTCATTTAGCCTCATTAGCAAGGGGGGAGGGTTTAGGTTACTCTGTCCTATAAAATGACAGGCCTTTTCATGATATATGGATTATTAAGCATGCTAACAGTATTTTTATTATGTATTTGTTTTCCAATCGTGGCACGTATACCACATTTCAGAGCACGATAGTTTAAATACATATTCTAAACTACATGGTTATCTTATTGTGGACGAGAATGAGTGAGCGAGTCAAAGGGTGTGTCCTGTTACCTTGAGAGGGCCGAGAGTGCTCTGGGGGCCAATTCACTTGTTTCTCTAGTAAGGTTCGGAGGGCAAGTGAGGCACTATAGCTAGTCAGACTCGGGCCCATAGATACTGAGGTGGGATGGTGACTCAGTCCCTTCATACTGATGTTCTATCGTTCCAAGTTTAGTTCTATTCGAAGAGCAGAATCCCTGCAACACCCGGCTGTGAGAAGGCGCTAAATGTATGTAGGGGCTTGTGCACAGGGTGTGGGTAACAGTAGGGGGGACGTAGGGGATTAGGGGAGGCTTTTACATAACAGGCAAAAGCATTAAATAAAAAACAAGCATTAAAAATGCAATAGGTCTCGGCTTTCATTAAGTTAGGGCCATTTGTTTTGCTATACTACACCATTAGCAAAACAAATGGCTTAAACTTAATCAAAGGTGAGACCTATTGCATTTTCAATGCTTGTTTTGTTAGGCACAGGGAGATTAAATGACTTGCCAAAAATCCCAGGATGTTGAGCGTCATGGGCAAGACTCCAACCCGGTTCCCCAGCTTCGAGGTCGACCGCTCAAGCCGTAAGGCTACATCCTCTCTCCTGATACGGGATAGAAATGATGAAATGGAGAAACACATCTGTGCCTGCTTGGTGGTATGGTTAATCTCATCAGGCAGCTAACTCTCCTTTCAGGAAGCGCTCTTTTCCTTTTATGTTTTTTGCAGTGCCTCTTTCTGTGGCCCAACATTAATCAATCAAATGAAAAACCGACTTGGGGTCTCAGCCCAACTCGATTAATTATTTACGTGGATTTAAAACGCAAGTTTGCTTTCACATTTCAATATTTTTGATTTGTCACCAGGCACAGCTTAGTTCCAACTTGGAAATTCGACTGGGATATAGTACATGTACAGCCATAAGTTTAAGTAAGATGTCATGTCGACTGTAGCCTTGAGGAAGCATCATGTTTAGTGTCAAGCGTGTGGGCAAGGGGTTTTGAGCTAGTAGGGTGCTTCACAGAGTACAAAAACAGTGCATATAAAGGTTAAATTATCTCCGGCACTTCTTAGTTCTGGCTTGACAGCGCAGCTGTGTAAGAAAACGTTTGTGATCAATTATTTAGACTGGACCCTGGCTTCACACCGAAAAGTACAGCCCCCTCATGCATGCTATCGGCTCTTTGGTATATCAGTTTGCCTCCAATGGAGTGCTTGTATTGCAATGCTGAAGGAGTTATTTTACATCTCAATAGAACACACAAACATCACACATTAAATTATTTGCCTCAGAGATGCATTTGATGTTTTTCACTGCAATAGACTTTATGTTCTACTCTGGACGCAAATTCCAAACAAGACCCATTGGCTCTGCCAATGCTTTTAGGTTTGGAGGCAAGAACTTCAATACAAAAAGATGAATGCATTACACCACTGGAAAGTAATCAAAATAGCGAGGAAAAGGGAATATATGCGCCATTTCATGCAAACACCATTCATATTTAAACATTCACTGACTCAATGCAAAAACAACCTTAGAATCGTATTCAACCTAAGGTTAAGGGTTTAACATTTGATATGTGTGCTTCCTGCCCCACTTCAAAAGCTAAGTGTCTGAAGCAAGAACCGTATGGACATCACTATCTGAGAGCAGACACTGTTCAGTGTAAAATGTGCCTGATCGTCAGGGGAAACACCTCCCTAGCAGCAGAACCAGGGTCCTGCGCCGCTGTATCACGAGCCGTTATGGCAGAAGAGCGTCACCCCACTGCATTAAATCATGTAAAATCAAATGATGATAAAACAATTAATAAAACTGCTTGATTATCATTTTATTTTACAATATGGAGCTGGAGCCAAGTCTTGAGGGCGGGCCATCCTCTGACAGCAACAGGAAGAGTGGTAGACAAAGGGCACTGTAAGTGCACATAACTGTTTGGCCGGCTGCCTAAGGACAGTCAACAAATCATGCCCACTTAACTATTTCCATGCTGTTGCATAGAGAGCCGAAGGCTCCCAGTCCTTGTTGGAGCGTAAAACGAGCCTGCTCCGCCTAATCCCGGTGCTTCTCTCATGCTGGGTAATTACAGCTTGGGAGCAGCATCTGGATTGGTGCAGAGGAGTTTGGGAGCCTGCGCATCAGGAAGAGCACCGAGGCAGCAAGGCAGCAGGTAAGTTGTCTTTTTTTATTATTATTATTGTCCCTCTCGCTGCCCACCACTTTTTCCTGCTAGCGTTCGCCACTGTTCACAAGGTTGAATAACATTAACCCGTTCCGTGCTCATAACGGAACCACTCCGTCATGAGCCACGGGCGCCGTGTGCTCATGACGGAGTGGTTCCGTCATGCTGCGGCCGTTGGCGGCCGCTCCGCCCACGCGGCGCTAATTCCCCGCCTGTGCGGGCGATTAGCGCAGTGGGCGGAGTCATGACGGAACCACTCCGTCATGAGCACAGCTCGCCCGTGACTCATGACGGAGTGATTCCGTCATGAGCACGGCGCCGCCGCAGTGCCCCCAAACCCCCCCTCAGCGCCGCGGCGGAATTCCTGCCGCGGCGAAGGGGTTAAAGGCCATGGTCAGACTGGCCTGTAAGCATGTGCATAGCTCAGTCAGTGAGATTGGGGGTGAGGGGGTGAACTTCATATTTCCCAATGATCATGGTGGCATATCTTATTAAAATATATTATATGAGAAGCGGGGCATGAGGGGGGCTCAGGAGCTACTGGAGAAGGATGGGAGTGTGGATTCTTAGGGGTATTTAAACACAATATTTTGCAAAATAAGCAATATTTTTTAAGACCTTCCAAAACTGAGACGAGCGAGCGAATGCATGTGTGTGTTTTGTCTGTATGTGTATGTACAAACCCAAGGTGAAATCTGACAGTCACCTCACCATACCAGTCAGCACCGATACCCAACTAATTACTAGATGATACATTTAATAGGGGGGGTGTAACAGCTCAAACACCCCTCTGGGCCTGCTTTATGGTCTGCTGGGCTGGTTTTTACAGTTAATTTCTCTGATATTAAAACGAACATTGCTTATAGGACACTCAGGTTGAACACTGCCCCAATTTGCAAACGTTGGCCATTTTTTAGCTTTCTAATTCACTAATGGAGGCCACTTTTATTTTGGTACCCGGGTCTATTTTCTATCCCAGTCTGACCCTTTGCAGGCTCGGTATATTGTACAATAGAAATCAACAGAAAATACAAAACAGGTTTTAGGCATCCTCGACAGTGCATTATTGGAATGGTGCAAATTGTTGAAGGAGTTACACCGCCATATACAACGAAGAGACCAAGGGCAGAGTCCTCAGGAAACTCTGACGTAACTTGAAATACTTTTACAATGTACATGGGGTTCGAGTTATTTTGGTATTTATACTACAGGGTCACACCATCACGTTTCCCTTCGTCCTATTTTATTTATCCTGGACATTTAAAATCCTCTCATTAGAGGCTGTAGTCAGAGATATGTAGAATACATGTGGAAATGTGTACTGAAAGAAATAACATGCGAATATACAGACCGAAGTTTGTGGCAACACGTATTTAGGCGGTTTAATGTACGTCGCTTTGAGAAACACCTGTAGTCTACCGTGGGTGGTCCTAAAATGCAGCCAGTTTCCTGTTTTCGTGGAACGAATTATAGTGATGCCACAAACAAACGTACTGCAATAAGGGACAGTGACAATAAAGGGGAAACCAGCTGCAATGACAGAGCGCTACTTGCACCCTAAGTTGTGTTAACTGGCGGTGGTAATTCTGCTCAATTCCACAGCTCAATAGAGCTGTCATTATATCATCACAGGGCAAGTAACGGGAACACAACTGGGCTGTAATAGGAAAATTACACCCAGTTGTTTATCATTTAAGAAAAGGCTTCCATGTATTAAAAAAGAACACAGAACTGCAGGCGGATTTGCAATATCCTTTTACTGCGTGGGGTATTTTGTTCCATAACTCACATCCTTCTATTAAATCCTATATAAATATAGTTGTGAACTCTGTACTTCAACACGCAGCCTCTTCGCTGCGAATGTAACGCCAGCACATTTATATAGAAGGTCTTATTTCGAGTGACTCTCCATGTGAGCAGTTATGACTGCCATCCATATTTATGATTGACAGGGTGGGGAGTTAAAAAGGGACGGGGCATTTTATTGGATAGCTGCAGGTGTGAACTTTGTACTATATTACTAATGTTTCAGATATCTGTTTTGTTTTATATATCGCTGTTTGCAGCATTTTGTTAAATGTAATATTTATATAGCGTGTGAAACCCATTGAGAGGAACTTCAAGGCGAACAAATGCAAGCCAGGTGCGCCCTGGTCGAGCCATGGCTCAGACCTTAGCCAGTCTGGCACCCTACACATGGGATTATTAGACAGAAAGCGCCTGGAAGGCTGCTGCGCTGATTGCACATGAATGAACCAACCTGCCCGGTGCTGCTCATCTATTTTCACGCCTCTATGCATGCCCAATACATCACTTTAGATTCTAGACAGCCTTGTTCCTTCTCGTTTTCATGATGTGACGACCTCCTGCCTTTCAGAATTTCCTTTCTGACAACTTCTACGTCAGTATTAGTGGGGAGGGACATTTCAGCGTTAAAAAAAAAGACGCTGCGGTGGCAGGAGACTGCAGGGCATAAAAGAGAGGGACCTGCATTCTTTGAGGCGGAGAAGGGACAGTAGCCTACAAAAAACACCGCTCTCCTCCGAAAACAGATTCCCCAAGAGTTACTGAGCACGTACACATAAACAATTCCCGTAGTTTCAAATATTATGTCCCATAAAACGAGACTGTCCTTTAGTTATTATTTTTAAGTATTACCTTTGTTGGCAAAAAGAAACCCCATCGTGGGATAACAAATATTTGTCCAAAACTAAAAGCGTTGGCATCCTGTCAAATCCAGCCTCAAACTCCACACTTTACCTGCCACCCGCAACGTGTGTGTGATTCTGCCTCGCTTCCGGGTCTGTAGGGAGAGCGAATGGGAGAGCTTGTTTCTCGTCACTGACAGGTACTTGGAAGACGTCACGTTCGCTCTGGAAGAAATAATACCGGAAGTTATCGCCCCAGTGCTATTGATCCGTGCGAACATTACAGTGAATCTGAATGTGTCAAAACTCGTTACTTTCAGCGCGAAAGTGTAAGAAGCAAACGCACTCATTGGTCAAGAGCCGCCGCCAATCACAAACGTTTATCTCAAACAAAGGTTGGAGCATAAATCATTGTGTGCGGACCGGTGAGAAAACCGCATAACTGGGCAATTCATGAACCCACGACATTCTGCACTAACAGGAGCCGCGGACCAGAGAGGAAACTCCCCGCCGAGGGAACTCATTGGACTCACAAAGCCTCCAATAGCAAGGCTCCTATCACCCGTACAAAGCCTCCAATAGCAAGGCTCCTATCACCCGTACTTCCTGAAACGCCAGCGATGTTGACCAAATATTGGACAAGCCCCTTGCCCCGCCGGTGCGTCACTGGACAAAAATACCATTGGTGTGAGCTCAGCTTCCTGTGACTCTGGGTAAATCACTTGTTTCCCCATCCCCTCCCCCCGTACCTTCTGTACCAGTAACAGGTGCCTGTGTAAAGCGCTCCGATGCCTTCGGGTAGAGTTCGCGCTATAGGAACTGCAAAAATGAAGGAACCGGAAAGCTTGTGCGTTCATGGCCAGAAAGTAAACTGCAAACTCTTCTGCTCATTGGACCAGTGCAACGTCCAATGTCTGCCCTCTATATCTTCCATCCCACGTTCAACAAACCCATGAAGAGGACCGGAGAGGAGACCGATGCACACTCGTTCTCATTGGTTTGCTGTCCTCTAGTCGTTATTCATGGATTCCTACCGAAAGGGCTACCCGCGGGTTAGAACCAGTGAAACAAGCATTGGTAAAAGCATTAGGTTTCACCGATATTGTTAATAGGCTGTTTAGGTTTCGCCTGCACAGCGCGTGCATAGAACGTTTGAGGGGTGCAGAAGTGGTATAAACATCCATTATGCTTCGGGTACCATGGAGAGGCCCGTCTCAACTCTCTGGAGGAGGTGAGGTGGATTTCTGGTGACATCCCACAGGACGAGTGCTGGGTGATTAATTGTACAATAGGACCTGTCTTCCTCCCCACACAAGGCTGAGTCACCCGGGTACCACATCTGGAGTGACACACCCTATGAGGTGACCATGTACAGGTGTCACTCCAAAGGTTTCCTCATTAGAATTTAGACGCCTGCTGTTTGGGGTCCCCAAAGGGAAACTAATCCGAGTGTGAATTTGTGAATTGCACCTCTGGACGCGAGGACGGGAAACTATTCTTTTTGTTTAATGACTCATGATCTAAATCAAGTGATGGGCACTGCCCAGATGATGTTTCCCTGGAGCTGTAATGAATGCGCAGATACAAAGGTCCCCACTGCAGAGATGTCATTTCTTTTAAACAGCCTCAAAGCTGAACTGACATCATTTTGTTATAAAAGTGTTAAAGGAATAGTTACCCACCCTCTGACACAGAGTGGTGCGAGTCAGATATTTTAGCAGGAAAGGGAGAAGTCAGGAAAATAAAACACCCTTTACTCTTATCACACAACCGTTGGTGTTGGTGCCGAAAGGCTGCTTTGCTCCTAAGAATTTTTTTGAAGGGCCAAACAGTACATTTTACAGCGGAATGTTGTAAAACAGTTTCCAAAACCAAAATGTTTTCCGGGTAGTTCTGAAGGGTACTAATCCAAAAAAAAGTCCCACTACTGTGCTAATGTTGACCCAATCCAAGGGCCCAGAGAGTTTCCTTCCTACCTTCTGCCCTCTTCTGCCTTTTCGTTTTTCTTACTTCCCTGTTTTTCTTTCTCTCACCTCTACACGTTTTGTTTCCTTTCTGTCTCTCTCTCTCTCTCTCTCTCTCTGCCCCTCCTCTATTTATCTCTTTGTTACTTCTCAAATTTATCATTTTTCTTTCCCTGAGTACATCCCTGTTGCACCCTTGCCAGCCCTTGACCCAAGAGCTCTCCATCGCCTTCTGCTGAAATTGTTCATCAGTCTCCTCATAAAAAGGAGGGGGGGGGCTAACAGCAGTCATTTTTCTTTCATTATGACTAAGCCTGCCACACCATTGGGCTCAGTGGCAGCCCCATACATTGGCTATGTTAATGCATTTGTGTATATCACTAGAAACAACCCAGAGCCGCACATAGATGCATTTACATTGCCAACCCCTAAAGGTCTCTGATTGAGGAGATCTATTGGCTTTGCCAATGCTTGTTTTATATATGTTTTGGAATATGGATTCCACCGATAAGATAAGAATTGTCTGTCCCATTGTTGAATGTGATTGTGAATGTTAACCTTGCTTTTCTTTTAGTTAGCAGACAGGCCTCTAGTTGCCTTTTTCTGCATTGTGGCTTCCTCCGCAGAGTTCACATCTAGAGGAATTAGTCAAAAAACCCACCAAGGAACGGAGACGACTAACTCCAGTGTGCCCACCTTCGAGAGGGAAAGGATTTCGATTCTTTGTCAGGTGTCATCTTCAAGAGGTTCCATTCAGCCCTTATGTGGCAGGGGATGAGGCCCCTTTGGTGAAAGATCCTGACAGCAGCCAGCTATGCCCCGGCACCTCCAGCAGCCAACTATGCCCCCAGCACCTCCAGCAGCCATCTATGCCCCCAGCACCTCAAGCAGCCAGCTATGCCTCCGGCACCTCCAGCAGCCAGCTATGCCTCCTGCACCTCCAGCAGCCAGCTATGCCTCCGGCACCTCCAGCAGCCAGCTATGCCTCCGGCACCTCCAGCAGCCAGCTATGCCTCCGGCACCTGCAGCAGCCTGCTATGTCCCCAGCACCTCCAGCAGACAGCTATGCCTCCGGCACCTGCAGCAGCCTGCTATGCCTCCAGCCCCTCCAGCAGCCAGCTATGCATCCGGCACCTCCAGCAGCCAGCTATGCCATCCTCTGCGTCATTGGCTGCTGATTGCTCCACTACCAACCTCGTGAGCATGTCAGCATCAGAGTCAGTGGTTTGGTTCAGCATCCTTCCTGGAGAACAAGACCCACCAAAGCCAGCTTGATGCTTATCTCTCTATCTTCCCCCTTCACCTAAGGAATCAGTTCACTCATCTCTCCGCCCCCCCCCCCCCACTCACAACATCGTTTTTCTTCCACCCCTCATCCACGTCGCTTTGGTCCCAGACACGTGTCTCCATCTTGCTTCCACCTTGTGTCGTTTCCTCCACCCACTTAAAAAACCCAGCCTTCACCAGAGACCAGCCATCTTGTTTCCCACCACCTGCTTTAAGAAAAGAAAAAAGGAATGTTTTATTTAATGCGCCATTTTGTGGGCTTAAATACGTGCGTGGTGCATGTGCATACAGAATGATGCAGCAGGCAGTGTCAAAAGGTTTTTTTGTTTTTTTTTATTATTTCGTCATGCGGCACAGCATTAGGGATGTTAAAACCATTGGCAAATCCAATTGGACCCAGAAGGCGAGACCTATTGGTTTGCCAGGGCTCGTTATCCATTGTGTTTTTTTTGCCCACCGTTTTGGTGTTAAATGTTTTTTTGTGAACACGATACATTTTTACTTTTTCCAAAGTTAGTTTGTTACGCTAATCAGTCTTGTGGCAATTAACAATAGCAAATCACTGGATACCTTAGTTAAGTGATCCCAGAAAAAGCTATCCAGTAAAGTCCCTTTGAGAGCTCATATTTATTTTCGTTCACGCAAACTTCAAATGTCCACGATCCAGTTCCTGGCACACTATCAGGGGATACTCCTTCCTCCTAACTATGCTTCAAGGGGTAAACGTGGTGCCAGAGGTAATGATGCCCCCCCAAACTCTGGACCTCCTCACCCCTGACCTCCTGTGATTCTCAGCCTTGACCTGACTGAGATCTCATGTCCTGGAGTTGCACTGAGTATGGCAGGGATGTGCAACTCACTCTCCTTAGCCCATTGTCAGTTTCTGTTCCCGCGGGTCTCGGACCCCCCCTTATCACAAGCTTACAGTGGGAGTTTGAGATCCCGCAAACGCTACGCACCTTCTTGGGAGATACAATATTTCAGATACTCTAGAGTCATGGCGAGCTGCTTACCTTTGCCTCCTCTGTGAGAGAAACACTTGCTTACCTAGATTTATCTTCTCGGATTCCACCTGAGGCCCAGCTGCCATGATCAGGTTCTGTGATGGTCACTCTTACTTGTTCATAGATTATTCTGCTCATTGCTGCATCCCGGATTTCCTGGGTTTGTCATAAAAACCTAAAAAGTAAGGAAAAAAGAAACAGATTAGTGCTTCATGGCTTATGCACGTCTAGGAAGCAGGAGCCTTGCTATTATTTTTATTTTTTGTTTGTACAATTCAAGACTGAAGTAATAACGAGTTATAAGGCAAAACAGAACATCTGTGTAGAAAAAGCGGTGGCAAAAAAGGAACTGCTGAAAATCAAGCTCAGTAAGTAAACACAAGTTTGGAATGATACACTTAAGGTATGAACAGACTGTGACACACAAGTATTTGTAAATGTGTTGGTGTATCAATTGCTTTACCTGCGAATGAACACCTTTGGCTTCACATAGGCATCGCCACAGGTTGTAGACAGCATACTAAAAACCAGTGGGCCCGATTCACAGAACTAACTTAAGACAAACTCCTAAACTTACTACCATTTTGGTATTCACAGAAGGCACTTACTCGTCAATGAGTAAGTGCCTTCTGTGAATACTGAAATGAGTAAGTGCCTTCTGTGAATACCAAAATGAGTAAGTGCCTTCTGTGAATACCGAAATGAGTAAGTGCCTTCTGTGAATACTGAAATGAGTAAGTGCCTTCTGTGAATACCAAAATGAGTAAGTGCCTTTTGTGAATACCGAAATGAGTAAGTGAGTTCTGTGAATACCAAAATGAGTAAGTGCCTTCTGTGAATACCAAAATGAGTAAGTGCCTTCTGTGAATACCGAAATGAGTAAGTGCCTTCTGTGAATACCAAAATGAGTAAGTGCCTTCTGTGAATACCGAAATGAGTAAGTAGCTTCTGTGAATACCAAAATGGTAGTAAGTTTAGGATTTTGTCTTAAGTTACTTCTGTGAATCGGGCCCAGTATAGTAACAGCAAGGACCCTACTCAGCCTTCGATTGCTCTCTCATCCCTTTTACTTGCACTACTTCCTGTGGCATCTTCCACGCAGAACATTGTATCCCAGAAGTGACCAAGAGGTTGCCTAGTTGCCTCTGCAGCTTTTTACTTTACAAGTCTGTGGTCTTGCCAAACACAGCCTTATGGAATCAAATCCAACAACCTCTGCAGTACCAGAACCTGCCAGATAAGTGATGTGCCACAGTGAAACATCGGCTTATAACAACTAGGATTTCGATTTAAGAAGAAGGTTCTACCTTAAGATGCAAAACAGCATCAGTAAAATATGGGAACACAAGGGCCAGGCACTGATGGAAAAGCTCCACAGCCTGCTGGACAGTCAGCCATTTGCAATCCTCCCTCACATGAACACTTCCTTTTGTGGTTGCTCCGAGCGCGGAGAAGAGACAAGAATGGACAGCTTCAAGGAAGGTAGAGACACTATGAACCAGCATTACTGCAGCAGACAGAAGCAATAGATGCTGGCACGATCCACACTGTGGACGCAGCCAACGTTGAGGGGTTTTGCGATGTTCTGGGAACTGGGGAGGAGGCCAGTGGGCCAGAGAGAGAAAAAAGCAAGAGGAAGGGGGGAGAAAAAGCCCTTATCCCTCCAACAGCCACCACCAGGAATAAGAGAGGAGCCGGGACATCCAGCGGGCAATGCTCACACGCGGAAAAGAACACCCAGATCCAGTAATTGCGGATTGTTTGAATAGTGGAGGTGGTCTCTAGCCTACATTAACCGATGGGAATTCTTGCATCCATTTGGAAGACAATGACCATGAGGAGAAAGACAAGTGTAAAGAGCGCTAGAGGGCTGATGGGTTAGTGGAGCATAACACGGTATTGGGAGGTTGATGGTCACTTCTTGGCCTCCATGGGTCCTGGGGCACCGCTGAGGTAAGGGAGGCAGTCTGTGCCCAGGGGGATAAGCAGAACACCGTGATGAGAGATTGGCGGTTCTTTTCACTTTCTCAAGGATGATGTGGGCCCACAAGAAGATACTGCCTACTCGAAATAAACCAATATAAAGGTTGTTAAAAATATATATATTTATTTATATATATCATCACTTGTGGATGCATTCAGCAAGAAGTGATATTTTTAGTTTTCTTAATTTTTGATGAAGACCGCACTCTCAAGGCAAAGTGATGGGCTCCAGAAGCTGCCTGACAGTGATGCACCCGCACCATCAATTGCCCGCAAATAGAGAACGAGATGAATTTGAAAGGTTTATGGCCATACGACCAGGTTCAAAAGTCATGAGGTCAAATTGAATATGCTACTTACCAGTATGCATCTGTTCTTGGCATGTAGGGCTGCTGACATTCATATCTGTGCATAGATCGCCGCCTAGTGTTGGGTCCGGATGTTTGCACGTTGTTGTCCTGGAAGAGTCTTCGAAGTATCCTGGGATAGGTGACTCCTCCCCTGGACTACAGTGCGCATGGGCATCCTCTCCATCCTCAGATTGTTTTTCGCCATTGTGGCAGTGATGGAGTAGATACAGAAAGTGATGACCATGCTTTACAGTAATTCTGAGAGCTGCAGCTGCTACAGGCGCCGGGGAGGAGGGAGGGCGATATGAATGTCAGCAGCCCTACATGCCAAGAACAGATGCATACTGGTAAGTAGCATATTCAGTTCGAGGCATGTGGGCTGCTGAATTCATATCTGTGCATAGAATATATAGCAGTGCCCTCTTATTAGCGGCGGCTACCAGTGCCAGCTGCAGCGGTCTGAAAAAGAGTTTTGAGAACAGCCTGTCCTACAGCTGCCTGCTGTTTTGATTGCACATCTACACAATAGTGTTTGGTAAATGTATGTGTAGTGGACCAGGTGGCTGCTCTACATATATCATGCAGGGGAATGTTTCCTAGGAAAGCCATGGAGGCCCCTAACTTACGTGTTGAGTGGGCTCGTGGGGGAATCGTTAAAGTGCGTTTAGCCTTTTGATAGCAAATTTGAATACATTTAACGATCCATCTGGCTATACCTGCTTTGGAGATAGCGTTACCTTTGTGGTGTGGGGCAAAGACAACGAAAAGTTGGTTTGTTTTCCTAAAGGGTTTGGTCCTGTCGATATAATACATGAGAGCCCTCTTTACATCTAGTGTATGGAGTGCCCTTTCTGCGACAGTCTGTGGGTTTTGAAAGAAAACAGGCAGTTCAATAGTTTGATTCATGTGGAACTGCGATACTACTTTGGGCATGAATTTGGGGTTGGTACGTAGTACGACCCTGTTGGCGTGAACCTGTATAAATGGCTCTTGGATGGTTAGTGCCTGGAGTTCACTAACTCTTCGTAAAGAAGTTATCGCTACTAGGAAAGCTACTTTCCAGGTAAGGAATTGAATCTCGCATGAGTGTAGAGGTTCAAAGGGTGGACCCATCAGGCGTGTGAGGACCAAGTTGAGGTTCCACATTGGAGCTGGTGGGTGGCTAGGTGGAATGACTCGTTTGAGTCCTTCCAAGAATGCTTTGATGGCAGGCACTCTGAATAGAGAGAGGTGCTGCCTGGTTTGCAGATAGGCTGATATTGCGGTCAAATGGACACGTATAGAGGTGTACGCCAGATTGCATCGGTATAGGTGTAATAGGTAACAAATAATGTTTTGGATGGATGCGTCTAGCGGGTTAATGTCATTATTATTGCAATAAATGACGAACCTTTTCCATTTGGCTGCATAGCAAGCTCTGGTAGTGGGTCTCCTGGCCTCCTTAATGATGTCCATACAGTCAGGTGGCAGGTTTAGGTAGCCAAACTCTAGGACTTCAGGAGCCAGATTGTCAGGTTCAGCTGTTGCGGATCTGGGTGCTGAATCTCTCCATGGTTCTGCGTCAAATGCTCGGGTTTGACCCGCAGCCTTTGATGCGGCACCACGGAAAGTTCGAGAAAGGTGGTGTACCACGGCTGGCGTGCCCACGTTGGAGCAACCAGGACGAGTGTCAGTGAGTGTTGTCTGAGTTTGCGTGCCACCAGCGGTATCAGTGGTGCTGGGGGAAAAGCGTACGCAAATCTGCCGGACCAGTTCATCCATATCGCATTGCCCTGCGACTGCGGATGTGGGAACCTGGCGGCAAAGCTTTGGCATTTTGCGTTTTCGCTTGTGGCGAATAGGTCTATCTCCGGATGACCCCACTGCTGGAAGTACGGTTGGAGTACTGATGGGTGTAACTCCCACTCGTGCATCTGGTGGCTGTGTCTGCTGAGCAGATCCGCCTTCTGGTTGTCCTTGCCGGGGAGGTGTTCTGCCATGAGGAACATGTTCCTTTGAATGGCCCACTTCCACATGCTCTGAGCCAGATGAGACAACTGTGGAGAGTGTGTTCCTCCCTGCTTCTGTATGTAGTACATGGCAGTCATGTTGTCCGTCCGGATCAACACGACTTTGTTGCACAAGTGTACTTTGAATGCTTTCATAGCCAGGAAGATTGCCATCAGCTCTAGAAGGTTGATGTGCATCTTCTTTTGTTGTTGTGTCCATAATCCCTGCACTGTGTAATGGAGTACGTGAGCTCCCCATCCCTGGAGAGACGCGTCCGCCGTCAGTATTATCTGTGGGACAGGCTCTTGGAATGGTCGGCCCTTGCAAAGGTTTTGTGGATTCCACCAATGCAGAGAGTTGTATGCCCGACCGCTCACCAACACTAGGTCTTTCAACTGTCCTTGAGCCTGATTCCACTGACGTGCTAAGCACTCCTGAAGCGGGCGCATATGTAGTCTCGTGTGTGGGACTATGAAAATGCAGGAGGCCATCATGCCTATCAACTGCATGAACACTCGCGCGGGAAGGGAGTGTTGTAGTTTGAACTTGGAAATCAGCATTTGCATGCTGTTGATTCTCACTAAATTTGGCTGAGCTGTGGCCGCCAGAGTGTCTATAGTCGCACCTAGGTACTGTTGTACGTGTGCGGGCTGGAGATGGGATTTTGGGTAATTTAGTGAGAACCCCAGACTGTGAAGGAGGTGAATGGTGCGGGACATGTGGCTGGCACATTGTTGGGCTGACTTCGCTTGAACGAGCCAGTCGTCCAGGTAAGGGTAGACGTGTATGTGCTGCCTCCGTAAATGTGCCGCCACCGTAGCTAGGCACTTTGTGAACACTCTGGGTGCTGTTGTCACGCCGAAGGGAAGGACTTTGAATTGGTAGTGCTGCCCTTGAACAGTGAACCTGCGGTATTTCTTGTGTGAGGGGTGAATGGGTATGTGGAAATACGCATCCTTGAGGTCCAGTGTGGCCAGAAAGTCTCCCTGCTTGAGCAGCGGGAGGACTTGCTGTAGAGTGAGCATGTGAAAATGCTCGGAAAGAATGTACTGGTTCAGGGGTCTCAGGTCTAATATAGGTCCGAGTGACCCGTCCTTTTTCGGTATTAAAAAGTACAGGGAGTACACCCCCGTACCTTGTTCGTGGACGGGTACGACCTCTATTGCGCCTTTTAGTAACATACTTTGCACCTCCTGCTGTAAGAGCGTTAAGTGCTCTGAGGACATAGGACGGTTTTTTGGAGGTATTGTGGGTGGAGTCGAGGTTAATTCTAGGCAGTAACCGTATTTGACAATATCTTTGACCCACCTGTCCGTGGTGATGGAGTTCCACGTGGACAGGAACCTTTGTAGCCTTCCCCCGACAGGTGTTATGTGGTCGGGAGGAAGGGAGAGGGCGTCACTGCTTGTTCTTGGGGGAGGACCTGGTGTTGCCGTAGCCGCGTCCTCTGCCCTTTGTGCTGGAGCCACGATAACCACCCCGGGTGTTTTTATCGTAGGCGCTTTGTGTGTTGCCCTTGTTGTATGTTTGCTGTGACCCCTGTCCTCTACCTGCTCCTCTAATTCCGGGGCGACGAAAGGAGCCGCTCCGAAAGGACTGCGTTTGTAGGGCCCCCATGGACTTTGCAGTGTCTGTGTCCTTTTTTATTTTCTCTAGGGTGGTGTCAACCTCCGGCCCGAATAAGTAGTCGGGGTTGACAGGTTGGTTGAGGATGTTGTTTTGTACCTCCGGTTTGAATCCGGAGATTCGCAACCAGGCGTGTCGTCGCAACATGACACTAGTGTTTATGGCTCTGGCAGCTGTATCCGCGGCATCCAGTGCACACTTAATGGAAGCATTTGTGAGCAGTTGTCCCTCCCTGATGAGGATCTCTGCACCTTCTTTGAATTGGTCAGGGAGATGTTGGAGTAGTTGTTCTAGTGTATCATAGTGCGCTCGATCGTAGCGAGCGAGGAGCGCCTGAGTGTTGGCAATGCGCCATATGTTAGCTGCCTGGGTGGCAACCCGTTTGCCGGAGGTCTCTAGCACCTTGGACTCTTTGTCCGGGGGAGGAGCATCACCTGTTGTTTGCGAGTGTGCCCTCTTGCGAGCATTCGCAACTACAATGGAGTCCAGAGGTAACTGGCCTCTAATGTAAGTAGGATCCCCAGGTGCCGATCTGTACTTCTTGTCGATCCTGGGGTTTATCACTCTTGCCCTAGTGGGTTCCTTGAAGATGTCCTTTGCTGGTTTGAGGACACCCTTCAACATGGGCAGAGTCTTTACATGTCGTTCTGAGGATGCGAAAGTATCCATAATAAAGTCGTCCTCGACGGTGTCAGAGTGAAGTTGCACCCCATGATTGGCTGCAGCACGTTCAATTAGAGCGTTGAACGCGGCAGTGTCCTCTGTGGGAGATGTTTTTGCTCCATAGAGTTGCGGGTCCTGTGCATCCAGAGGTGCACCTGAGTCTACAGGGTCATCCCAAGCTTGATCAGGGTCCTGTTGGCCTTCAAGGTCCATGTCTCCGGGGTAGGGGACTTGGTCACTCATGTAGTCCTCCAAAGCCTCCGTGTCGGAGTGTGTGGGAGAGAAGGACTGTGGATCCCGGTAGGGGGAATGGAGAGGTTCATAAAGAACTGGTTCTGAAGCCACTGGCAGCTTTCTTTTAAGTGGGATCCGGAAGGAGTCCAAAGCTGGCTCCGAAGTTATTCTCCGTTTGTGGATTATCATCCTGCCGGTGTCGGCGTCGATGAGATGTGATGGAGACGTCTCCGCAGGAGAGCGTTCGGCAGGAGTAATCGTGGTGTGGGTGACCCGTGTCCTGATTTGGAATAGTTTTGGGGCCGTGGATGGTGGCAGGCCAAAAGTAATGTTGGCTGGTGCCAAAGAGGCTGTTGGAGCTTTAATCGGCTCGGAGCCCGATGTGTCCTGAAGGACCGTTTTGGTTTTGGCGCGTTGCGTCGCAACGGGTCGCACCTGGAGCGCCATCGATTCCTTCGCGCCGACCGGTTCAGCAGAGGTGGCCGTGGATTTTTTCAGCGCCGGTGAGACATCGAGTCGAGGGGCGGTAATGGCCGTCGACGTCTTCGATGAGTGTGGCTTTGGTGGTGCCGTTGAAGCGGTGTGTGACGCAGCAGGCAGTTTGACCTTTGGGGTCGGAGCCGATTGCGTCGGTGCCGGGAGCCGAGTAGGTTTGGTGGCACCGAAGGTCTTTTTCCTTATGTCGACTCCGACGTCGGCCGCTTCAAGCTCGGCACCGAAGTCTCGTTTGGTGCGCTCGGTGCCGACGGGTTTTGCTGGCGTCGAAGGGGTGGTGGGCCTCGATCCGACCAGCGCTACTTTCGGTTTCGGTTTCAGTTGAACCAATACAGCTTTTGGTTTCGGTTTCGAAGAAGGGAAACCAGCCGGTTTGGGCATTAACGGCTGCCGCTGAATGTCCGAGGCCGGGCCCGAGGGCGTGGCCGAAGAACTGCGGGATAGGTCTTGGGTAAGGCCCGAAGGCGATCCCTCGACCGGAGCCATAGACTGTTGCACTGGGATTTCCTCAGTCTGTACGGGTAGGCCTTGCTTGTCACCGGAGCTACTCTCTTCGGCCCCTAAGGCCTCATTGTAGTCTCCTACCTCGGTGTCGTCTTCATCTCTGCGAAAGAGTGTTTCGTCGACGTCTTCCGATCCGGAGTCATGTTCGGAAGCGGGACTGGAGGGTAGGTTCTCCACTTCTTCGACATCTTCGGTCTCGGCGCTGAAGATGTCGGCCGGGGCCGGTGCCACTTGCTGCGCCTCGAGTCTCGCCGCTCGTCGATTCCGGAGAGTCTTCTTGGATCGAAATCGGGCACAGGCCATGCATGTAGATTCGTCGTGATCCGGTGAAAGGCATTTGTTGCACACCGGATGGACGTCGATGTGGGGATATTTCGCATTGCATACAGGGCACCGCTTGAATGGTGTCCTCGATTCCATCGTCGATGTCGGGTCGATGGTCGGGTAAGATGCGAAAAAGGTGGTTCTGGAAGTTAGTAAACTAACAAAGATACTATCGATACCGATCGGGAACAGTACCGACGCGAACTAAAGGCCTTTTGGCCTGGAAAAAGTTTTTCCTAACTTGAGTCAAGATAAGCACATCCGAACCCAATGGCGGAAAAAAACAATCTGAGGATGGAGAGGATGCCCATGCGCACTGTAGTCCAGGGGAGGAGTCACCTATCCCAGGATACTTCGAAGACTCTTCCAGGACAACAACGTGCAAACATCCGGACCCAACACTAGGCGGCGATCTATGCACAGATATGAATTCAGCAGCCCACATGCCTCGAACACTTATGTATTTTCATAACTGTTTGAAATACTCCCATGTGGGCACACGAGGCTCCCGTCACTGAGTGGCTCTTCGGAAACTCTACCTATCAACAAATCAAGGAGGACTGGCACTACCCAATGAATGAATGAATATACACTTGTAAAGCGCATGGCTACCAAAGGCCTCCCAGCGCTAGAGACAAAGCCTAACTCGAGACATGACAGCAGAATCAAGGGAACAACAGGGTCTTCAGTTGTTTGCGGAACAGAAGTTGGTTGGGTTCGAGACGAATAGGATCTAGTAGTAGATTCCAACATTTTGCCGCAATGGCAGAAAAACGCCGGCCACCACTCCGCACCCGGTTAACTCTGGGAACAGTTGCGAGAAGTTTCTTCTCAGAGCGCAATGATCCTTTTGGAAGATACCGGGGGATGATGGCACGGAGAATCGGTGGAGCTCTATCCGAAAGGGAATTGTGGCCAATACACAACACCTTAAATTGGATTCTCTCGGCCACTGGCAACCAATGCAGAAAGGTGATGTGAGGCTTAGCGGATTCACGATTATGGGCCTGCATCAGTAGTCGTGCAGTGCAATTTTGAACCGTTTGAAGTTTTTTGATAGTAGAGCCGGGGGTGTCTAGATAGATGGCATTGGCATAATCAAGCCGCGAGAGGATGAGGGCTTGTACCAGCAATTTCCTAGCGCTGAAGGGCAGGAGGGGCAGAATACTTCTAATCATTTTAAGGATGCCGTAGCAGGTACCTGCCACCCTGCGCGCCTGTTCCCCAAGGTTCAGATTGTGGTCCAACCATACCCCAAGACTTTTAATATGATCTCTGGGGGGTGGCATCGAGCCTAGTCACTTCGGCCAGAATGTACTGAACTTCAGGTTAGGGGACTTGTCCAGAAACATCAGTTCCGTTTTAGAACAGTATTATCTTGCAGCGCAACTGCAATGAGTGGCCAGGTGGCTCTCAGGGCATCAACTACCTGACACAGCAGCCTTCTCTCCGCCCTGGTCCCTTCGAGCCCTCCTCACTCTGTTTCACCCATGCAACAAGGAGAAGGCGCCAACCACGCTGCTGCTCCACACAGCCTACCATTGCTACCGCCGGTGCCTATACATAACACGAGGCGCAAAACTGTACCCTGGAACCACCAAAACACTTAACGATACAATACCTGCATGTCATTGGGCAAGGCCGACACCTCACAAATGGTTTGCCGCCTTCCTCAGGCACCAAACAGCTGCAGCACTGTCATCCTTGCGGCAGAGCTGGGCGGGGGATCTTTGCCGTCCCTTCACAGATGCTGAGTGGACCACTGTATTAGAAGGTCCTATTAGTGTACCATGGAACATGCGCTGTCGATTAATACAATACTACATAACACAAAAAGCATATCTCACCTCTGCTAAAAAAATCAATAAATATTTCAACCGCGCAGACGCAGGGTGCCCACGACACTCTACCATAGACGCGGACCTGCTACACATGCTGTGGAGCTGTCAACGACTCGGAGAATACTGGAGAGCGGTAACCGATGACAAGGATGACATATTGGCACCCATCACGACTACACAATGTGAATTAGAAGAGACGCGTTAACACCCAAAGTGCAGAGTAGAGGTAGTGCCAGTAAAACCACAATCAGATAGCACCAGATGTAGACCTGGCACCATGTACTTACAGATCGAGATGAGGAGGTGCATAGGGCGCCTATCGAAATGGGGCACGGGAAGGGTTGCTCTAGTTGGAGTTAAATCGAGCACTGTTGTCCTCGTTTTGTTTAAGTTGTCCCGAGCATTATTGCCCACCTCCAAAGTTGGCAGACCGACCCACAACTCACACACTAGTATAGTACCGATGAAACACCCCCAATGGCGGACTCCCAACTGGCAGCACGGATGGAGCTAAACGTGCCACGCACAGTGTGATTCAATGACAGAGTGTTTAATGTGTACAATATTATTATTATACATAAAAAACTCCATGCAAAGTTGAACCTATATGTAACAAAAGAGTGGATGCAACCTAAACAAATGAAGAACCGTGATGTGAATGTCTGCCTTGTTAATTAAAAACTAATAAAAACAGATTTTAAAAAATGTGGGCACACGAGAAGCATTAGGAAAGTGAAAATAAGGAATACAGTGTACTGCGTGTGCCTATAGCTAATAGCACCAGAAGCACAATGATCGCGGAAGTATACTTAAATCATTTGTATAATTGGCCTTACGACCCTAACAAGCTTCACCGTATGTCTGCTACTCTGAGTTAAAATGTTGGAGGAGGTGCTGGCTTCAGGGAGACCAGTTACACATCAGGTGGTGCGGTCCCAAACTGTACCAATTCTGGGAAGACGGTCTCAGCGCCATTCAGAATGTCCTGGTTTCATATCCCCTCCACTCCGGAGCTGGTGGAGTTGGCTCTAAGATCACATCTTGGGAGATACCTTGAGGAAGGACAGGATGTTATGGTGGCAAGGACTTTCAGCTGCCATAGCAACCACTGCGATGTTGCTGTAGAAACGATGTGGAAAAAGCACGACCCTCCTACTTTTTTGTCATTTCAAATAATTTTTAATGGGTTTTACGAAGTATAAACTTCACAAAATAACATTAAGGGTCATAAACGTAACACAGATGCGACAAGTTATAAGTAAGGAAAACTATTCTAATACAATAATTTATTGTGTGGCAGTTTTCTCTTCATACAGGCAGAGTTTTAAGAATGTTTGATTGTAGAGTTATACATACGATCCCTTTGAAAAGTTGACAATTCAGTCAGAACCATCCCAGAATTGAGATTAGCGTCATAGATGCTTCCTGATTATGGGCCATATTATCAAGGAACGGCAATAACATTATCGCCGCTTTAGCGGCTGGAAACTGCTGCTAAAGAGGCGATAATGGGCTTGATAATATGCCCTGGAGAATTCCAATAGAAGCCCATGTTGACACCAGAACTTCTATGGGAATTCCCAAGGGTATATTATCAAGCCCATTATCGCTGCTTTAGCGGCAGTTTCCTGCCGCTAAGGCGGCGATAATGTTATTTCCGTTCCTTGATAATACGGACCCATGTTCTTGCAAGCAATGCACTTTCTTGTATAAGAAGAAAACTCCATCAATAAATAGCTGGATTATCTTGAATGCTTTTACATTTATTCTCCAATTTCATGTACTCACCACTGCACTCTTGCTTCTCTGATAACTAGTGAGTAAACTCTCATCTCTCACTAGTGTTCAGTTCATCATGGGACACGTAGCATTTAATCACAAAAGCTCCGATTGACAACACTGATCCAGTATTGAATATTTTACCCCTCGAATCACCTACGCGTAGCGTGCAGCAGCACCACCTTCCTACTTTACCACTTGGGTGACAGTATTTGTAGACATCCTAACTCTGGAGCACCTCACATGCAAAGAGAGGGCAGCGACAGTGTTTGTAGACATCCTGACTCTGGAGCACCTCACATGCACAGAGAGGGCAGTGACAGTGTTTGTAGACATCCTAACTCTGAAGCACCTCAGATGCGCAGAGAGGGCAGTGGCAGTATTTGTAGACATCCTAACTCCGGAGCACCTCACATGCACAGAGAGGGCAGCAAAAGCGTTTGTAGACATATTAACTCCGGACCACCTCACATGCACAGAGAGGGCAGTGACAGTATTTGTAGACATCCTAACTCTGAAGCACCTCAGATGCACAGAGAGGGCAGCGACAGTGCTTGTAGACATCCTAACTACGGACCAACTCACATGCACAGAGAGGGCAGCGAGAGTGCTTGTAGACATCCTGACTCCGGAGCAGCTTACATGCACAGAGAGGGCAGCGACAGCATCTGTAGACATCCTAACTCTGGAGCACCTCACATACATAGAGAGGGCAAAGACAGCGTCTGTAGACATCCTAACTCTGGAGCACCTCGCACGCACAGAGAGGGCAGCGACAGCCTCTATAGACATCCTAACTCTGGAGCACCTCACATGCACAGAGAGGGCAAAGACAGCGTCTGTAGACATCCGATCTCAAGAGGGCAGCGACAGTGTTTGTAGACATCCTAACTCTGGAGCACCTCACATGCACAGAGAGGGCAGCGACAGCGTTTGTAGACATCCTGACTCCGGAGCACCTCGCACGTACAGAGAGAGCAACGACAGTGTCTGTAGACATCCTCTCTCCGAAGCACCTCGCACACACAGAGAGGGCAGCGACAGTGTGTGTAGACATCCGCACTCCGGAGCACCTCGCACGCACAGAGAGGGCAGCCACAGTGTCTGTAGACATCCACACTCCGGAGCACCTCGCAAGCACAGAGAGGGCAGCCACAGTGTCTTGTAGACATCCTAACTCTGGAACACCTCACATGCACAGAGAGGGCAGCGACAGTGTTTGTAGACATCCTGACTCTGGAGCACCTCACATGCACAGAGAGGGCAGTGACAGTGTTTGTAGACATCCTGACTCCGGAGCACCTCACATGCACAAAGAGGGCAGTGACAGTGTTTGTAGACATCCTAACTCTGGAGTACCTCACATGCACAGAGAGGGCAGCGAGCGACAGCGTTTGTAGACATCCTAACTCTGGAGCACCTCGCATGCACAAAGAGGGCGGCAACAAAGTCTGTAGACATCCTGACTCTAGAGCACCTCGCATGCACAGAGAGGGCGGCGACAGAGTCTGTGGACATCCTGACTCTGGAGCACCTCGCATGCACAGAGAGGGCGGCGACAGCGTCTGTAGATATCCTGACTCTGGAGCACCTCGCATGCACAGAGAGGGCGGAGACAGCATCTGTAGACATCCTGACTCTGGAGCACCTCGCATGCACAGAGAGGGCAGCGACAGCGTTTGTAGACATCCTGACTCCGGGGCACCTCGCATGCACAGAGAGGGCAGCAACAGCATTTGTAGACATCCTGAATCTGGAGCACCTCACATGCACAGAGAGGGCGGCGACAGCGTCTGTAGACATCCTGACTCTGGAGCACCTCACATGCACAGAGATGGCAGCGACAGTGTTTGTAGACAGCCTGACTCTGGAGCACCTCACATCCATAGAGAGGGCAGCGACGGTGCTTGTAGACATCCTAACTACGGAGCAACTCACATGCACAGAGAGGGCAGTGACAGCGTCTGTAGACATCCTGACTCTGGACCACCTCACATGCACAGAGAGGGCAGCAACAGTATTTAAAGACATCCTAACTCTGAGGCACCTCAGATTCACAGAGAGGGCAGCGACAGTGCTTGTAGACATCCTAACTATGGAGCAACTCACATGCACGGAGAGGGCAGCGACAGTGCTTGTAGACATCCTGACTATGGAGCAGCTCACATGCACAAAGAGGGCAGTGACAGCGTCTGTAGACATCCTAACTCTGGAGCACCTCACATGCACAGTGAGGGCAAAGACAGCATATGTAGACATTCGAACTCAAGAGGGCAGCGACAGTGTTTGTAGACATCCTAACTCTGGAACACCTCACATGCACAGAGAGGGCAAAGACAGCATCTGTAGACATCCTAACTCGAGAGGGCAGCAACAGTGTTTGTAGACATCCTAACTCTGGAGCACCTCGCATGCACAGAGAGGGCAGCGACAGTGTCTGTAGACATCCTGACTCTGGAGCACCTCACATGCACAGAGATGGCAGCGACAGCGTTTGTAGACATCCTGACTCTGGTGCACCTCACATCCATAGAGAGGGCAGCGACGGTGCTTGTAGACATCCTAACTACGGAGCAACTCACATGCACAGAGAGGGCAGTGACAGCGTCTGTAGACATCCTGACTCTGGACCACCTCACATGCACAGAGAGGGCAGCAATAGTATTTGAAGACATCCTAACTCTGAAGCACCTCAGATTCACAGAGAGGGCAGCGACAGTGCTTGTAGACATCCTAACTATGGAGCAACTCACATGCACAGAGAGGGCAGCGACAGTGCTTGTAGACATCCTGACTCTGGAGCAGCTCACATGCACAGAGAGGGCAAAGACAGCATATGTAGACATTCGAACTCAAGAGGGCAGCGACAGTGTTTGTAGACATCCTAACTCTGGAGCACCTCACATGCACAGAGAGGGCAAAGACAGCATCTGTAGTCATCCTAACTCGAGAGGGCAGCAACAGTGTTTGTAGACATCCTAACTCTGGAGCACCTCGCATGCACAGAGAGGGCAGCGACAGTGTCTGTAGACATCCTGACTCTGGAGCACCTCACATGCACAGAGATGGCAGCGACAGCGTTTGTAGACATCCTGACTCTGGAGCACCTCACATCCATAGAGAGGGCAGCGACGGTGTTTGTAGACATCCTAACTACGGAGCAACTCACATGCACAGAGAGGGCAGCGACAGCGTCTGTAGACATCCTGACTCTGGAGCACCTCACATGCACAGAGAGGGCAGCGACAGTGCTTGTAGACATCCTGACTCCGGAGCAGCTCACATGCACAGAGAGGGCAGTGACAGCGTCTGTAGACATCCTAACTCTGGAGCACCTCACATGCACAGAGAGGGCAAAGACAGCATATGTAGACATTCTAACTCAAGAGGGCAGCGACAGTGTTTGTAGACATTGTGAGACCGGCCTCATGGCGTGGCCCTCTCCATCATCCAGCCAACCTGCAACCACCCTCAAGACACGACATCTCCGACTCCGGCCGCCCCAGCCACCCCCGATCCGCGGGCCGGCCAGAGGCCTGACCAACTCACCACCCTACCACGCATGTCCAACCAAGGAAGCGGGAACCCTCGAACCAGACCCGGAGGCGCCAGCCCAGTCACACCTCGGGTCGCCTTCCCCGGGAGGACTCAATCGGCCACCAGGCCCCTGGGGAGCAGGCGCCTCCCCTACCGAGCGTCTGGGGTCCCTCCCAGACCCACCTGAAAAGACCAAAGAAGTGAGCGGCAGGAAATCCCGCCGAACCCCCTCCGTCACCCCAGTCCCCCCTCTGCGAGCCCTCCGGACTTCAAAGGACCAGCGGAGTATAACAAGGGGTGCCGGAGAAACAAGGACAGAGAAGACCTGGAACCATCTGAGCCTGCGGACGTCGTCGCGGCTCCTGAACGCTGCATTCACCTGGGCCTGCTGAGTGACTCGCGGCCTCTTGCTGTTGAACCATCTGAGCCCTGCGGACGAGGTGGCGGCTCCCGAGCACTGAACCACCTAGGCCTGCTGAGTGACTCGCGGCCCCCAGCTATTGAACCATCTGAGCCCTGCGGACGGAATCGCGGCTCCTGAACTCCGACCACCTGTGCCTGCTGAGAGACTCGCGGCGCTCCCCTTGAGGACGACTCGGGAAGAGATCGCCCAGAGACACGACACCCTCCAGCTCGAGGATTGTGAGCTTCCGCAGGGTATTTCGCAGAGACACTATCTTGAAAGACTGTCCCGCTACCCCCATTCCCCACGACTGACTTGTGGTACGTTGTGCCACTGCTGTACTACTTGCCTTTTGGGTCATAAAGATCCCTTGAAACCATCGATAAAAGAACCTATCATCCTACAAAGAATACGTGTGGTGTCCCTCTGTTCGCAGTGCAGTTCAGGGTGTGCGCGCCTGGTTCGGCTTACTTGGGAGAGGTGGGTCAAAGGGGTGGGCAAGACGTGTATCGAACCCCCTTCCGGCGAACGCCTTTCCAACAGACATCCTAACTCTGGAGCACCTCACATGCACAGAGAGGGCAAAGACAGCATCTGTAGACATCCTAACTCGAGAGGGCAGCGACAGCGTTCGTAGACATCCTGACTCCGGGGCACCTCGCATGCACAGAGAGGGCAGCAACAGCGTTTGTAGACATCCTGAATCTGGAGCACCTCACATGCACAGAGAGGGCGGAGACAGCATCTGTAGACATCCTGACTCTGGAGCACCTCACATGCACAGAGATGGCAGCGACAGCGTTTGTAGACAGCCTGACTCTGGAGCACCTCACAGGCACAGAGAGGGTAGCGACGGTGTTTGTAGGCATCCTAACTACGGAGCAACTCACATGCACAGAGAGGGCAGCGACAGCGTCTGTAGACATCCTGACTCTGGACCACCTCACATGCACAGAGAGGGCAGCAACAGTATTTCAAGACATCCTAACTCTGAAGCACCTCAGATTCACAGAGAGGGCAGCGACAGTGCTTGTAGACATCCTAACTATGGAGCAACTCACATGCACAGAGAGGTCAGCGACAGTGCTTGTAGACATCCTGACTCCGGAGCAGCTCACATGCACAGAGAGGGCAGTGACAGCGTCTGTAGACATCCTAACTCTGGAGCACCTCACATGCACAGAGAGGGCAAAGACAGCATATGTAGACATTCGAACTCAAGAGGGCAGCGACAGTGTTTGTAGACATCCTAACTCTGGAGCACCTCTCATGCACAGAGAGGGCAAAGACAGCATCTGTAGACATCCTAACTCGAGAGGGCAGCAACAGTGTTTGTAGACATCCTAACTCTGGAGCACCTCGCATGCACAGAGAGGGCAGCGACAGCGTTTGTAGACATCCTAACTCTGGAGCACCTCGCATGCACAGAGAAGGCAGTGACAGCGTTTGTAGACATCCTGACTCCGGAGCACCTCGAACGGACAGAGAGGGCAGCGACTGTGTCTGTAGACATCTTCTCTCCGGAGCACCTCGCACGCACAGAGAGGGCAGCGACAGTGTCTGTAGACATCCTCACTCTGGAGCACCTCGCACGCACAGAGAGGGCAGCCACAGTGTCTGTAGACATCCTCACTCCGGAGCACCTCGCAAGCACAGAGAGGGCAGCCACAGTGTTTTGTAGACATCCTAACTCTGGAACACCTCACATGCACAGAGAGGGCAGCGACAGTGTTTGTAGACATCCTGACTCTGGAGCACCTCACATGCACAGAGAGCGCAGTGACAGTGTTTGTAGACATCCTGACTCCGGAGCACCTCGCAAGCACAGAGAGGCCAGCGACAGCGTCTGTGGACATCCTGACTCTGGAGCACCTCGTAATGCACAGAGAGGGCAGCTACAGTGTCTGTAGACATCCTGACTCTGGAGCACCTCACATGCACAGAGGGCAGTGACTGTGTTTGTAGACATCCTGACTCCGGAGCACCTCACATGCACAAAGAGGGCAGTGACAGTGTTTGTAGACATCCTAACTCTGGAGTACCTCACATGCACAGAGAGGGCAGCGATAGGGCAGCGAGCGACAGCGTTTGTAGACATCCTAACTCTGGAGCACCTCGCATGCACAAAGAGGGCGGCAACAACGTCTGTAGACATCCTGACTCTAGAGCACCTCGCATGCACAGAGAGGGCGGCGACAGAGTCTGTGGACATCCTGACTCTGGAGCACCTCACATGCGCAGAGAGGTCGGCGACAGCGTCTGTAGATATCCTGACTGTGGAGCACCTCGCATGCACAGAGAGGGCGGAGACAGCATATGTAGACATCCTGACTCTGGAGCACCTCGCATGCACAGAGAGGGCGGCGACACCGTCTGTAGACATCCTGACTCTGGAGCACCTCGCATGCACAGAGAGGGCAGTGACAGCGTTTGTAGACATCCTAACTCTGGAGCACCTCACATGCACAGAGAGGGCAAAGACAGCATCTGTAGACCTCCTAACTCGAGAGGGCAGCGACAGCGTTTGTAGACATCCTGACTCTGGGGCACCTCGCATGCACAGAGAGGGCAGCAACAGCGTTTGTAGACATCCTGAATCTGGAGCACCTCACATGCACAGAGAGGGTGGAGACAGCATCTGTAGACATCCTGACTCTGGAGCACCTCACATGCACAGAGATGGCAGCGACAGCGTTTGTAGACAGCCTGACTCTGGAGCACCTCACAGGCACAGAGAGGGTAGCGACGGTGTTTGTAGACATCCTAACTACGGAGCAACTCACATGCACAGAGAGGGCAGCGACAGCGTCTGTAGACATCCTGACTCTGGACCACCTCACATGCACAGAGAGGGCAGCAACAGTATTTGAAGACATCCTAACTCTGAAGCACCTCAGATTCACAGAGAGGGCAGCGACAGTGCTTATAGGCATCCTAACTATGGAGCAACTCACATGCACAGAGAGGGCAGCGACAGTGCTTGTAGACATCCTGACTCCGGAGCAGCTCACATGCACAGAGAAGGCAGTGACAGCGTCTGTAGACATCCTAACTCTGGAGCACCTCACATGCACAGAGAGGGCAAAGACAGCATATGTAGACATTCGATCTCAAGAGGGCAGCGACAGTGTTTGTAGACATCCTAACTCTGGAGCACCTCGCATGCACAGAGAGGGCAGCGACAGCGTTTGTAGACATCCTAACTCTGGAGCACCTCGCATGCACAGAGAAGGCAGTGACAGCGTTTGTAGACATCCTGACTCCGGAGCACCTCGAACGGACAGAGAGGGCAGCAACTGTGTCTGTAGACATCCTCTCTCCGGAGCACCTCGCACGCACAGAGAGGGCAGCGACTGTGTCTGTAGACATCCTCACTCCGGAGCACCTCGCACGAACAGAGAGGGCAGCCACAGTGTCTGTAGACATCCTCACTCCAGAGCACCTCGCAAGCACAGAGAGGGCAGCCACAGTGTCTGTAGACATCCTCTCTCCGGAGCACCTCACAAGCACAGAGAGAGCAGCCACAGTGTCTTGTAGACATCCTAACTCTGGAACACCTCACATGCACAGAGAGGGCAGCGACAGTGTTTGTAGACATCCTGACTCTGGAGCACCTCACATGCACAGAGAGGGCAGTGACAGTGTGTGTAGACATACTGACTCCGGAGCACCTAGCAAGCACAGAGAGGGCAGCGTCTGTGGACATCCTGACTCCGGAGCACCTCGTAACGCACAGAGAGGGCAGCGACAGTGTCTGTAGACATCCTGACTCCGGAGCACCTCGCGCGCACAGAGTGGACAGCGACAGCGTCTGTAGACATCCTGACTCCGGAGCACCTCACACGCACAGAGAGGGCAGCGAAAGCGCTTGTAGACATCCTGACTCCGGAACACCTCGCATGCACAGAGAGGGCAGCGACAGCGCTTGTCGACATCCTCACTCCGGAGCACCTCGCACGCACAGAGAGGGCAGCCACAGTGTCTGTAGACATCCTCACTCCGGAGCACCTCGCAAGCACAGAGAGGGCAGCCATAGTGTCTGTAGACATCCTCTCTCCGGAGCACCTCACAAGCACAGAGAGGGCAGCCACAGTGTCTTGTAGACATCCTAACTCTGGAACAGCTCACATGCACAGAGAGGGCAGCGACAGTGTTTGTAGACATCTGACTCCGGAGCACCTCGCAAGCACAGAGAGGGCAGCGACAGCGTCTGTAGACATCCTGACTCCGGAGCACCTCGCACGCATAGAGAGGGCAGCGACAGCGTCTGTAGACATCCTGACTCTGGAGCACCTCGCATGCACAGAGAGGGCGGAGACAGCATCTGTAGACATCCTGACTCTGGAGCACCTCGCATGCACAGAGAGGGCAGCGACAGCGTTTGTAGACATCCTGACTCCAGGGCACCTCGCATGCACAGAGAGGGCAGCAACAGCATTTGTAGACATCCTGAATCTGGAGCACCTCACATGCACAGAGAGGGCGGCGACAGCGTCTGTAGACATCCTGACTCTGGAGCACCTCACATGCACAGAGATGGCAGCGACAGCGTTTGTAGACAGCCTGACTCTGGAGCACCTCACATCCATAGAGAGGGCAGCGACGGTGCTTGTAGACATCCTAACTACGGAGCAACTCACATGCACAGAGAGGGCAGTGACAGCGTCTGTAGACATCCTGACTCTGGACCACCTCACATGCACAGAGAGGGCAGCAACAGTATTTGAAGACATCCTAACTCTGAAGTACCTCAGATTCACAGAGAGGGCAGCGACAGTGCTTGTAGACATCCTAACTCCGGAGCACCTCACATGCACAGAGAGGGCAGCGACAGTGTTTGTAGACATCCTGACACCTGAGCAGCTCACATGCACAGAGAGGGCAGTGACAGCGTCTGTAGACATCCTAACTCTGGAGCACCTCACATGCACAGAGAGGGCAAAGACAGCATCTGTAGGCATCCTAACTTGAGAGGGCAGCAACAGTGTTTGTAGACATCCTAACTCTGGAGCACCTCGCATGCACAGAGAGGGCAGCGACAGTGTCTGTAGACATCCTGACTCCAGAGCACCTCGCATGCATAGAGAGGGCAGCGACAGTGTCTGTAGACATCCTGACTCTGGAGCAGAGGGCCGCAGATTCAAAACCCGCCGCTGATATGGGTTATGTTGCGGGTAAACAGGATCCCCCTCAGGCCCCGGGAAGAATGATGACGAAAGTGGTTGACATATGTATGGGCGTGTTTGCGAATATTTCAGGGAGGGGGGGGGGGGGTGGGTTTGTCGCCATTACTGAAGAACTTTACATCTACTTCAATGAAGGCTGTTGTTTCAATTTCGACGCGCTCAGTCTTCCTTACCCTTGCAGAATTTATCAATAAAACCAGCTTTAAAAAGCAGGAGGCAGCTCTAAAGCTTCTGTAGCAATGGTCAAGAGTCACTGACTTAGCACAGATTCTTGGTTGCCCGATGCTCGTGTTAAGGGCCCAATATAGCCGATCCTGTCAAAAGTCAAACTTCACTTTGAGCAGCCGCTGGTGACGCAAACACTCAAACACACACAGAGGGGCGCTTTGTTCTTCATGAGTTCTTTTATTACAGAATAAAATTGTGCTTTTCAAGATTGCATATAGAAGTTTGTGCTGACATGATCAATGTGCTCCCTCGCCCTGTTTTGATTGGATCCATTTTGTAGGTATTAGTCTGACTGGCCTCTGGGGATGCACCCGCGCTCTGAGAGTGGTACTGAAACCGGAGAAGACTTTGACCAGCATTTCCAAGCCCCCCCAAACTCTTGTGTCACTCTCTGTCAAAGAAGGACGACAATCCTGAGACTCCTGAGATAAACAGAATTGGTTGCACCAGCGATGGCGAATACCACAAAGGCTTGCAATTCAAGGGAGTGTTGTCATGCATTACACTCCCCACAAAGCACTTGGGAGATATGTCTGCCGATATGCCAGGCAGTGGCACTCCCTCATCCTCTTTTATGGTCGAATTGCAGTTACTCAATCACAGACATCCCGATAGTGGAGACACAGTTGTTGTCTTTTTTGGGCCTGCCACTATGTGGTTATAACTCAGACAAAGATGGCGTCAGTCACAACACTCCAGCTAGTGAGTCAGAATTGCCAACATATTTTGCAGTTGGAGATCATTTAAAGCCTGGCACAATAGTGCACCTGCTATAAAAGAGTGGGTGCAGCCTGGCAGAATAGTGCATCTGCTATAAACAGTGGGTGCAGCCTGGCACAATAGTGCACCTGCTATAAACAGTGGGTGCACCACTCTGCCAAACCTGCAGTTCTTCCCACCCTGTTTATGGATGGAAGAACTGCTGAGTGTCTGACAGCCAAGCCTTAGCTGGCTCTGACATGGGCCCTTGATCGAGCAGTCGATCCACCAATGGACCACCACATTATAGAGGCCGTCACCCAGAGACAACCATCACTTGTTTCCCTAAGTGGAACAGCCACGTGGGACATTTGAGTCCATGGTACAGAAATCACACATTAGCTGCCATGTCCCGGGAGAAGACTCCACACATATCAGGGCCATTGGTATTGTGTTCTGCAAGAACAAGCCGCCACTTTTGGCAGATTGATCTTTCAGGGAAAAGAACTTTGCACATGAAACATGAAAAATGAAACATGAAGCATGAAACATGAAACATGAAGCATGAAACATGAAACATGAAGCAGGAAACATGAAACATGAAGCATGAAACATGAAACGTGAAGCATGACACATGAAGCATGAAGCCTGCAAAAACCATCAGTGCCTTCAATGGAGCCGCCACAGTGGAGGCTTCTCTGAAGGCACTGAGCTCCCTGCTAAAGCCTTTGGGGCTCTCCAAATCTGGGTGGGGGGGTCTTATGGCAGGAGAGTGAAGACCCTAGCCTCTCTGACCCAGTGGGCCCTCTGCCAGGCTTTGATTTAAGTCCTATGTCACAAAATGCAGGGAAACATCCCCAGGATGCTCAAATCATAAGATATGTTGACCCTGTGCCCCACCTTGAGTGCAGATTTCCAGTGCTTACATTGGTGGGAGAAATTACTTCATGCACAAGGGACATTTGCAGATTTTCACAAAGGTGTCCCCCTACCTCCCAAAGAGGCTATCCCCAAAGTGTAGAGAGGCAGTGGGGGGATTGATTTTAGCAATTTTTGTGTACATCTGATGGATGATGTACATCTGCCACACTTAACACAGACATTCTGCCAGCAGGACTTTAAATCAGTTTGTAACACAAATCCTAAGTTCTGTAAGGGGGCAAACAGGTTTTGGTATGACCGAAAATGGCTTTAGTGGCTTAAGACAAGGATGTCTTCCTACCTGACATATTAGGCTAGCATTTTGTGACAGGGTACGTGCAAGTATGTTTATTTGAATAATTTCTCCTTACTCAGTAATGCTTGGTAAAATATTTGATAACCACCATTTGGAATAATGTAGACAATCTCTCAGCTGAAGGTTTGACTGCTGTTCACTTCTTCAATCTTCATTACATGGAGCTTGCAATAGCGGTGTGATAAACTATCCCACGAGATTCCATTACCCTATCTTGCGGCATTACTGCCGGGCGACCTAACCTTCCCCTGCTGAGTTAATGATGTCGGAATGGGGAATAACACATGGGTGTGGTTTCGCCGCACCTGATATCTGTATTTTTGTTTCCATTAAAGACCTCTTTTCCTATGAAAATTCCTCAAAGTTATGCGTAGAAGAATTTGTGCTGGAAAATCACAAAGTGGAGTCATTTTGCAATACTCCGATACTGCAATATCGAGCACATACACTATAAAGAGGCTTTAAAGTGATTGACCAATGTAAAATGTTGTTTTGGCACTGGTCACTAAGTGCCAATGTTTATGTTCTCTGGAAATGTCAGTAAGTGCACTCGCTCTAATGTACAATAAATCAACATTAAAGTGGGCTATTATTGTATTAGAAGGTTTGGCACTTTTGCAACCACCACATAGCCAAGATTGGTGGTGAACCATGCCATAAATGGGGAAACCTGAGAGCAGCGCTTATATTAGTGGTTGTAGAAGATTGGATGCATGTCAGTTGTACAATCCAAGGCAGCTTATCCCTCAAGCCTCAATAAAAGAGAGGGGCCCTTTTGTACCAAAGAGGTAGGGCACCAATAAGACCAAGATCAAAAAATAAAACCCCCTTTGGCAAGATCAATGACTCAGCTCTCATACGAACCCGCCAATAATCAGTCAATATCACCAAAACATAAATTGAAAAATAAGTGAATATATATACAGTGCCAGCCAAAATTCTTTCAATATGTATTTCTTTAAAAACACAGTGCAAAAAATGTCATTATTAAAAACAACAATATGTTAAATGTCATTAAAAAAGAGCGTATAAAACATACATCATATTAAGCAAATCACACATTATTGCATAGTCAATAAACACTCATTAGACAAACAACACAGTGGGAGAGTACATTAGACAGTTGTATCATGTCATTAAAAAAAACGAGTCTTTGACAGAACATTTGCTCCAAGTCGGAATATTTCTTATATTTAATTCTCATCGACTGGCAGAAGTCCCAAAGATCTAGTATATCAAATCTTGTAAAGCATAGAGGCGTTTCGGTGGGTACTAGTATTTGACAGCCACCTTCTTCAGGAAAAGCGATATCTCCCAGCCACCAATAAATCTCTATACAATGAGCAGAAAAAGAACACAAGAATACATATTACAAATTACTAATGGCACCCACTGTACAGCATTTATATCCTGGTGATATTTCAAAGAATCATAACATGTCACGCACTCACACATTCAATTTTTTTTAATATGTGTCCACACCCAGGTCAAGATTTTACACTTGAGTATTATTGTGAAAATACCTTTATTTTTCACGAGCAAAAACTCCTGGTCAATCACAAGGGAGTTTAAATAATCTGAAAATGGAGGTAGAGGATCATATATATATGTGTGTATACCCCTTCAAGTCACTCCACAAGGACCTAAAGAAAAGGTCACATCTTCCATTAGAAAGATCCTGTATATAGAGTAATATAATTCTATTACGGTCAATTTTAATTTATAGTAGTTACCTGTGTTCTTATGCGGTCAACCACTGTTGCGTAAATAATATAGACAAGCATTGGCATAGCCAATAGGTCTCGCCTTTGGGACCTTATAAGTGTTTAGCCATGCAACAGTTGCATAACTAAACACTTCTAAGGTCCCAAAAGGGAGCCCTATTGGCTATGCCAATGCTTGTTTTAACTGCTGCAATCTATTGAAGCCTCACGGAGAACATCAAAGCGGCCGCGAAAGTGAAAGTAATCGTGGTAAAGCGCGACGCGCGCGCGCGCCCGCGCACATGCACTGTAGCTCTAGGCTGGCCTGGTAGCACTTTTTGGAGCCCTCACAAAATGTCTCGCCAGACCAGCACATGCGCTGGGTCAGGCGAGACCTAAAAAAGGTTCAGCACCTACAACAATCAATGAAAAAGTGCCTAAATTCCAATGCTAACCAGACTAATACCTTCATAGAACTCTCAAAGGTACTCCATTTACCTTCAAATTGGAGAAAAGATAGGACACACCGGAGTCCTTCTTGATGGAAGAAGATCCTTTATTATAATTTTCAATGTGCAATAAAACGCTCCTATCTTTCAATAAGGCCACTGTTGCTTATAAAAAATACATAAAAGAGTGATATTAGGCAACACCAGACATATGATACCTATGGTACTTATTTACAACTCTAATCCCCAGATTTATCTGGGATTTATGTAAATTAGGCGCATACAGACTGCTCAAATTGGGGGAGCCATACTTCCTCCCTCTTGGACTATACAGTTCCAAAAGGTTTCCTTAAATCCAGTCCCTTCACGACCTTCCCAATTCATAGGCGAGCAAAAACGCTCGCAGACACAATATCTCCCGGGAGGGAGATGGTAGAACAGCTATGTAGTCTTAAAGAGAGACTAGTTAGATACCCCAAGCCTTGAACGTCTTTTCAGTTTGTACGCTAACAGGACGCTCGTATCGCAGATGTCTGTTCAATATGAGGAAACATAAAGCCTTTCTATCCTCAGAGGATTACTTCCTCAGAAGACATAGCCCCTAGTCCCAGCAGCATTCCTTACCTCGAATAATTTCCAGTCTAACGGGGTGGTGACCTCCGTGTTTCGGCAAATGTTGGACTCGATAGACCGTGCGGGTTTAAATGTTGCGGTTAATAGTCATGTGACTATAAATTACACGGTGGCTCACCTAGTCATAGACACCATGTTGGAGTTGTGTGCCGCATTTACTCTGCCAACTTCTCATAGCTTCTTTTGCCATGCTCATGTTCAGCGCTGGGGTACCAGGCTCATAACGGTTTGACAGGAGTTTGATTTCTTCTCACCATTCATACTTGAATATTCAAGCCCCGTCAGCAGACGTTGGTCTACCTAACACAACGATCTGTAATAAGTATAGAACAGATCCAGGGTTGATGCTAATATGAAGAGATATGCACCTATGCTATCACTAACCATCTGTCTCAAACAGGTACCCCAGTCTCCATCTACTGAACTTTATTACTTATGCAATCCCAGTACCTTCAATAAATTTGACTACATTTGAACAAATGTCTGTCCCCCGATAGATGTATAATATGTCCTCCATCTTGGAACGGGTTGTATTCAGACACCATTATGGGGCCGATATTCACTTAAAACCCCTTATTCCTTTTGACTACTGGCATTGTCTTACTAAGATCCCAACTCATATACCTGACCAAGGTATCCTGTATTAGTACAGTATCTTAAATCTAACTAACCAAGCAGTCTCATTCCTCCCTGGAGTTTAGACCATTACGAACTGTACTTAGTTTAGAGATGTACCATTGTTCTCTGGCTTTGCGTTTATCATTGATATTCCACCCTCTTCTGCCAATGATACCCTTTTCCAAAATGAACCACTGGATATCTTGTTCCCAATGACCCTGTTCTTCAAAATGTGTCACCAGAGGGGCATTGGGCTTCTTAGTCCTAATAGCTGACTCATGTTTGTGTACTCGAGTGTGTAGTTCCCTACTGGTCTCCCCCACATACCCCAATCCGCAGGGGAAACGCAGTAGGTACACCACAATCTTGCTATGGAAATTATTTGAGGTTTTGGATGACAAAGGTACCCGATTATGGATAATTTCCTTAGCTTGTATGCATTGAACGCATACATTGCAGGACCCTCATCTTGCGTTGCCTTTAACTACAGTGTTGTCCAGAGTCTTTTGTTTGTTACCGAGTTCTTCCCTATATGTATGTACTAGTTCTTTTTTTTAATTCTTATTTCTCTTAAAGGCAAAGATGTGTATATCTAATCTTAACTCTTCATCATCATTAAGATGAGCACCATAATCGTTAGATTATGGTCATCGTTAAGGGACTGGATGGCATCCCTTTCTGCTTTACTAATATTATAGGAATGGGATTGTTAGGTTTCTGAAAGAACCTTCTGGATCCCACTTTCTACTGCCCTTTCGAGTACCTCTAGATTTTTACCCACTTGGGCTAAAGACGGAGTAAAAGAAGATTTAGGCGTCAACCTGGAAATATTGGTAGAGTCTCTAAGTGGACGCCTTTTAAAGAATCTTTTTAACCGTACCTTCCTAAAGAAGGGTCGGAGAACCTTTTCGAGTTGGAAATTATTCACCTGTGTAGAGGGGGCAAAACTAAAGCCCATACCTAAAACCATTATTTCTTGTGTACCAAGTTCCCTACTGGACACGTTTATCACTGGTGCTCGGTTTCACACCAATATCACTGGTTTAGCGTCCTCATGTACTCTTGTGGTGGATGGCTCCGTGTTTGTTGACCCCTTCCCGAGTTCCCATTGTATCGCTGGCCCCTCTTCGATTTCTGGTCAAAAAATGCCCCATACTCTTTAGTATTGCCTCTACTGTTGTTCTCTTCTCTAGGTACATTCTCCTCTGCACTGCTTGACGCTGAGGTGTCTGAAAAAGTTTCCTATTTCCTTCCCCCTCTGTTACATATGGGTCTATTCACTGGCCTTTCCCAGCTAGGATCATTTCTTTGTTGGTAGTTATTTTATTTAAGGAAAGGATATGTAGATTCGTAACTGAACCTACTTATATCTTTTTTTAATTTGTTAGTCTTTTTATTAATAAGATATTCTCTTTATCCTTCTGCGTCCCTATTTATTTCCTCAAGTTTCTTTAGGCCTCTTCTTTCTCTATAATAATTAGTTCTTGTGCCGTTTCTATAATGAGGAGCATCCAGTCTCGGCTGCATCTATTTGAGATCTGGGTCCACGTTTCTAAAATTGTTTTGGTTTCTACAAAGAGACCTGGTTCGTTGCGGACTTGTAGTCCAATCTGTATTGTGCCAGACTTTACATACTCAATAAGGAAGTCAGCATGAGCTTCTGTTTTGATTATTTTTTTCTTTAAATTCGCAAGTTTGCCCCAATTTTCACCTCTCCCAGTGATGACCATGATTTTATTGCCATTTTTGGCATTAATAATTCTATTGAACTGGTCTTCACTGAACCCGAAGGTTCTCCTAACTGAAGTTTCTGAATTCCTTATAGAAGGAAACTCTCCAACCTAAAAAGGTTGTACCAATATATCTAAATCAAAGAGAGGGGCCCTTAAGGGTATGTGGGGAAGACCAGTAGGGAATTACGCACCCGAGTACACAAACATAAGCCAGCTATTAGGACTAAGAAGCCCATTGCCCCTCTGGTGACACATTTTGAAGAACAGGGTCCTAGGGAACAAGACATCCAATGGTTCATTTTGGAAAGGTTATCATTGGCAGAAGAGGGGTCAATATCAATGATAAACGCAAAGCCAGAGAACATTGGTACATCTCTTAACTAAATACAGTTCGTAATGCTCTAAACTCCAGGGAGGAATGAGACCGCTTGGTTAGTTAGATTTAAGCTACTGTACTAATACAGGATAACTTGGGCAGGTATATGAGTTGGGATCTTAGTAAGGCAATGCCAGTAGTCAAAAGGAATAGGGGTTTTATCATCATGATAATACTGTCTTCCTCGGGGTCATCAAAATACTTTTGGTCTGAGTGACCCTGCGATGTCTCAGCATTCTGAGCCCTGTCCTGACCACCTGCTCCACGACCCCGTCCACGAGAACCTCGCCCTCTGGGGGCCGTTATGTTCTGTAAAAGCACAGGACACTCGCTACGCTAGTGTCCCTCCTCTTTGTAATAGGTGCACTAATTTGGCCCTACAGGTGCAGTATTCCCGCTAGTACGGGGAAGCTGCTGGGCCAAACCGCCACCACCTCGTCCTCTACCATTTCCCGTAGATGCCTGGTGCAACAATACCTTTGTCTTCAAGTCTTTCTTCTCAGACCTCTGCTTATCCTCATTTTCCCTGTGCTGATAATACTGTGCCATGTTCAAAATAACAGAGGTGGACCAGGTGCTTTCGGAATCCTACAATCGGGATACAATTTAGGGAAGCAAATTGGAAACAAATCTATTAACAAATAGTCGCACACCACCTTCGATCATCAAATCCTGTCTCCTATGATCTAAAAACACACCTTCAAACCTAGTTAAAAAATCAGACACACATTCATCCTTTTTTTGACGGCAAGTCGATAACTTATCCTAATCTACCTTTCTCGGGGGAATAAGAGAATGCATATACGTATTGATATGGCCATGCAAAGCGAGTATTTCCGCCCTAGGCTTATCATCTGGCTTCCGGTCCTGATCCCATACTTAATTTGGTCCCACGTACCACCCATTTTCGCCGCATGATCCTGTGTATGGACGTGCCTCCAAATATCAACCGGAACTAGTAAGCCAAAGAACATTTCAATATCTGCAAGCGTCATAACCGTAGAAGAGGCAGCTTCAGTTAGCTCTTTATAGTAGGCAGTCGGATTCTTTCTAGGGTCTGGCAACTGAGACAAAACTTCACTCCTCTTCCAAGGAGCATAAACCCATTGTTCTTGTAAACAGGCCGCCGCCCTTTGTCTAATAACAACATTGTGTTGATCCCTGAGTTCTGGTATTTCAGGGTGATAGATTGGATGCACCTCCCGCATCGGAAACTGAGTTACAGAGGTAGGGCTCCTCTCAAGCAGTCTACCCCGATAAGCAACCAATTTTGTGACATTACTGAATACTTGACCAGGCGCCATATCAGTAGCAAAAACCAAAGGAAATGATGGACGGAGTGTTGAACATTGCAAGCACTCACCCCCAGTCAACTGATCTGGGTTTAATCCATCACCGTTCTTTAGCCCACTCTGCCACCCCAGTTCAGACATGGCCATATGCAAATCAGTCTGACCATGTGCCTCATGGGAACAGTCCAGCCCGAACTGCCAAGCCATATCTTCCCTGGACCGGAAACAAGCTTCCTAGGACCGGTTTCTGGCATTTCAGCCGTCTTCAGCCAGGCTTGCTTAAATCCAGTTGCAAAGTGACGAAGGGACTCACGTCTGAGCATACCCTGCCAACTTATGGCGAACAAAGCAAAAACCAAAGGAAATGATGGACGGAGTGTTGAACATTGCAAGCACTCACCCCCAGTCATACTGACCGTATCAGTAGCGTTTGCATGATCCCTATTGTCATACAAAATCTACGGTGCCACATCCGTGAAACACTGCTCCCAGAGACCAATGAATGTAGTCGACATATGATACAATTTAGGGAAGCAAATTGGAAACAAATCTATTAACAAATAGTCGCACACCACCTTCGATCATCAAATCCTGTCTCCTATGATCTAAAAACACACCTTCAAACCTAGTTAAAAAATCAGACACACTTTCATCCTTTTTTTGACGGCAAGTCGATAACTTATCCTAATCTACCTTTCTCGGGGGAATAAGAGAATGCATATACGTATTGATATGGCCAAGCAAAGCGAGTATTTCCGCCCTAGGCTTATCATCTGGCTTCCGGTCCTGATCCCATACTTAATTTGGTCCCACGTACCACCCATTTTCGCCGCATGATCCTGTGTATGGACTTGCCTCCAAATATCAACCGGAACTAGTAAGCCAAAGAACATTTCAATATCTGCAAGCGTCATAACCGTAGAAGAGGCAGCTTCAGTTAGCTCTTTATAGTAGGCAGTCGGATTCTTTCTAGGGTCTGGCAACTGAGACAAAACTTCACTCCTCTTCCAAGGAGCATAAACCCATTGTTCTTGTAAACAGGCCGCCGCCCTTTGTCTAATAACAACATTGTGTTGATCCCTGAGTTCTGGTATTTCAGGGTGATAGATTGGATGCACCTCCCGCATCGGAAACTGAGTTACAGAGGTAGGGCTCCTCTCAAGCAGTCTACCCCGATAAGCAACCAATTTTGTGACATTACTGAATACTTGACCAGGCGCCATATCAGTAGCAAAAACCAAAGGAAATGATGGACGGAGTGTTGAACATTGCAAGCACTCACCCCCAGTAAACTGATCTGGGTTTAATCCATCACCGTTCTTTAGCCCACTCTGCCACCCCAGTTCAGACATGGCCATATGCAAATCAGTCTGACCATGTGCCTCATGGGAACAGTCCAGCCCGAACTGCCAAGCCATATCTTCCCTGGACCGGAAACAAGCTTCCTAGGACCGGTTTCTGGCATTTCAGCCGTCTTCAGCCAGGCTTGCTTGAATCCAGTTGCAAAGTGACGAAGGGACTCACGTCTGAGCATACCCTGCCAACTTATGGCGAACAAAGCAAAAACCAAAGGAAATGATGGACGGAGTGTTGAACATTGCAAGCACTCACCCCCAGTCATACTGACCATATCAGTAGCGTTTGCATGATCCCTATTGTCATACAAAATCTGCGGTGCCACATCCGTGAAACTGTGGAAATATGGATTTTTATGATCAATTATGTCCCCTATCTTGGACCCCAACGGTTTCATGTATAAATCACAAGTACATGTATGTTTCCTCCAGTTCCAGTTATGAAGACGCAAACACATGTGCGTCCACCGTCAACATATCCTCTTTCAGATCCGCCATGAATGGGCCGGATATTCTATTCCTAAGTATGAAAGGCCACCGGCTTTATATGGTTCATTTATCCCATTTTACAGTCCAGGCGAGTAGGCCCTGATTCTGCCATTAAGCCTTTTCCTGCCTTCTGCCTCTGAAAGCTCCAGTCTGAGCTCGCATCTGTATCCATGAACTTTGTCCTACTCCCTGCGCGGCTAACGGTGCCTGACTCAACCTGTCTGCTTGCCAAAAACTGTATTTCACCTTCGAGATTATCTGCTCCGCTCCCCATCCAATGCATTCCTGTCTAGTAATTTAAGTAAACATTCTTCCAGCTACCGAGCAAAGGGCCCGGCTTCTCTGTCTTTATGCAAGTAATTCATAGCCCTGTTACTATGGAAGATTTCTGCCCTTACATCTCATGTAGACACTTAGACGCTTGTACACGCACTCACAGTCAGTATAGAATAGATTTTATTCGAGAGACCTTTCCTTTTGGATAACATAGTTCTTTAAACATAGGATGTTAGATATGATTTGGGATTAGGTTGACTTGACCCCCCCAGACTTCTGTCTCCACATGTAGAGCTAAATGTCAAGTCCCCTTCACCCCCTAGTTGCACGTCAATCACACGTCATGCTGCTGCGCGCGCATCTCTGCCAAGTATTTCTGCTGACATTGCGAAATTCTTTCATGGAACCACCCATTTGTGACATCATACCTAATGACGTTCTTTAGTTACGCCTAGTTACACCCATTTTAGTTACGCATGTATGTTTTTATCTCTGTTATCAACTGTTACGCCTCCTGCATCTGTTTCACTGTAATGCCTCTTCTATAAAAATGATTACCTGTCAATAAAGTATTGTCCTTCACTTCCTGAACCTTCGTGGTGATGGAATATGGAGTCCACAATTCGAATTGATTTTGGAATAAAGCCCGTTCCGAACCTCTAATACCACGGATTCTGCCTCTTATTTTACTGAGCTATTATTATAAATTTTCCGCATCAAATTAAGTACCGGTAATTAAATTATTTACCACATATATGGCGCCCGAATAGGGACACTTTCTCATCTCACGCGCCGGAGGTGCGTTGCAGGCCCGGTCTCCTGTCACAGCTGGACGGACAACAACGCGTACCCACAGGATTTCCTGTATCTCCCTCCTGCTGAGCGGGGGTAACTGAGGCTGCGATCAACACCCAGACGAGGCGGTGAGAAGTGCGAAGTATCCCGACCAGAGCCTAGCTGAGAGAGCAAGATCCGAGGTATACAGAGGCCCACCAGTTTCCGAGGTTCCGAAGTTTCGAGTCGAGTCCAGTCCGGTTCAAGTCCAGTTCAGTTCAGTTCCGAGGCCTTCCGTTCCGAGCTACCCGGTGAGTACCATTGTCGGGGAGGCGTTCTGACGTGCACATAGGTTGTGCCGGTCAAGACGGGTTTGGGTACACAAATCCGGTCTGCACTGTTTCAGCAGTGTATCTGTACTGTTCAGCAGTATATCTAGTATGTCTAGTATATAATTCAGAATTACCTAGTTAGTGCCGAGTATTATGCTTAGTGACTAGTTCCCTAAATGGCCATCATTGTTGTTCATTAAATGTTAAATGTTAAATGTTTTAAATACGTTCTGCATATTGTGGTGTGAATGACTGTTAATTATTGTGTTTTGTTGTATTAAACGTGTTCAAAATTAGGTATCAGATCAGTTCTCAATATGCCGCTCTTTTCGAAATTAAGACAGATCAAAACTAGAAAAGGGGTACTCGAAGAAGCTGTTCCCATTCCTCCTAGGGACACTCCAGGGTACTTCATGTATCATAAACATGGCCTAGACGCCATATTATTTCTTGATTTATGGGTAGACTACACCAAGGAATTACCAGAAAGTCAGAGGTGGCCCGCAGCTGGGACCTGGGATGCAGATTGCATCATGAAAGTAGAGGAAGAATTATGGAAAAAGAAAGCTAGACAGTCACAGAAAGATGCCATTGAATTATGGCGTAAAGAATCATATAGACGTACAGAAAAAGCACTCAGACAGGAAGAGAAAAGTAAGGAGAATTCAAATAAAGTCCGAGAAAATCTATTAATTGAAGAAGGTACTCGAGTAAAATCAGAACAAGTAGACAGACAAAGAAATGCCCTTATGAATGGTATGTATCCTCTTCTGGCCGAAGGGTTACCTAAGGCTACTCCGGAGATACCAAAAGACTTGCCACCCCCATTGTTTCCGATAAAAGCACATCCCAAAGGGCATCCCAGAACCGCAGAAGATGTTTTCCTTTCCTCTTATTTAGACGACGCAGCTCCCGAGTATGCTAATACTGCGCCACATAGACCGCCTGCCGAGGGGGTTCAACGCCAAGACCCTCCTCCGTCTGTACCTCCGCAACAACAAACTCCGACACAAGTTCCGGCAAGCACATCTGTTTCTACAGCTGTATCCACACCTATGGTTGCTATATCACGTTCAACGAATCCTTTCACATCCAGCACCCCAGGTGGTGCTACAGGAGGTACATCAAACACTTTTTCCACTCCACCCAGAGTAAATAAGCTTTCCTTTCAAGAATTAGCCCACCAACGTACGCCCAAACTAGTAACTCCCGACATGCTTAAGGAACTTCTAGTAGATTGTAGATACGACCCTGTGCCCGGCAAAGAGGACGAAATGCTGCTGGCATCATTACGTATCCGACGAGCTGCATTATATTTAGGGAGGCTACCAGGAATGACTACACATTTAGAAAATATATATCACTTTGTCCAGTCAGGGCGAGATTCTGAAAGTATTAATCGAGCCATGGAGTACCAGAAAGTGGAGATACAAGGGGAACTGTTACGTTTCCTCATAAATTGTGTGATCAGAAATCAAGACCGACCAGGGGTAAATCCGGAAGAAATGCGAATTCTTACCACATGGAGTCGGAATATATCAGAGGGGAGACATGATAAACGATTAAGTATAGTAGCTATGTGCCGAAAGATCCGCAAAGAAGTAGAACGAACGCACGAAGAAAGATTAGCAGTAGACCAGCCTGAACAAACCGAGGAGGAGGAAGAATTAGAACTGCCCACAGGACAGTTAGAAACCATGGCCTATGTAGGTAGAGGAAGATCTTGCAATAATACTAGATGCTTTACTGATCCGATACGTCCGATACGTCCAGATAATAGCAGAAATTTCCAAACCCCTATAATAAATATAAGGTCCCCCGAACATTCGTTCCAAGCCGCTGACAAATTACTCCGAGAACGAAGGGGTTATCATATACTCGATTCTATGGACGAACAAGAATTAGCCAGGTCAGCCGTTCACTGGGTTGATAGTCCCGGAAACTATAGTGATGATACACTAGCGCACACGTTTTTGAACCTCACCCCAGATGAACAGCGTTTAGCTGGTATCTATATGATTCAACAACTCCTTATATTATATAAAAGCCAACACTCCGATCCTGGTCCCTTACCTAATATATTGACTGAATTACTCACGAATAAATGGAGAGGTTCAGGTACTGAGTTAATTAGAGAAATACTAGAATCCAGAAAGCAGTACATTCTTTTTGTATGCCCCGAACATGTCTCACTGCCCATCAAGGAAAGAACGACGTATTACATGGATAGACAGAATCCCTTACGCGAAGTGCACCCGATAAAAGGTGATGATAATCAGTTTAAACGTGTGTTTGTATACACACCCATATCTAAAATAGAACTATTAGAAATGAAGAAAGTGGTACCCAGTCATGACAAAGACCCAGCGGGTTTCCACCGTGAAATTAAAGACATGTTGCTCATGGGAGAGTATACCTATCCCGACATTATGAAAATATTGAAGGTATTAATGCCTGCGGGCATTTACGAAAAACTCAAGGAAAAGGATTGGGAGGTGGGAGACCAAAAGATAGATTGGACAGCATTAGAAAACGAAGAAACAGCTCGAGGTCCAGGTTCAGGGCTTGGGGGAAAGACCAAAACACTACCAGGTTTACTAGTACAGGTACTGCCACGTTTATTAACTACGAAAAAGGAAGACTGGGGTGCAATCTCAGCCTGTAAACAAAAGCAAGATGAGGACACTAGTGATTTCTATGCCCGATTCGAAAAATGTTTTGGTATAAATAGTGGAATAAAAGCAAGTAGCGAATCGTATCCACATCTGTTTGTGACAAAATTAGTTGAAAATTCCTTGCCTCAAGTTAAGAATAGAGTATTGAAATTCGAGAGTACCTGGCAAGGTAACACTCCGTCACAAATGTTACAAATGCTACAGTACCATCACAATAGAATTAGAGAGGAACAAGAACATGAACAAAGACGCATGAAAGACACGAAAATGAAAATGCTAGTTTCCCAGACAGTTCCAGCTGACGGTCATAAAAAGGGTATGACACAGTCCAGTGTTTCAGTGGGTTCTGTAAAAGGGACATGCAACTATTGTAAACAGCCAGGTCATTATGTACACGATTGTCCAGTTTTAAAACATAATATCGCCATAGGTAATACAAAAGAAAGACCACGGCCACTTAGACAGGATCAGAACCAACAAGGAGCCCCACAGCATGCACAGTCCATGCCAGCTCCGCAACAGTCTATGCCAGCTCCACCATCGCAGCCTATTGCTGCCACACAAACAACGACACAACAGATGTACCAGACCGCACAGTATGACTATCCTGATTATCAACGATACTCATGAAACAGCCTAGAGAGGGAAGTTGGCTTACCCCTTATCGAGGTCCCTGTAGATCAAGAAGGACCTTATGTACACAGTGAACTATTAGGCCAAGATAGAAAATTTTTACTTGATACAGGGGCAAGCCGAACAACCATAAAACGTAGTGAAGTTCCAGGGGCACCCCTCTCAGGCTCACAGAATATTTCCCTTGGTTTTTCAGGAAAACCTATCATTAACGAAGTATCACAGCCTCTTCCACTTACGATTGGTCCCTTGACACGAACTACAGATTTATTGCTTACTAAATCATGTCCAGAAAACCTGTTAGGTATAAAAACATTGAAAGCTCTAGGAGCTATAATATGTTGTTCTCCGGAAGGAGTAAGATTGTTTCTACGTGATTTCAAAGGGCACTATGTGTCCCGAGACATGGATCACCGACTGCAGACTTTACCCACACATTTATGGGCACAAGGCCCTACAGATGTAGGTTGCATGAACATTACACCATATCGAGTCACACTAAAGACAGGAGTGGTACTACCACGAATGCGACAATACAAGTTACCCCCAGATGCTGTAGTGGCTTTACTGCAAATCATTGACGAGCTTATTACCCAAGGAGTGGTTGTGGAAACCGACTCCAATGTATGTAATTCCCCGATAATTCCGATTCTTAAACAAACTGATCCAAAAGCCCCGCCAGTATATCGATTGGTTATTGATCTGCGCGAATTAAATAAATGTATTGTACCACAATACCCCGTAGTCCCAGACATTTCTTCATTACTGACAGCCATTGATTCCGAAGCAACATTCTTTACTGTAATTGATCTCAAGAATGCCTTTTTCAGCGTCCCAATAGATCCGGAAAGCCAATACTTGTTCGGATTTAGTTTAAATGGACGAAGCTTTAAATTCACACGCGCACCTCAAGGATTCACAGAAAGCCACATCATCTATAGCCAAGCACTGAAACGAGAACTTGACAGTATCCACATGCCAGTCAACACTGCCCTGCTTCAATATGTCGATGATCTGCTTATCACCACTAGAAGCGAACCTGAATGTGAAAAAGCCTCACTGACGGTTTTACAATTTTTGGCCGAAAAGGGGCATAAGGTGTCCCCTTCTAAGCTGCAATTCTGTGTCCAGCGAGTTGTTTACCTTGGGCACTCGCTGTCCAAGGAGGGAAGGCAGCTTACACCAGATCGCATCCAGTCAATTGCTAACATGCCAATACCCAAGACACAAAAGGAGGTACGGGCTTTCATAGGCCTCACTTCATACTGTAGGCAGTGGATCCCTCAGTATGCATTTCTAGCAAAACCACTCATTCAGTTGACAACGCAGGAGGCAGCCACATCGACTGTTCTCCCTTGGACTCAGGAACATACACAAGCTTTTGAAAGCCTAAAGAAAGCTTTATGTCAAGCACCTGTTTTAGCAACACCATGTTACAATAAACAGTTTACACTCTTTGTTACAGAACGCGAAGGTACTGCCTTGTCAGTACTCACACAGGAACAAGCAGGATCACACAAACCATGTGCTTATTTTTCTAGTACATTAGATCCCGTAGCTCAGGCTCTGCCTGCGTGCCTGAAATCAGTGGCAGCAACAGCTTTAGCAATCCGACAAAGCGATGCCATAGTGTTAGGACACCAATTGACAGTACAAGTACCACATGCAGTAGAGGTTCTCTTGAACCGCACATAAACACAACACTTGACTATAGCAAGACTCACCGGTTACGAATTAACATTGTTCCAGCCACACATAGAAATCAGACGTTGTAGTACATTGAATCCTGCCACACTGTTACCAGTAAACGGAACAGACCCACTAGCACATGATTGTATTGAAGTTATCACTATCACGACGAAACCCAGACAAGACTTGATGGACGTCCCATTGTCAGATCCAGACCTGACATTGTATGTAGATGGTTCATGTATGAGAACAAGTACAGGAGAGCTAGTGGCCGCGTATGCAGTCACAACAGACACTGAAGTCATTGAAACAAATTGCATAAATACCTTGTCCGCTCAAGCAGCAGAGCTCATCGCTCTGACACAAGCCTGTATTCAAGCCACAAATAAAAAAGTCAACATATACACTGATTCACGTTATGCATTCGGAGTTGTACATGACTTCGGCGTGCTGTGGCGAGAGAGAGGTTATTTAACTTCTCACGGTGCCCACATTCAGCACGGACCCCTCATTCATGCCTTATTAGATGCAATACATCTACCCACTGCAATATCAATTATGAAATGTAAAGCTCATACGAAAGTTACTGATATCATTTCCCAAGGCAATGATCTAGCTGACAGAACAGCTAAACAGACTGCTCAAACTCACACATCTGACATGACAAAGACAATAGTTCCGACACCAACACATTGCATGACGGTTAAGGATCCCGCTCTTGACGTAATTGACATACAGACACATGCTACACCAGATGAAATAAAGAAATGGACTGAATTAGGAGGGATCCAAACGGATCAAGGATGGATGACGAAGGAAAAATCTGTATGGTTCCTTCCTGATTCTATGGTTCAAGTTATCATTAATACAATACATAGTCCAGCGCACCTAGGAGAAAAAGCTATGCTAGACAGCATTCAACACATTTGGTTCAACAAACATTTACGAGCAGCAGCTAAACAAAAAGTTCGTACCTGTATGATCTGTTGTCAGTTTAACCCAGGTAAAAGCATTCCCGTAGAACAGGGTGGATTTCAGCCTCCTGATCACCCTTTTGAAGTCCTCCAGATGGATTATATCCAGATGGAACGATGTCGAGGATTCAAATATGTTCTTGTAGTTGTCTGTGCTCTTTCCCGTTGGACAGAGGCATACCCGGTTTCAGATTACACTGCCCCGACTACTGCCAAACAGTTGGTTCGAGAATTCTTCCCACGGTACGGTTTACCACGTGTTGTCTACTCAGATAACGGCCAGCCGTTCTCATCCGAACTAATGAAACACGTTTCACTTTTGTTAGGCTATCAGTGGAAATTTCACTGTGTCCGACACCCCGAGGCAGCAGGTCTCGTGGAACGACATAATCAAACTCTGAAAATTAGATTGTCCAAAATATGTAGAGAGAAAGGTGTCGACTGGGTAGAAGCCTTACCAGTTGCACTCTTTTACATGAGAATGGTAGCGCACTCTCGAACAGGGCTATCCCCTTATGAGGTGATCTTTGGCAGACCACCAAATATGTGGGGGACGCCTATACCACGCAAAATAACTGATGTTGACTGTAATATGCTGACAGATTACTTGGCTTCCTTGATGTCTGCACTACAATCTTGTCGTTCACAGGTAGCTGCAGCCTTTCCCGACAACACCGAGGTGAAACCCCATGACGTAGTTCCCGGGGACCTGGTGTTAGTGCGAAACTTTGACCGGAAGACTCAGCTGGATCCTAGGTGGAAATCGCCTCAACTTGTACTGCTCACCACGAGGACAGCCGTGAAGATCGAAGGTCGCAAAGGTTGGATACATTCAAGTCATATCAAGAAATTTCATGGACTACCGTCTGATGTAAACGATACACCTCGCGTGTCTTCACCGATTGACTCAAAGCTTCCTTTGGTTGAACAGAGTGATAAGGAACTATACAAACTAAAACTACGGTCTAATAAGTCAGACAAATTGATTGTTTAAGTCCTCTCCAAGGTGAATCGGTCGAATTTGTCTCTGACATGTATCCCCTAGACCTGAATAGAGAAAGAAACCGAAAGATGCAGTTGAAACAACATGCGTACTGTAAATCACTGCGTAGTCATTGCACAGTGACGTTATTAATTTTGTTTTTCTTAAGTCTTTTAATAATCGCTGCAAGTATATTGTTGCACATATATTATCCTATTTCTAAACATGTTTACAATGTTACTGCTGAACATTCTTTTAGTGAATTACCCCCGCATGAGTTGTCCTATAGATTTGCGCTGCGCAATAACACTTTTATTAGTATGTTACATCATTCCCATCAGATTAGCAATGCTACAAATTGTTGGATATGTGGCCGACTCCCTCCCTATCAGAACTATAAGGGAATTCTGCCTCTCTTTCCATATCCGTTCACACACAATGGCTCCTGTGGAGCATGGTTTAGTTTAATTAATTCCTTCGATTCAACCTCAGTAACTTATCAAGACAATTGGGTATGGGGAAACCTGAACCTAGTTTTACTCAAAGTCTGCTACCCTAACAAGGAGGGACTTCCCAAAAGAACAGGAACTGATCTAGAAAATGAAGTATATGGATTAGGGAATATCACGCTTAATCTCATGATCCTGAATGTTGAATCCGAAGCTGCATCAATTTTGCCCGCTATGTCAGTATTTCCAGTTAAAGGTGAATTATGTGTAAGAAAGAATGGTTCCATACATATGGGCCATAGTAGATGCACCACTGTAATAGAATTCAGTGATCAAGGCAAGTCTACGTTTAGAGCTTCTCGCCATTCCTACTTCGTATGTGGTCAGAGTGCATATATACGTTTGCCTCTAGATTGGGATGGTACCTGCTACATCGGATTCCTTTTGCCACCTGTTTTCCTAGCTCCTCCTGATTATCACAGAAATACTCATTTAGTACACAATAGAGAACGGAGAGATCTCCCAATCGTCGACTACACTGAGACAGCATGGGAAAAATACACAGATTTCAATAAAGGTCTCTTTCCCTATATAGGTACAGTTACCAATAGTAAGCTGATACGTAGATTAACCAGAACCCTTGAAGCAGTAGTGAACGAAACTATTTCCGCCTTAGGCAATTTAACAGAAGAGCAGTCTGCTATGCGGATTGTTGTGCTTCAAAATCGTCTTGTCCTTGACGTCATCCTGGCCGATAGGGGCGGAGCTTGTAGGGTCATCGGATCAAGTTGTTGCATTTTCATACCAGAAAATTCGCCATCTGTATATAAAGCCATAACTCGCCTTCATAAGATTGTAAGCCAGATACACCAGAATCCAGGCACCTGGACTTGGTCCGGTTGGTTTTGGAGTGTATTGTCAGCCTGGGGATGGAGGGTCCTATCCTTCCTAGGTATTGGCTTTCTCATACTATTCAGTTGCTGCTTATGCCTACAATGTGGACCAGCGATTTGTGGTCTGTGTGCCACATCGTGTATTCCACCACCAAGATTTCATTCATCCCGGAAGAAGAAAGAAGAACAAATGATGCTATATGAACAGATCGACGGATTGATGAAGATTGATATCTCCTAAGGGCAAGTAGGGGACAAGGAGGGAATGTGGAAATATGGATTTTTATGATCAATTATGTCCCCTATCTTGGACCCCAACGGTTTCATGTATAAATCACAAGTACATGTATGTTTCCTCCAGTTCCAGTTATGAAGACGCAAACACATGTGCGTCCACCGTCAACATGTCCTCTTTCAGATCCGCCATGAATGGGCCGGATATTCTATTCCTAAGTATGAAAGGCCACCGGTTTTATATGGTTCATTTATCCCATTTTACAGTCCAGGCGAGTAGGCCCTGATTCTGCCATTAAGCCTTTTCCTGCCTTCTGCCTCTGAAAGCTCCAGTCTGAGCTCGCATCTGTATCCATGAACTTTGTCCTACTCCCTGCGCGGCTAACGGTGCCTGACTCGGCCTGTCTGCTTGCCAAGAACTGTATTTCACCTTCGAGATTATCTGCTCCGCTCCCCATCCAATGCATTCCTGTCTAGTAGTTTAAGTAAACATTCTTCCAGCTACCGAGCAAAGGGCCCGGCTTCTCTGTCTTTATGCAAGTAATTCATAGCCCTGTTACTATGGAAGATTTCTGCCCTTACATCTCATGTAGACACTTAGACGCTTGTACACGCACTCACAGTCAGTATAGAATAGATTTTATTCGAGAGACCTTTCCTTTTGGATAACATAGTTCTTTAAACATAGGATGTTAGATATGATTTGGGATTAGGTTGACTTGACCCCCCCAGACTTCTGTCTCCACATGTAGAGCTAAATGTCAAGTCCCCTTCACCCCCTAGTTGCACGTCAATCACACGTCATGCTGCTGCGCGCGCATCTCTGCCAAGTATTTCTGCTGACATTGCGAAATTCTTTCATGGAACCACCCATTTGTGACATCATACCTAATGACGTTCTTTAGTTACGCCTAGTTACACCCATTTTAGTTACGCATGTATGTTTTTATCTCTGTTATCAACTGTTACGCCTCCTGCATCTGTTTCACTGTAATGCCTCTTCTATAAAAATGATTACCTGTCAATAAAGTATTGTCCTTCACTTCCTGAACCTTCGTGGTGATGGAATATGGAGTCCACAATTCGAATTGATTTTGGAATAAAGCCCGTTCCGAACCTCTAATACCACGGATTCTGCCTCTTATTTTACTGAGCTATTATTATAAATTTTCCGCATCAAATTAAGTACCGGTAATTAAATTATTTACCACAACATTGTGTTGATCCCTGAGTTCTGGTATTTCAGGGTGATAGATTGGATGCACCTCCCGCATCGGAAACTGAGTTACAGAGGTAGGGCTCCTCTCAAGCAGTCTACCCCGATAAGCAACCAATTTTGTGACATTACTGAATACTTGACCAGGCGCCATATCAGTAGCAAAAACCAAAGGAAATGATGGACGGAGTGTTGAACATTGCAAGCACTCACCCCCAGTCAACTGATCTGGGTTTAATCCATCACCGTTCTTTAGCCCACTCTGCCACCCCAGTTCAGACATGGCCATATGCAAATCAGTCTGACCATGTGCCTCATGGGAACAGTCCAGCCCGAACTGCCAAGCCATATCTTCCCTGGACCGGAAACAAGCTTCCTAGGACCGGTTTCTGGCATTTCAGCCTATTTTCAGCCAGGCTTGCTTGAATCCAGTTGCAAAGTGACGAAGGGACTCACGTCTGAGCATACCCTGCCAACTTATGGCGAACAAAGCAAAAACCAAAGGAAATGATGGACGGAGTGTTGAACATTGCAAGCACTCACCCCCAGTCATACTGACCATATCAGTAGCGTTTGCATGATCCCTATTGTCATACAAAATCTGCGGTGCCACATCCGTGAAACCCTGCTCCCAGAGACCAATGAATGTAGTCGACATATGCTTAAGGGCACGCTGTTGCACAAAAGGCTCATAATCTTTCATCTTGCTCCACACATTGTCCACACCATAGATTGGATTTTGGGCCCACTGCGCAGCCTAATTGGCCACCACCTGTTTTTCTGCATCTCCTATATCAGATCGGACTAACGTCCGCCACAGGCATTCCCTAAATTTCGTCTGGTCTCTGTCCTTGAACCCACGTAATGGCGTCTCACTATTCTGTAATGTCGGGGATGAAAGAGCACCAGGAGAGTCGCAACCTGGGTGGCAGGCACCAGCGTTGCTGCCGGCTGCGTTGCAAGTGTAAGAGCTGGTGAAAGAGACACCGCGGTGACAGGTGTAGCAAAAGTACTAGCAGTCATAGTTGCCACAGACAGCGAGGGCAAAGAAATTGCCAGGAGGTGCCGTGGCCAAGGCGGTCTGATCAACAATAACAGAAGCAGAAACAGCAGAGACAGAAGAGCCGGGCAACTGAGCCTGTGAGGGGAGAACAGGATATATCCTCTGCGGGGCATATGGGGGTGGGGGTCTACAAACGTATCACCTTCTTCTTGAGTCACATATGATTTATCAATTTGTAGTCGAAATATCCTATCTGCACGTTCAACTCCTATCTCTTGCTTCGCTACATCGTGCGCTACAGCTTTCTAAGTCAATGTTTGCATTCTCCCCTTCCGAGCCTCCTTCTCTGCTTTCATTCGCTTCTGTTTAATCTCCTTTTGCCATGTTCTGAGGGAATCAAACATAGACTTCCTACTTCGCTTAGCAAACAACTTCTCTTGTAAAAAGTTAATTTTCTGCTCATCAATGTGCCCGTTGATGGCCACTGCAATTCGGCATTATCTCTTGAATATCTTTGCAATAGCGTACTAAACATAATAGGGCTAAGGCCATGCTTCACATACATGTCAAAATTTGAAGTGCCTTCCGGAGGCGCTTGCTGACTGTCTTCCAATCGAACATCTGCAGAACAACAACGGCATCTAGAAAAATGAAATTTACTGCACCCAGGCATTTTCAAAAGTAAGCCAAATTCATTAAGTGCCCGGTAAAGTTTTCACAGACACTTTGAACCAAAAGAGGTCCTCAAAACCGCACCATATCCAAAAGTGGTCCTAAAATGGCACCAAATACAAAGGAGTTTCTCAAACCGCGCCAAATACAACCAAACTGGTACCATATCCAAATACAAACCAAAACAAACTCACCTGGTGCACACAGGTCAAAACTAATTTGTTTTCCACTGCCGACTCTGCGGACCAAACGGTCAGATCCAAGGGTTTTGCTGTTCAGGACCCCAGCCGGGATGATCACTGGGCGAGGCACCTCCCGGTCAGACAGACAGTGCAGCTGCGAGTTCAGGAACTCTCTCATACAGGGATCCCGGTCCGCCTGTCCGACCCGACGATGGCCCTGACCTCCCCACCCGACAACAGGTGAGGATGGGTCACCCGATGGGGTCCCTGTTTAGGCGCCAACTGAAGGAAATGACCCAAATAGGGCCACTCAGGTCACTTTTGATCACCTCTCAGCCTTCCATACAAATGAAGAGTAGGTCAGGCAGTAGAGAATTCAAACAAAGCATAGGTTTATTTATATATACTCAAGTGGAGTCCCATCTGCCCAGTCGCTTGAAGTGCTGCAGAGAGGACTGACTTCAGAACACATGGTGATACATTAAGTACTCACTCATGGAACAGGTACAACAGGGCATCAGCAGTATAAGATTCCCTCACACACAGATCAGATATGTCGGAGCATCAGCAGTGCAAGCTTACCTCACAGAACAGATATATCAGGGCATTAGCAGTGCAAGCTTTCTTCTCTCAAAATAGGAACATCATGGCATCAGCAGTGCAAGTTTCACTCACTCACAAAACAGGTACATCAGGGCACCAGCAGTGCACGCTTCCCTCTCACAGAACAGGTACATCAGGGCATCAGCAGTGCATCTTTCCTCACTCACAGAATAGGTGCATCAGCAGTCTAACCTTGCCTCTCAAAGAGCAGGTACCTCACAACATCTATAGTGAAGGCTTCTCTCACTCATAGAATATGTACATCGGGGTATCAGCAGTGCAAGCTTTCTTCACTGACAGAACAGGTAGATCACGTCTTCAGCAATGCAAGCTCCCCTCACTCACAGAAACAGGTACATCAGGGCATCAACAGTGGAAGCTTCCCTGTCACAGAACATTTATATCACGTGAGCAGCAGTAAAAGCTTCCCTGTCTCAGAACAGATATATCAGGGCATCAGCAGTGCAAGCTTCCCTCACTGACAAAATAGGTATGTCACGACATCAGCAATGCAAGCTTCCCTCACTCACAGAACACATACATCAGGGCATCAACAGTGTAAGCTTCGATAAGACAGGACTAGGACACACATGTCGAAAGGCTGCTCGAGAGTTGAATACAGCCGTTCAGTGGGCGGAGTTTTGAGCTGTGCGCGATGTGTTGCAGGCTGCCGAGTGCCGGGTCCCGGGACTGAAAGCTTCTGCTGCACCGCCTTGCCACGTACCTACCCCACACCACCACCAAGGTGCCACCAAGGCAAGCCAGGAGGATAAGGCAGCGACGACCGATCACGGAGAGGCGCGGCTACGGCAGGTGGAGGGCGGGACGACATAGGCTACAGCTGCTGCACCACCTCATCTCACAAAGGCAGCCGGCGTGAGGCCAGTGTGGCTTGCAAATCGGTGAGACCCGCCCCGCCCCCTTATCCCCTCGTCTGCATCATTATACCCCGCAGGGCAGTATTTACAAGGCTGCACTCCACCCCTTCCAGCCAGCATCATACTCTCCCGCACCCTCTAGTATAGCAGGGGGTGGGGTTGGGACGGCGGCAGAGCCGGACTGCCTGAGTCCACCTTGTGGGATTCTACCTGCAGAACACCACGCTACAGCAGCAAGCATAGTCACTGGGCGAACAACTATTGACTCTCACTCACTGAAATGCTGCATTGAAATCCTGCAGGTTGCAGTTTGGAGGATGGATCAACCCAGCTCTAGTCTTTAGATAGCTCCTCAAACAAAATGCTAATTCAGTTCTAAGATCTGAAATAAAGGCAGACCACACAACTGCCCTAATATATGGTGATCTCCAAACGTTGTCACAGGTGACTGGCCCTGTGTATTTTCAGCAGTGGTTTGACCTCGGAGCAGGCGGTGGGCTATCAGACAAACAACCACGCAGTTGGAGGAAACATGGCCGAGGTCAACGCTGAGCCGCGGCAACACCAGGGTTGAGACGACGGCTGCGAGGGGGTACGAGGAGCAACATGGAGCCCTGGAGCAGCCTAAGAGCTGCTCAACGATCAAGCTCTCCTGTCCATCACTCTATACTACTACACCTATTGGGCAAGCCCTTTCAGTCTACTAGGTTCACGGAAGGTACACAAAAGGAGTTACAGAAGCCATAAAGATCCCAATACTAGATCCTCGAGCCTGCAGGGGCTCAGGTTGCAGGCCACACGTCACAGCGTGATTCAAGAGCCCATCCCAAGAGCAGCGCAAACTAAAGTGAAAGCAGCAGGAGGGGCCCCAGTAGCCCGGAAGCACTGCGCAGACCCTGGCAGAAACCTCAGTAAGAGGCCTCAGAAGCCCTTTCCATCAGACGGACCTGGTAGGACCAACTACTTCCAGTAGCAAATAGAGTCCCACCAGACGGCCCACTTAGACGGCTACCTCACCAAATTGAGTGGTTTCGGAGAGATGGAACCCAAAAAAAGGATACTGGCCGCTCAATTACAGCTCCAGATGAAAAGGTCAGTCCGCAATCACCTATATAAAGGGCCACAATAAGCACAACCATGCCTCCGAGTTCCAATCCTTTAGACCGCTCCGCAAAGGGGATCAATGATGCATTTTCTACAAAAAGTGGTAATTCCACCATCACTCAGGGCTGACAAACGGATTGTCTTCAGGACAAAGCATTCCCCGGCTCCGACACCTCTATTTCACAGGCAATTAGCAACACAAGTGCGAGCAGAGAGCCCTCCCAGTGCCCACAAATCCCCAAAAGGAGAACACGCTCTAGTCCAAAGAGTTGAAGAGAGCAGGAAGTCATCACTTCCCTTGCTATGAATGGGTCGCACATTGGCGAGATTACACCTATCTGGAAAATGAAGGTGCTCGTCCCTCAGTCAACAGAAATAATGAGGCAGTACTGCCTAAAGTGGAACACACCCTAGAGACGTGGCACAAATCCATTGGACCAAAAGTCAAGGCCAAGATGGCCGGAAAACCGAGACTCCACCACCAGTCTCAAGCCCCTTCTCACCTACAGGTGGATCAACTTCAGACTCCCCAATGGCAGGTGACCGTACCACTTCCTTTCTTCAAAAATTGGGGCAAAAGATTGAAAGAACCTTGGAGTTAATCCCAATGCTGCTGGGGATATTAGAGCTAGCACTGGACACCCAGCTAGATTGCCATTTATCGAAAGACAACGTCAATGAAGACTCACAATCAATGCCCATAAATGAATCACACAATTCTGTAATTAGAGCATTACTGTGGCAATCGACAAAGATGGAGGTCCGAACAGACCCCTGCAATTGCTAGCACTCCGCCTCGTCAACCTCAGCAGCAGGGAGGAGGATCTGGAAAATAAGATTGCCAGGATCCTTGACGCCAAACTTCGCTCATGCTCTTGCGCGACACTCATTGATAAGTGGGCTTCCCTCCCGCAGGTCTTAGGGGACATAGTAGAGATGGTCAGAGGGAGAAGAGACACGCCAACATCCAGTACCACAGACTGTCGGGCAGCCCCAAGCAACCATCATCTGGCTCTAAGTGAGAAAGAAGTAGCCTCACCAGGCCAGAAGTCAACTGACGGTCCCGAGGCTCGGGAGCCGTGCAAAAGGGCTTGATGTCACTTCCGGCAAACAGAGGGTCAACACAGCAAAAGCGCCTTGACTATAAGAATCAGCAAAGATATAGAAGCCTCAAGCTCAACAGTCAGGCCAGATGCTCTCCTTTCAGCGAGAGCAAAGAAAAAGCTGAGGAAACAACATAAAAACTCAGCAGTGCAAGCTTCACTCACTCACAAAACAGGTACATTTGGGGATCAGGGCATCAACTGTGCAGGCTTCCCTCATACCTAGAACAGGTACATCAAGGCACCAGCAGTGCAGGATTCCCTCTCACGCAAAACAGGTACATCCGGGCATCAGCAGTGCAAGCTTTCCTCACTCACAGAACAGGTACATCACGTTATCATCAGTGCAAGCTTCCCTCATTCAAAGAGCAGGTACATCAGGACATCAGCACTGCAGGCTTACCTCACTCACAGAATATGTACATAAAGGCATCAGCAATCTAAGTTTGCCTCTCAAAGAACAGTTACCTCAGTGCATCTACAGTGCAGGCATCCCTCAATCAATAGTATAGGTACATCAGGACATCTGCAGTGCCAGCTTCCCTCACCCACTGAGCAGGTAAATCAGGGCATCAGCAGTGAAAGCTTCCTTCACTCACAGAACAGGCGCCTCAGAGCATCATCAGTGCAAGCTTCTGTCACTCGCAAAACATGAGCATAAGGGCATCAGCAGTGCAAGCTACCCTCTCCCAGAACAGGTACATCATGGTAACAGCAGTACAAGCTTCTCTCTCACAGAACAGGCACATCAGGTCATCAACAATGGAGGCATCCCTCACTTATAGAATAGGTACACCAGGGTATCGGCAGTGCAAGCAGTCAGCACTCACAGAACAGGTACATCAGGGCTCAGCAGTGTACTCTTTCCTTAGTCATAGAATAGGTATTTCAGGGTATCAGCAGTGCAAGCTTTCCTCATACACAGAATAGGTACATGATATGATATGATGTGCATTTGTAAAGCGCAATTGCTGCCCGGAGGCGTCCAAGCGCTAAGAATACTCTTCATCCGTACAGTGGCCCAAACAGGGAGAGAAGGGGACTTAGACTGGATGAAATAAAAAGGTTTTCAGCTGTTTACGGAAGGACGTAAGGTTAGAGTTGGCTCTGAGATGCAACGGGAGGGCGTTCCAGGCTCTGGCAGCATTATGGGAAAAAGCTCTGCCTCCCGCTCTAGCTCTTTTAATTCTGGGGGCTGTTGCCAGAAAAATCTGACTAGAGCGCAGGCTTCTACTAGGCATATAATGAGAAATTAGGTCCCGCGTGATACTTGGGCCGGTGTTCCAGAAGGCCTGGTGAGCTATGCACATAGCTTTAAACATAACTCTCTGGCGCACCGGTAGCCAGTGTAGGGACACCAGTCCAGACCTCACTGACTCTCTCCGGGGAAGGTCGAGTAAAATGCGTGCTGCACAATTCTGCACTATCTGAAGCCTTCTTAAAGTGGATTCAGGAGCGCCAAGATAGAGTGCATTGTTAAAATCAAGGCGTGACTGAATTAAGCCTTGTACGGCCACTTGTTTAGCTTCTAAGGGGAGGAGAGGAAGAATTTTTTTTAACATCCTCATAATGGCAAAACAGGTGGCTGAGAGTTTTATGGATTGAACGTTGAAGGACAGGGATCTATCCAACCAGACTCCAAGACTCTTAATACTGTTTTTAGGAGCAGGGGGGGGGGGTCCCAGACTTGACGGCCACATGGAAGGATGGAGACTAAGATTTGGAGGGCCTAGGAGCATAAGCTCAGTTTTGTCCCCATTCAATTTTAAGCACGATAGGGACATCCAGGTCTTCACTTCCTCCAGGCAGTCTCTGAGCCCACCCGGAGCAGATGGATTAGCTGCCTGTGTCATAGAGACCACCAGTTGCGTGTCGTCCGCATAGGAGATGATCTTAATTCCAAATGGGCGGACGACATCAGCCAGCGGCCTCATGTATAAATTGAAGAGTGCAGGGCTCAACGACGAGCCCTGAGGAACTCCGCAATTAAGAGGTTTGCTGGAAGAAACAGACTCGCCTTCAAACACGCGAAAAGATCTGTCCTCTAAGAAGGACTGAAACCAAGACCAGGCTTTTTCCTTTATCCCGGCCTGAGAAAGACGGTCCAGCAGAGTGTCATGGCTGACCGTATCGAAGGCTGCGCTGAGGTCAAGAAGGATCACTGCCACTGATCCTCCTTGATCCAGGATTTTTCTGGCTTCCTCTGTGACCATGAGGAGGGCGGTTTCCGTGCCGTGTTTTGGTCTAAAGCCTGTCTGGGTAGGGTCCAGTAAGTGGTGCTCTTCCAGGAAACTTATCAGTTGAAGGTTTATGTGTTTCTCCAGGATTTTACTGATCCATGGGAGCAGGGAAATGGGGCGGTAATTACTAAGGTTGGTAGGGTCCAGATTAGGCTTTTTCAGTAAAGTTCTCACCATGGCCTGCTTCCATGCCGTCGGGACCGTTGCAGAGAAGATGGAGGAATTTAGGACCTCCCTAATAATGGGTAGGGTGGTCTGTGAGGCTGCCGTTATTATATTTGGAGGGGCTGGGTCATCCGGAGAACCGGATTTTACTTTTTGTGCTAAGGAGCCAAGAGTGACGAGATCCAAAGGAAGGAAGTGAGGGAGCGTGGGAGGCTGTTGGCTGAAGGGGGAGGTCACGGGTTGGAGTGAAGGGGAATGGTTTTTCGGGGGAAAAGTAGAGTAAATAGAGCTTATCTTGTGATGAAAAAAATCGGCAATGTTGTTACAGTGGGTAATGGACTTGTCCGCCTGCGAGCTGGGGGGCTGTTTAGTGAGATTTTTAATGATATGAAAAATTTCCTTAGGTTTAGATGTGGCCTGCAGAATTTGCGAGGAGAAGTATAAGGATTGTGCAGCTTTAATCAGTGTTTTGTATTCACTGATAGCTTTCCGATAAAGGGTTTTGTTATCCCTGGAGAAATCGGATCGCCAACGCCTTTCGGATTTTCTACAGAGACGTTTCTTGTCTCTAAGAGTCTCGGTGTACCAAGGGGCGGTTTTGTGGGAACGCTTAAGCATAATTTTCTTTTTAGGCAAAACAGCGTCCAGAGATTGAGTGATCCAATTGGCATAGGCCTGATTAGCTATGCCGGGATTGTCAGTGCTCATAGGTGGATTCTCAGCGAGTTTGCTGGTCCACTTGTCAACTGCTAGGCGAGACCAGGCTCTCGTAAGTCTCGTGATAGGAGTTGAGTCGGGGGTTTTAAACACAGGCCAATTAATGGGGATCAAAAAATGATCCGTCCAGGGCAGGGGGATGGGTGGACTGGTTGAAAGATCAGGGCAGTTGCTAAAAACCGGGTCCAGCAGATGGCCCATCGCGTGGGTTGCAGAGGAGACCCGTTGGTAGAGTTGCAAAGCTGCTAGATCCTCTGCTAGGGTCAAAGCTATGTGATCTGACGATGACTCAAAGTGGAAATTAAAGTCCCCTAGCAAAATAAAGTTGGATGAGGTATTGAGTTGTTCAGCCACAGTGGGTGGTAAACTCACATGGAACTGTTTCGAAGGACCAGGAGGGCGATAAACAAGAGTGCCGGAGAGGCAGTTATTTGGTGATAGTTCCATAGTGAAGGTGAGACTTTCACAATCCATGATGGTTTCGGACGCCACTCGACAGTGGAGATGTTCTTTGTAAATTATCGCCACGCCTCCTCCTCTCCCTTTAGGTCGATCTTGGCGGGAGATTTGGAAGCCTGTTGGGAGGGCTTCTACGACTGCTGAATCGGCCTCAGGGGATAGCCAGGTTTCTGTAAGGAACAGAATGTCTGGTGTAAGTTCCTCTAATAAAAGTGCGATTTCAGCCGTATGTTTGGGAAGAGAACGGCAATTTAGTAAAAACATACGGAAATCGTGTAGCAGGCCCATAGTTGATTTGGGTTTGAAAGGATGGTTGCAATCAGGGCAGATAGGCGGGAGGGAGTCGGCTTGAAAGCTGTGTCCACTACAGTTGCTGTTATATGGCCTGAGGTTGTGGAGGGTTTCACTACTATAATGTATGTGTTCTGAGGGCTGGGTGACAAAAGGGGTGGCCCTAGGCCCTGACTCGGCGCGGACGAGCGCAGACGAGCTTGCCTTATGCGCGCCTTCGGCGCGCATTCGTCACGCCCGCTGCGCTCGTCCGCTGCGCCTCCGGTGCGTACACATTGTTATAGGACAGGAAGAGGGCGTGGCCTCGAGGGGGGCGTGTCCCTCGCTCTAGCGTGGACGATGGCGCCTGCAAGACTCCTGCAAGCTGTCCCTCTCAGCGCAAGGTCCGCCGCTGGGGGAAATGTCAAGCAGGGAGGCAGAGAAGCGAATAGCAGGTAAAACAACACATTTACAAGTTTAAAATACTGTTGTGCAAATGAGCAAGCTATCTCCCGGCTGAGCCTCAGGAGAGAAGGAATATTCTGCCGCGCTCGAGTTCAGGGCTCGATTTAAGCCTAACGAGGGGGCGTGGCCTCGAGGGGGGCGTGTCCCTCGCTCTAGCGTGGACGATGGCGCCTGCAAGACTCCTGCAAGGCAACATCAGTGCAAGCTTAGGTCACTCAGAAAATAGGGACATCAGGGCATCAGCAGTGGACGCTTCCCGCTCTTAGAACAGATACATCAGGGCATCAGCAGTGCAGGCTTCCCTTACTCACAGATCATGTACATCAGGGCATCAGCAGTGCAGGCTTCCCTTACTCACATAACAGGTACATCAAGGCATCAGCAGTGCATGCTTCCCTTACTCACAGATCAGGTACATCAGGGCATCAGCAGTGCAAGCTTCCCTTACTCACTGATCAGGACATCAGCAATGCAAGCTTCCCTTACTCACAGATCAGGTACATTAGGGCATCAGCTGTGCATGCTTACCTTACTCACAGAACAGGTACAGCAGGGCATCAACAGTGCAAGCTTCCCTTACTCACAGATCAGGTACATCAGGGCATCAGCAGTGCAGGCTTCCCTTACTCACAGAACAGGTACATCAGGGCATCAGCAGTGCAGGCTTCCCTTACTCACAGAACAGGTACATCAGGGCATCAGCAGTGCAGGCTTCCCTTAACCACAAAATGAGTACATCAGGGTTTCAGCAGTCTGAACATGCTTCTCACAGAGTAGGTACATAAGGGCATCAGAAGTGCAAGCCTACCTCACTCACAGAATAGGTATATTAGGGCAACCTCAGTGGAAGCTTCGGTCACTCACAAAACAGGTACAACAGGGCATCATCAGTGCAAGCTTTCCTCTCTAAGAATAGGTACCTCATGGTAGCAACAGTGGAAGCTCCCCTCACTCACACAACAGGTAAATCACGGTAGCAGCAGTAGAAGCGTCCCACTCTTAGAACAGGTACAGCAGAGCATCAGCAGTGCAGGCTTCCCTTACTCACAAAATAGGTACATCAGGATGTCAGCAGTCTGAGCTTGCTTCTCACAGAGCAGGTACATCAGGGCATGAGCAATGCAGGCTTCCCTCACTCACAAAATAGGTACATTAGGTAATCAGCAGTCCAAGCTTGCCTCTTATGGAACAGGTAGATCAGGGCATCAACAGAGCACTCACTCACAGAGTGAGTGAGTGCTTCACTCACTCACAGAACAGGAACATCTGGGGATCAGCGTCAAAGATTGTCTCTCACAGAACAGGTAAATCAGGGCATCAACAGTGCAGGCTTCCCTCACTCACAGAACAAGTACACCAGGGCTTGAGCAGTGCAAGCTTCCCTCAATCAAAGAACAGGAACATCAGGGCATTAGCAGTGCAACCTTCCCTCTAACAGAACAAGTAGATCAAGGTAGCAGCAGTAGAAGTTTTCCTCTCTTAGAACAGGTACATCAGGGCATCAGTAGTAAAAGCTTCCCTCAAACACAGAACAGGGACATCAGGGTATCAGCAGTGCAAGCTTTCCTCAAACAAAAACAGTGGCATCAGTGTATCAGCAGTGCAAGCTTCCCTCACTCACAGAACAGGTACATCAGGGAATCAGCAGTGCAAGCCCCCTCTAAGAGAACTGGTACATCATGGTAGCGGCAGTGCAAGCTTTCCTCTCTCAGAATAGGTACATCATAACATCAGGAGTGCAAGCTTCCCTCTCTCACAGAACAGGTATACGGAGCATCAGCAGTGCACTCTTTTCTCACACTCAGAACAGGTACATTAGGGCATCATCGGTGCAAGCTTACCTCATAGAAAAGGCACATCAGGGCATGAGCAATGCAAGCTTCCCTCTCACAGAACAGGTTCAGCACGTAACAGCAGTACAAGCCTCCCTCTCTTAGAATATCTACATCAGGGCACCAGCAGTCCAAGCTTCCCTACCAATAGAGCAGGTACAACAGGTCGTCAGCAGTGCAGGCTTCCATCACTCACAGTATAGGTACATCAGGCTATCAGTAGTGCAAGCTTTCCTCATATGCAGAACAGGCACATGTGGGCATCAGCAGTGCAAGCTTCCATCAGTGACGGAACGGGTACATCAGGTCATCAGCAGTGTAAGCTTCCTTCACTCACAGAACAGGTACATCAGGGCATCTTCAATGCTAGCTTCCCTCAAGGACAGAGCAGGTACATTAGGGCATCAGCAGTGCAAGGGTCCTTCACTCACAGAACAGGTATATCAGGGCATCAGCAGCGTAAGCTTACCTCACACACAGAACAGGTACACCAGGGCATTATCAGTGCAAGCTTCCTTAACTCACAGACCAGTACCTCAGGGCATCAGAAGTGCAAGCGTCCCTCACCCACAGAACAATTACATTAGGGCATCAGCAGTGCAAACTTCCCTCTCACAGAACAGGTACAACTGGGCATCAATAATGCAGGATTCCCTCACTTATACAATACATACATCAGGGTGTCAGCGGTGCAAGCTTCTCCCATACACAGAACAGGTACATCAGGGCGTCAGCAGTGCAAGCATTCATGACTCACAGAGCAGGTATATCAGGGCATCAGCAGTGCAAGCTTCACTAACTCACAGAACAGGTACATCACGACATCAGCAATCTAATATTGCCCCTCACATATCAGGTACATTAGGGCATCTGCAGTGCAGGCTTCTCTCACTCACAGAATAGATACATCAGGATATTAGCAGTGCAAGGTTCCCTCACACGCAGAACAGGTACATCAGGGCATCAGCAGTGCAAGCTTCCGTCACTCACAGAACAGGTACATATCACCATCATCAGTGACAACTTTACTCACTCATAGAATTGGTACATCAGGGTACCAGCAGTGCAAGCTTCACTCATATGCAGAACAGGTACAATAGGGCATCAACAGTGCAAGCTTTCCTCACTCACAGAGCAGGTCCATCAGGGCTTCAGCAGTGCAGGCTTCCCTCACACACAGAACATGTACATTAGGGTATCAGCAGTGCAAGCTGCACTCATACACAGAACAGGTACATCAGGGCATCAAACACTGTAAGCTTTCCTCATATGCAGAACAGGTGCATTAGGGCATCAGCAGTTCAAGCTTCCCTCACTAAGAATAGGTACAGCAGGGCATCAGCATTGCAGGCTTCCTTCATATACAGAGCAGGTACCGCATGGCATCAACAGTGCAAGCTTTCCTCTCTCTGAAATTTACATCAGGGTATCAGCAGTACAAGCTTCCCTCACTCACAGAACAGGTACATCAGGGCATCAGCAGTGCAAGCTTTCCTCTCTCTGAAATTTACATCAGGGTATCAGCAGTAGAAGGTTCCCTCACTCACAGAACATGTACATCAGGGCATCAGCAGTGCAAGCTTCACTAATCATAGAACAGGTACATCATGACATCAGCAATCTAATATTGCCCCTCACAGAATAGGTGCATTAGGGCATCTACAGTGCAGGCTTCTCTCACTCACAGAATAGGTACATCAGGATATTAGCAGTGCAAGGTTCCCTCACACGCAGAACAGGTACATCAGGGCATCAGCAGTGCAAGCTTCCGTCACTCACAGAACAGGTACATTTCACCATCATCAGTGACAACTTTACTCACTCATAGAATTGGTACATCAGGGCACCAGCAGTGCAAGCTTCACTCATACGCAGAACAGGTACAATAGGGCATCAACAGTGCAAGCTTTCCTCACTCACAGAGCAGGTCCATCAGGGCTTCAGCAGTGCAGGCTTCCCTCACAGACAGAACAGGTACATCAGGGTATCAGCAGTGCAAGCTGCACTCATACGCAGAACAGGTACATCAGGGCATCAAACACTGTAAGCTTTCCTCATATGCAGAACAGGTGCATTAGGGCATCAGCAGTTCAAGCTTCCCTCACTAAGAATAGGTACAGCAGGGCATCAGCATTGCAGGCTTCCTTCATATACAGAGCAGGTACCGCATGGCATCAGCAGTGCAAGCTTTCCTCTCTCTGAAATTTACATCAGGGTATCAGCAGTACATGCTTCCCTCACTCACAGAACAGGTACATCAGGGCATAAGCAGTGCAAGCTTTCCTCTCTCTGAAATTTACATCAGCGTATCAGCAGTACAAGCTTCCCTCCCTCACAGAACAGGCACATCCGGTCATCAGCAGAGCAAGCTTCCCTCACTCACAGAACAGGTACATATCACCATCATCAGTGAAAGCTGTACTCACTCAAAGACCAGGTACATCAGGGCCCCATCAGTGCAAGCTTCCCTCTCACAGAACAAGCACATCAGGGCATCAGCAGTGCAAGCTTCCCTCAAACACAGAATAGGGACATAAGGGCTTCAGCAGTGCAAGCTTCCCTCAAAAAAAGGACAGGGCCTTCAGGGCATCAGCAATGCGAGCTTCCCTCACTCACAGAAGCGGTACATGAGGGCATCAGCAGTGCATGCTTCCCTCTCACAGAACAGGTACATCATGGTAGCAGCAGTACAAGATCTCTCTTTCGGAACAGGTGCAGCAGGGCATCAGAAGTGCACACTTCCCTTACTCACAAAATAGGTACATCAGAGCGTCAGCAGTCTGAGTTTGCTTCTCATAGAGCAAGTACATCAGGGCATCAGAAGTGCACACTTCCCTCATACACAGAACAGGTAAATCAGAGCATCAACAATGCAAGCTTCCCTCACTCATAGAATTGGTACATCAGGGTACCAGCAGTGCAAGCTTCACTCATGCGCAGAACAGGTACATCAGGGCATCAACAGTGCAAGCTGTCCTCACTCACAGAGCAGGTACATCAGGGCTCCAGCAGTGCAGACTTCCCTCACAGACAGAACAGGTACATCGGGGCATCAGCAGTGCAGGCTTTTATGACTCAAAGAGCAGGTACATCAGGGCTTCAGCATTGCAGGCTTCTCTCACACATAGAACAGGTACATCAGGGCATCAGCAGTGCAAGCGTCACTCACTCACAGAACATGTACATCAAGACATCAGCAGTCTAAACTTGTCCCTCACACAGCAGTTACATCAGGGCATCAGCAGTACAGGCTTCTCTCACTCACAGAACAGGTGCATCTGGGGATCAGCATCTTAGCTTGTCTCTCACAGAACAGGTAACTTAGGGCATTAACAGTGCAGGCTTCCCTCCCTCATGGAATAGGTTCATCGGGTTATCAGCAGTGCAGAGTTCCATCACAAGCAGAACAGGTACATCAGGGCATCAGCAGTGCGAGCTTCCCTCACTCACAGAAGAGGTGCATCCAGTCATCAGCAGACCAAGTTTTTCTCACTTATGGAATAGGTACATATCGCCATCATCAGTGCAAGCTTTCCTCACTCAAAGACCAGGTACATCAGGGCACCAGCAGAGTAAGCTTCCCTCTCAGAGGACAGGTAAATCATAGTTGCACCAGTAGAAGCTTCCCTCTCTTAGTACAGGTAAATCATGGCATCAGCAGTGCAAGCTTCCCTCAAACACAGAACAGGGACACCAGGGCATCAGCAGTTCAAGCTTCCCCTCAAACACAGGACAGGGAATTCATGGCATCAGCAGTGCAAGCTTCCCTCACTTACAGAACAGGTACATCAGGGCATCAGCAGTGCAAGCTTCCCTCTCACAGAACAAGTCTATCATGGTAGCAGCAGTACATGCTTTCCTCTTTCGGAACAGGTACAGTAGGGCATCAGAAGTGCATGCTTCTCTTACTCACAAAATAGGTACCTCAGGGTGTCAGCAGTCTGAATTTGCTTATCAAAGAGCAGGTATATCATGGCATCAGCAGTGCAGGCTTCCCTCACTCATAGAATAGGTACATCAGGGTATCAGTAGTGCAAGCTGCACTCATACGCAGAACAGGTACATCAGGGCATCAAACACTGCAAGCTTTCCTCATACGCAGAACAGGTGCATTAGGGCATCAGCAGTGCAAGCTTCCCTCACTAAGAATAGGTACAGCAGGGCATCAGCATTGCAGGGTTCCTTCATATACAGAACAGGTACCGCATGGCATCAGCAGTGCAAACTTTCCTCTCTAAGAAAAGTTACATCAGGGCATCAGCAATAGAAGCTTCCCTCACTCACAGAACAGGTATGTCAGAGCATCAGCAGTGTTAGCTTTCTTCACACACAGAACAGGTGCATCAGAACATCATCAGTGCAAGCTTACCTCATAGGATAGGTACATCAGGACATCAGCAGTGCAATCTTTCCTCACACATAGAAAAGGTACATCAGCAGTGTAAGCTTCCTTCACTCACAAAACAGGTGCATCAGGGCATCAGTAGTGCAAGCTTCCCTTTCGGAGAACAGGTACATCATGGTAGATGTTGTACAAGCTTCCCTCTCACAGAGCAGGTACACCAGGACATCAGCAGTGCAGGCTTTCCTCACTAACAAAATGTATACATCAGGGCGTCAGCAGCCTAAGCTTACCTCTCAAACACAGGTAACTCATGGCATAAATAGTGCAGGCTTCCCTCACTCATAGTATAGGTACACCAAGGTATCAGCAGTGCAAGCTTTCTTCCTGACAGAATAGGTAGGTCAAGTCATCAGCAACGCAAGCTTCCCTCAGTCACAGAACAGGTACATCAGGGCATCAGAAGTCTAAGCTTGCCTCTCACAGAACATGTATATCACGTGAGCAGCAGTAAAATCTTCCCTGTCTCAGAACAGGTACATCAGGGCATCAGCAGTGCAGGGTTCCCTCACTCACATAATATATACATCAGGGCACCAGCAGTGCACACTTTCCTCTCACAGAACAGGTACTTCATGATAACAGAAGTACAAGCTTCCCTCACTCACAGAACAGGTACATAGGGGCATCATCAGTGCTAGCTTCTCCCACTCACAGAGCAGGTACATCAGTACATCAGCAATGCAAGCTTCCCTCACTCACTGAACAGGTACATCAGGGCATCAGCAATGCAAGCTTCTCTCACTCACAGAACAGGTGCATCCGGTCATCAGCAGACCAAGTATCCCTACTCACAGAACAGGTACATATCACCATCATCAGTGAAAGATTTACTCACTCAAAGACCAGGTGCATCAGGGTGCCAGCAGTGCAAGCTTCCCTCTCACAGAACAGGCACATCACGGCATCAGCAGTGCAATCTTCCCTCAAACACAGAACAGGGACATAAGGGCTTTAGCAGTGCAAGGTTCCCTCAAAAAAGGACAGGGACTTCAGGGCATCAGCAGTGCAAGCTTCCCTCTCACAGAACAGGTCCATCACTGTAGCAGCAGTACAAGCTTCCCTCTTTAGGAACAGGATCATCAGGGCATCAGAAGTGCACGCTTCCGTTACTCACAAAATAGGTACATCAGAGCGTCAGCAGTCTGAGTTTGCTTCTCACAGAGCAGGTACATCAGGGCATTAGAAGTTCAGACTTCCCTCATACACAGAACAGGTAAATCAGAGCATCAACAATGCAAGCTTCCCTCACTCATAGAATAGGTATATCAGAGTATCAGCAGTGCGAGCTTCTCTCACTCACAGAACAGGTGCATCCACTCATCAGCAGACCAAGTTTCCCTCACTTACGGAACAGGTACATATCACCATCATCAGTGCAAGCGTTCCTCACTCAAAGACCAGGTACAACAGGGCACCAGCAGAGTAAGCTTCCCTCTCACAGAACAGGTAAATCATGGTATTATCAGTAGAAGCTCCCCTCTCTTAGAACTGATCCATCATGGTAGCAGCAGTGCAAGCTTCCTTCAAACACAGAACAGGGACATCAGGGCATCAGCAGTGCATGCTTTCCCTCAAACACAGGACAGGGAATTCCTGGCATCAGCAGTGCAAGCTTCCCTCACTTACAGAACAGGTACATCAGGGCATCAGCAGTGCAAGCTTCCCTCTCACAGAACAGGTCTATCAAGGTAGCAGCAGTTCCAAGCTTTCCTCTTTCAGAACAGGTATAGCAAGGCATCAGATGTGCACATTTCCATTACTCACAAAATAGGTACATCAGGTCTTCAGCAGTCTGAATTTGCTTATCACAGAGCAGGTATATCAGGGCATCAGCAGTGCAGGCTTCCCTCACTCATAGAATAGTTATATCAGGGTTTCAGCAGTGCAAGCTGCACTCATACGCAGAACAGGTACATCAGGGCATCAAATACTGCAAGCTCTCCTCATACGCAGAACAGGTGCATTAGGGCATCAGCAGTGCAAGCTTCTCTCACTAAGAATAGGTACAGCAGGGCATCAGCATTGCAGGCTTCCTTCATGTACAGAACAGGTACCCCAAGGCATCAGCAGTGCAAGCTTTCCTCTCCCAGAATAGTTAAACCAGGGCATCAGCAGTACAAGCTTCCCTCATTCACATAACAGGTGCATCAGAACATCATCAGTGCAAGCTTACCTCATAGAGTAGGTACATCAGGACATTAGCAGTGCAATCTTTCCTCACACATAGAACAGGTACATCAGCAGTGCAAGCTTCCCTCACTCACAAAACAGGTGCATCAGGGCATCAGTAGTGCAAGCTTCCCTTTCGGAGAACAGGTGAATAAATGAATGAATGAATGAAAAGACATTTGTAGAGCGCATGGCTACCCGGGAGTGTCCCAGCGCTATAGATATAATCAAGAGCAGGTGCAGACTAAGGAAATAGCAGAGTCTTCAATCTTTTGCGAAAGGCCATGTGATTGGGAATAGTGCGAAGATGGAGTGGGAGGGAGTTCCAGAGCTTGGAGGCATTGTAGGAGAAAAGCCGTCCCCCGCTTCTGGACCTTTTTATTCTGGGGACTTTTGCGAGATGAAGATTGTCGGTTCTCAGTTCCCTATTGGATTTATGGAGACTGATGAGGGATGGATTAATGGGAGGGCCCGTCCCTAGCAGTGTTTTGTGCGCAATGCACAGAGATTTGAATTTGATGCGTTCCATCACGGGGAGCCAATGAAGGGATTGGATTGAGGGCTTGGCTGATTGCCTAGTCGAGGATCCCGTAAGTAATCTGGCTGCACAGTTCTGGACTAATTGAAGTTTAGAAATCACAGATGCAGAGGAGCCCAAATAAAGGGCGTTCCCATAGTCCAGCCGTGAAAGAATGAGGGACTGTACCATGACTTTTTTTGCAGGGGAGGGCAGGAGGGGAAGAATTTTGCAAGCCATTCTAAGCAACCAGAAGCAGGTGGCTGCGGTCTTCCTGGCCTGTGTCCTAAAGCGCAGGTCCTGATCTAACCAGATACCCAGACTCTTGATCTCGGTTTTGGGGGAGGGAGGGGGACCCATGCTAGAAGGCCACACAAGGTGGGACGGGAAGCAACGCGGGTTCCCTAGTACCATAATCTCCGTTTTCCCCCATTTAATTTGAGCTGGGATAGGTCCATCCATTTGGAATTTTCTTCCAAGCAGGAGTGGAGTTTATTAGCGTTGGGATTAAGGGCCACCACTAGTTGTGTGTCATCCGCATAAGTCACTATGTTGATTCCTGAGGGGGCTACGATGTCAGCCAGGGGGGACATGTATACATTGAAAAGTGTCGAGCTGAGTGAGGAGCCCTGTGGGACCCCGCTAGGTAGAGGCACTGGAAGGGACAGAATGTTTTCCTCAAAGACCTGAATAGATCTTCCTTCCAAGAAGGAACGGAGCCATTGTAAGACGGTGCCCGTGACACCAACTTTCCTTAGGCGCTGGATAAGAGTTGAATGGTTTACGGTATCAAATGCCGCACTGGGTCCCTGGGAGAGCCACTCTTTATAGAAGCTCAAAGAGCCACAAGAGTTTCCAGGGACAGAGGGGGGAAGGATTCAAGGATGGGCATAGTATTAGATAAGGCCGACTTGATGGGCAGCTCTGGGACAGTATTCCTCTGTGGAAGGGATTTAACGATTGTTTTAACCTTATCATGGAAGAATTGCGCTAATTTATTGCAGCGTTGCCCAGTGGGGTCTAAGGTCATACGAGGAGCAGGAAGTTTAAGGAGTTTATTAATTATGGCGAAGGTTTCCTTGGGCGAATTCTGGGCTTTTAGAATCCTTTCTTCGTAGTAGGATGATTGAGCTTTTTTAATCTCAGCTTTATACTTGCGGATAGTTGATCTATATTCAGTTTTGTTTGAAGGGAGGAAATCTTTCCTCCATTGTCTTTCCTTGATTTTGCATTGTTGTTTAAGGATACGAAGGTTAGGGGTGAACCAGGGAGAGTTGTGGGGTCCTTCTGTCTTTTTGAGTTTTGTTTTGGGAAGGACTAGGTCCAATGATCGGTCTATCCAGTTGTTAAAATCATTATTAGCTATAGTAGGACAGGGATTGGGCTTGGGTTTAGTTTGTTCCAGCATTTGGATCCACTCCTCTAGGGGAAGTTTAGACCAACGGCGACCGAGTGTCCAGGAGGACAGTGTGGGGGTTTTAGTATTCGGCGGGGACCAGAGGAGGTCAATCAGTGAGTGGTCTGTCCATGGAAGAGGAGAGGGATCTGACCCCTGCAGGTTTCCTAAACTAGAGAACACCTGGTCTAAGAGGTGGCCTTTTACATGAGTGGCAAGTGTGATTCTGGGAATTAGTTGGAGCATTGTGAGATCCTTGGTAAGTTCGGTTGCATTGGCGGCAGATTAAGCATCACATTGTAGATTGAAATCACCGAGTACTGTCAGGTTGGGTGAAGAGCTTGCGAGATTAGATGCAACCTCTAGGATGGATTGGTAGAAAGAACCTAGCGGACCAGGGGGACGATAAACAAGAATACCCGAGAAGGATATGAGAGGTGAAAATTCTATGATAAAATGAGCGTTCTCACAGTCAGAGACTGGATTTCCGAGCAGGCGGCAGGTGTATTTGTCATTGTGTATAACTGCTATCCCTCCACCCCTTCCTGTTAAACGGTCTGCTCTTTGAATGGCAAATCCTTGGGGGAGGGTTTGAATGATATCAGGTTCCGAGCTGGTGTTCAGCCAAGTTTCCGTCAGGAATAGAGCGTCTGGAGTTAGGGACGAGTAATGATACTGCCAAGATGGAACAGATGCAGGGGTTCCGGCCCCGGGGCCCTGTCGGCGCGGACGGGCGCAGATGGGCTTGCCTTAGGCACGCCAGCGGCGCGCCCGCTGCGCGCGTCCGCTGTGCAGCGGGCGCCGCAGGTACATCATGGTAGATGCTGTATAAGCTACCCTTGCACAGAGCAGGTACACCAGGACATCAGCAGTGCAGGCTTCCCTCACTAACAAAATGTATACATCAGGGCATCAGCAGGCTAAGCTTACCTCTCAAAGAACAGGTACCTCACGGCATGAATAGTACAGCTTCCCTCACTCATAGTATAGGTACATCAGGGTATTAGCAGTGCAAGCTTTCTTCCTGACAGAATAGGGAGGTCAAGTCATCAGCAATGCAAGCTGCCCTCAGTCACAGAACAGGCACACCAGTACATCAGCTATGCAAGCTTCCCTCACTCACTGAACAGATACATCAGGGCATCAGCAATGCAAGCTTCCCTCACTCAATGAACAGATTTATCAGGGCATAAACAGTGCAAGCTTCCCTCTCACAGAAAAGGTATATCATGGTAACAGCAGTACAAGCTTCCCTCTCTCAGAACAATTACATCAGGGAATCAAGGCATCAGCAGTTCAAGCTTCCCTCACTGAGAGAACAGGCACATCAGGTCATCAGCAGTGCAAGCTTCCCTCACTCACTGAACAGGTAGATCAGGGCATCATCAGTGCTAGCTTCTCCCACTCACAGAGCAAGTACATCAGGCCATCAGCAATGCAAGCTTCCCTCACTCACTGAACAGGTACATCAGGGCATAAACAGTGCAGGCTTCCCTCTCACAGAACATCATGGTAGCAGTAGTAAAAGCAGTAGTAAAAGCTTCCCTCTCTCAGAACAGTTACATCAGGGCATCAAGGCATCAGCATTGCAAGCTCCCCTCACTCACAGAATAGATACATCAGGCCGTCAGCAGTCTGACCTTGCCTCTCACAGAGCACGCACATTAGGAGATCAGCAGTGCAGGCTTCGCTCACTCACAAAGTAGGTACATCTGGTGATCATCGTCTAAGCTTGTCTCTCATAGAACAGATACATCATGTCATCATCAGCAGAAGTTTCCCTCACTCAAAGAACAGGTACATCAGCGAATCAGCATTGCAAGCTTCCCTCTCACAGAACAAGTAAATCAAGGTAGCAGCAGTAGAAGCTTCCCTCTCTCAGTACAGGTATAGCAGGTCATCAGCAGTGCAAGCTTTCCTCACTCACAGAATAGTTACATCAGGGCATCAGCAGTGCAAGCTTTCCTCAAACAAAGAAGAGGGGCATCAAAGTATCAGCAGTGCAAGCTTTCCTCACTCACAGAATAGTTACATCAGGGCATCAGCAGTGCAAGCTTTCCTCAAACATGAACAGGGGCATCAAGGTATCAGCAGTGCAAGCTTTCCTCACTCACAGAACAGATACATGCCTCTTACGGAGCAGGTACATTTGGGCATCAACAGGGGCAGGCTTCCCTTACTCAGAGAATAGGTACATCAGGGTATCCGCACTGCAACCTTTCTTCATATGCAGACCAGGTACATCAGGGCATCAACAGTGCAAGCTTCCCTCTCACAGAATAGGTACATCAGGGCGTCAGCAGTGCAAACTTCCCTCACTCACAGAATAGGTAGATCATGGCATCGGCAGTGCAAGCTTCCCTCACTCACAGAATAGGTAGATCAGGGCTTCTGCAGTGTAAGCGTCCTTTACATACAGAACAGACAATAAGAGGCAGCAATATATTCTTCCCACACACACAAACTACTAGTTACCGGCCTGACAAGCAATATTATGGTGAGGCCAGTAAAAACATTGAGAAACGAGCAAAAGTTGGTCTTTTTCAGCCTTTCAAAGAAAAATTTAAAAACAAATACAGGAAGAAATCACTTTAGAAAGTATTTTAGAAATGTTTATGAGATTCCTAAAAGATTTTAAAAAGCGAACTTGCAGAATTGGCCTGTGAAAAATAACACAGATGATTTTCCAGAAACCCACATACAAGCTCCAGTTCTGCACTTACAGATTCTCGAAATAAAACCACATGATGCGTAAATGGTGTCAATCCCAGAGGTAAATCAAACGGAGCAGAAGAGGCAGTTCCCTGCTCTGACTGTAACATGAACCCGGAAGTGCCAGCGCAGCCAGAGAGGGGCAGACGCACAGACACACCCACTTCACACAGAGAGAAATGAAACTTAACTTTACTTCCTGCATTTCTGAATCATGGCGGCAGCAGCTCAGATCGGGAACCTCAAGGAAGAGGCCACTTGTTCCATCTGTTTGGAATATTTTATTGATCCTGTGATGATTATTGATTGTGGACACAACTTCTGCCGCTCCTGCATCACTCAGAGCTGGGAGGGAGGAGATGGAAACTTCCCCTGTCCACAGTGCAGGGAAATATCTTCTGGGAAAAGCCTCCGACCCAACAGGCAACTGAAGAACATGGTGGAAATTGCAAAACAGCTTCATCTGCCCCCCGTGAGGACCCCGGAGGAGAATCTGTGTGAAAAACATCACGAGAAACTGAATCTGTTCTGTGCAGAGGATCAGAGGATGATATGTTTGGTGTGCTGGGAGTCCAAGGAGCATACAACCCACTCAGCAAGTCCTCTAGAGAAGGCTGCAGAGGAGTACAAGGTATGTGTATGGGCAATTAGGGATTGCAAAGTCACACTGTGAGCCCCATTGAGGAACCTGCTAAGGAGCACAAGGTGTGTGTGGGTGTTCTGGAACGACAAGTGAAGGTCACAGGGTATGTCTGGAAATTCAGGGATCACAAAGTCCCTCTGTGAGCCCCATCAGGGAGGCATCCTGAGAGCGGGAGCTATGTGTGCAAGTGTTCAGAGGTGACATGTCATTCAGTGTAACCCATACAGGAAGCTGCAGAAGAGCACAAGGTATGTGTGTGGGTGTTCAGGATTCACAAGTGTATACACTACTGGAGTCTAATAGAAGATGCAGTGTCTTTGGGTGTGGAGGGATCAAAGGCACCCTGCGGGTCCCACATAAATGGTTGTCCCAGAGCACAAGGTATGTGAGTGGATGTTCAGAGTTCACTAACGAAGACACACAATGATTCCAACAAACTAATAAACGGCATTTAAATAAGATTTTAGGGGTCACAGGTTAGTTGCGCCTCCTAGAAGAGGGCAAGGGACATCTGTGATCATTCAGGGATCACAGTTCACTCTGTGGGTCTCCATGGGTCCCTGGAGAAGGGACATCTGTGATCATTCAGGGATCACAGTTCACTCTGTGGGTCTCCGAGTCCCTGGAGAAGGGACATCTGTGATCATTCAGGGATCACAGTTCACTCTGTGGGTCTCCGCGAGTCCCTGGAGAAGGGACATCTATGGTCATTCAGGGATCACCGTTCACTCTGTGGGCCTCCATGGGTCCCTGGAGAAGGGACATCTGTGATCATTCAGGGATCACAGTTCACTCTGTGGGTGTCCATGGGTCCCTGGAGAAGGGACATCTGTGATCATTCAGGGATCACAGTTCACTCTGTGGGTCTCCATGAGTCCCTGGAGAAGGGACCTCTGTGATCATTCAGGGATCACCGTTCACTCTGTGAGTCTCCGCAGCTCACTAGAGAAGGCTGCCCATACGCATTAGGTAAGTTTGTTAGTTGTAAGTGAGTTTCAAAGTGTGACCCATGTAAGAAACTGCAGAAGATCGCACTGGGTGTCTGTCAGAGCCCTAAGGTTTTTACCTCGCACCACATAAGCAGCTGCAGATAATCAGAAGTCATATGTATGTGGGTGTTTTGGGATACCAAGCAGGGCTTTAAGTGGGCCGGGTCTGTCCGGGTCTGAGCACCAGCAGTTATTTTTAGGGGGCCTTGAAACTGATCTCTATCGGGCTGTATTTTCGGGCCTCACAAAGGTAGTCAGTTTTCTTTTTTTTATTGGACTGCAGTGAGAGCAAGCACATCGCTCACTACTGAGAAGTGGAGACATCATGCCAGGTGAGCCACGTTATAGGGGAAGGGAAATCCTTTAAAGAGAGCCATTTTCTCTCAGGAGTTGGCCTGGTATATGCTGTCCACTAGTTATAGTGGGCACCTTGTACCAGTCCAAACAACCCTTATTGATGATAAGTTAAAGACAACCTTTATTGACAGCTATCCTAGTGGTAGCTATGGAGAGCAGCCTTCAGGCTAAGTCTTGAAGGAATGTAAAGCAGCTTGTTTTATCAGTCTATAATCTCTGAAATGACCAAATGAAAAGAGATCCACTCAAGGTATATATATAAAATATATGTATTTATCCTAAAACACACCCCCCTAGTCTCTATATGAGGCTAGAAGTCAAAGGACACAAGTTACAAGTCAAATAGCACAGTAAATAAGCACAATATACAGTTAGCCCTAAGGGCGAACCAAACCATATACTAAAATAGTGGTATAAGAACCACGACTGAACTAGACACAGGCCTAGAGCCTCTAGAATCGCTGCGACCCCAACGAACCACCCAAGGTAGTGACACAGGGGACCCACGGGGGCCGTGTGCAGTGTGAGAACACAGCCGCAAGCTCCCGTTAGCTTCTATGGAGAAAGTCGCTGTTAGATTTTTAAAGATAAAGGACACTTAGGAATGGACTAGGACCAAACCCTTTTAGACTTAAGGGGTTCTGGGGCCCACACCCACGGAAGCATCGGAGTACCCGTGTTGCCTTGCGTCGCGACTCCAGCACTGCGCCGCATTTCCGCCTGGGTTTGTGACACACATCTGCCCATCCATGCGCCACGGCGCGCCGCATTGTAAATGCGGTGCATCAGTGGTGGCGCACGGGTGGTTTTGCGGGTCGCAAGTGTTCTGGCGCATCCCTGCCTATTTGCAGAGATGCGCCAGACCTAGTAAATCTGCCCCTTTGTTCTAACACCCCCTCTTTAATATGAAGATAGTAGCGTCACCTTGTAAATATGACCCTTATGGCAACAGTCCGCTGCACTAAAGGGAGGGGCTATGGGTGTTACTGTGGGCGTTCCACCACAAATCCCAGTGCTTTTTGAGGCTGCCCCTTATTTACAAGGGTGGTGTAAATATGGGGCAGCACCAAAAATAAGACCAGGGAAAACCTGGTCTTAAACAGGTGCAACGAGGAGAAATGATTAATTTCTCTTAGTTTTTACTGTTTCTATGTGTGCGCAATTCGCCATAAGTGATTGCTCATGTGCAGAAAGGGGTCCCTTCATGCACATAAACAATCATTCAAAAAATGACGTTTTCCAACTTCTATATGTGCTGCATTCTTAAGCACAAATAGAAATTACAAATCGTCATTAGTGATTGTTTATGCGCAAATGAACAATCATTCCCTGCAACGCAGGCATGCTTGCGGCGCTAGGCAGCTAAATTTAGTGCCATCACTAGGGAAAATGCAGGAGTGCGCCGCATTCTTGCAAATACGGCACATCCCTGTGTTTTGAAACTGTTGAAGCGTGGCGTTAGCAATTTTGGCTTAACACTACTCTCCAAACGTTTCTTGTAAATATGCCCCATGATGTGGCAATGCAGGGTTATATAAGGAGCTCATGTGGTTATGGTACACAGCAGAAGTGGTGCAGTAATGCAGGGTGTCGCACATGGTTATAGAACATGGCAGAAGAGGTGCAGTAACGCAGGATGTGGCACAAACAGTCTCATAGTCATTGTACACAGCAGAAGAAGTACAGTAATGCAGGGTGTGGCACACGCTGCCACATGGTCATGGTACACAGCAGGACAGGTGCAGACGAAGAGGTGCAGTAATGCAGGGTGTGGCACACGCTGTCACATGGTCAGCGTGCACAGCAGAAGCGGTACAAAAATGCAGGGTGTAGCACATGGGCTAACGTGGTCATGGTAGACAGCAGAAGAGGTGCAGACGCAGAGGTGCAGTAATGCAGGGTTTCACACGGGCTCACATTGGCATCAGCGCACATGACTCTAGCAGTGCAGGTCACCTTTTAAGACTCACCAGCTTCACACGATCATCAGACACACAGAAGTGCAGCGAATGCAGGTCAGGTCTGCTAGAGTTACAGCTTCATGGTACACTTGATCTGGGATTCCTCGCAGGATGAATGCATGAATGCATGTCATGTTGGACAGTGGTTACAGGGCCTGATCTTAGCAGTTTAGGAGTCTCCGACCTCTTTCCTTTAAGTTTCTGAACACTGACCCCAGGCTCCGGGTGATCCGGATGAGTCCTCTCCTTGCAGGCCGTCCACCTCCGGGGTCTTTCAGCAGCAGTGTTTCTTCCTCGGTCCCGGGGCCTAGTGCCTCCTGTAGAAGGGAGACGCCCAGGATGTGCTGCTGTGTTCAGTTTATATCCGGTTGTAAGATTATTGGCTTCAGTCCAATTGTCCAATCAGATTCATTGTTCACCCCAAACCTTTGAAGGCGGCCTGTGAAGTTATGAGTGAACCACTAACTATCTCTCCTCCATTCAGGATAGATAGATATTCATAATGGAGAACAGGAGTTTGAGGAGCTGTGAGGGGGCCGGGGTGACACAAAGAGAAGGGGAACTGTAGGCACTGACTGCAACCAAGACTTCGATACTCCCTACAACAGAAAGCCTTTTACATACACGCTGAGGCCCCCACTGCAGCACATGGGAACCTCACCTCACATGTCCACAAGCACTGCATCCTATAGACCTGGCCTGAAGGATCCTGAGCCTAACTGCACCGGGAGGCCCTGCTAATGGCAATACAGCACTGTACAAATCTGTGCCAAACATGTATGCTGCACATACGCTCGGATGGAGCCCAGACATGACATACTACACATAGTCAGAAGGTAATGTCAGTAGGCGCTCTCCTCTCTGAGTTTGAGGCGACATCTACCCCACTACTCTACTCGTCCACCACAAGCCGTTAGTAGTGTCATGGGCTGGTCATTTGAGGGGGATCCACTCGGGTTAAAAGCAGGACCTCTCTGGGTGGTCCTCAACCTTGTACCCTGCTGGAGACAAAGGGACACACCGGATGTCAAGCACTTGTCAGGGGACTCGTGGTGCTGGTCCCCTGTACAAGACGGTATTCCGTTCCAGGATAGTTAAACGGAAGCAGTTTGTCACATGGACACTGCACCAGAACCTTTGACCCTACTGTTCACGATCTCAATCTGTCTTCTGCCTTTCTGCCATACACCCTGCTTGCGGTCGGTGTCTGCTCTCCTGGCTGCCAGTGCTTTTTGCAGACTCTGCATCAGAATGTTGCCTGCTCTCTCATTAATCCTGCCTGTTCCCAGCTGCGGCCCTGTATGAGGTTGGTGCCTGCTCCCTCTTACGGACCCTGTAAAGGGCTGGTGTCTGCTCTCTTTTTCTGGCAGGTTGCTTGTCACATACCCCTTTATGAGTGTGTTGCCTATTTTCTGTTGCAGACCCCGTAAGGGGCTGGAGTCTGATTCGTGCCTCAGACCGTGTAAGAGGCTGGTGTCTGATTCTTGCCTTAGACCTTGTAAAGGGCTGGAACCTGCTCCGTGGCAGACTCTCGCTGCGGGCAACTGCCTGACTCCTGTCATAGACCATGAAAGCACGTGACATCTACACTCTCTCTCGCTGCCTGTTTCTTGTCTTCTACTCTGCATGATGCCTGCTGCCTGTTCTCAGTCACAGACCCTGTATGAGGCTGCCACCCGCCGTCTTGCTGTGACTGTTCTCAGTCACAGACCCTGTGTGAGGCTGGCACCTGCCGTCTTCCTGTGACTGTCTGTTCTCCGTAGAAGATCCTGTAGGAGTCTGATACATGCTCTCAATATGTCTATTCTCAGTCACAGACCCTGTATGAGGCTGGTACCTGCTCCCCTCTTGTGACTATTCTCTGTTACAAACCATGTATACGTTTGATGCACGCTCTCTCATTTTTGTTGTCTGTTTTCTGTTGCAGACCCTGCCTGGGGCTGCTGACTGCACTCTGCCTGTGTCTGTTCTCTGTCACAGACCCTGCCTGGGATTGGTACCTGCACTCTGCCTGTGTCTGTTCTCTGTCACAGACCCTGCCTGTGGTTAGTGCCTGCAGTCTTCCTGTGTCTGTTCTCTGTCACATACCCTGCCTGGTGTTGGTGCCTGCACTCTTCCTGTGTCTGTCTGTTCTCTGTCACATACCCTGCCTGGGGTTGGTGCCTTCGCTCTTCCTGTGTCTGTCTGTTCTCTGTCACAGACCCTTCCTGGGGTTGGTACCTGCTCTCTTCCTGTGTCTGTCTGCTCTCGGTCACAGACCCTGCATGGGATTGGTACCTGCTCTCTTCCTGTGTCTGTTCTCTGTCACAGACCCTGCCTGGGGTTGGTGCCTGCAGTCTTCCTGTGTCTGTTCTCTGTCACAGACCCTGCATGGGGTTGGTGCCTGCAGTCTTCCTGTGTCTGTTCTCTGTCACAGACCCTGCATGGGGTTGGTGCCTGCACTCTTCTTGTGTCTGTTCTCTGTCATATACCCTGCCTGGGGTTGGTGCCTGCACTCTTCCTGTGTCTGTCTGTTCTCTGTCACAGACCCTGCCTGGGGTTGGTGCCTGCACTCTTCTTGTGTCTGTTCTCTGTCACATACCCTGCCTGGTGTTGGTGCCTGCACTCTTCCTGTGTCTGTCTGTTCTCTGTCACAGACCCTGCCTGGGGTTGGTGCCTGCACTCTTCCTGTGTCTGTCTGTTCTCTGTCACAGACCCTGCCTGGGGTTGGTGCCTGCACTCTTCCTGTGTCTGTCTGTTCTCTGTCATATACCCTGCCTGGGGTTGGTGCCTGCACTCTTCCTGTGTCTGTCTGTTCTCTGTCACAGACCCTGCCTGGGGTTGGTGCCTGCAGTCTTCCTGTGTCTGTTCTCTGCCACAGACCCTGCATGGGGTTGGTGCCTGCACTCTTTTTGTGTCTGTTCTCTGTCACATACCCTGCCTGGTGTTGGTGCCTGCACTCTTCCTGTGTCTGTCTGTTCTCTGTCACAGACCCTGCCTGGGGTTGGTGCCTGCACTCTTCCTGTGTCTGTCTGTTCTCTGCCACAGACCCTGCATGGGGTTGGTGCCTGCAGTCTTCCTGTGTCTGTTCTCTGCCACAGACCCTGCCTGGTGTTGGTGCCTGCACTCTTCCTGTGTCTGTCTGTTCTCTGTCACAGACCCTGTCTGGGGTTGGTGCCTGGACTCTTCCTGTGTCTGTCTGCTCTCTGTCACAGACCCTGCCTGGGGTTGGTGCCTGCACTCTTCTTGTGTCTGTTCTCAGTCACAGACTCTGCCTGGGGTTGGTGCCTGCACCCTTCCTGTGTCTGTCTGATCTCTGTCACAGACCCTGCCTGGGGTTGGTGCCTGCACTCTTCCTGTGTCTGTCTGTTCTCTGTCACAGACAGTGCCTGGGGTTGGGGCCTGCACTCTTCCTGTATCTGTCTGTTCACATATTTTCTCTCCTCAGGCAGTAATACCGGAAAAGGAACATTAAAAAAAAAAAAAACTTTGGTCTTGTGCCGCTTTTGGGAAAATGTGCTCCCGTCACCCGTGCTTCCTATCGTGTCGTGCCTAGGTGCCAGGGGGATTTTAATGTTTCGGGGTTGGAGCACTTGCCTGGACCCATGACCGTCCTGGGCCGCGGGTTGGGAGTCCCAGCCTCCTCTTCTCCGGTTGGAGAGCTGAACACAAGTGCGTTGCTCTAGAGCGGTCTCTTCTCGGCCACTTCCCAGCGATTGGCTTGCTGAAGGACAGCGCTTCTCTTTATTTTATTGAGCATCCCTCTAACGTTCCACGTTATAAAGTTCAGACCCCCAGGCTGGGAATTACTTGTGTGCGAGGTCATCTGTCAACTAGGGAGGTTGCCAGCTAGGGTGAGCACGTGAAATTGTAGTGGGTTCCCTGTGCCTATGTGTGAAATTAAATAACTTTAATCCAGGAAATCTGAACATCTCCCGCCACCCTCCCCCCATGCCCACCCCTATACCTCCACCAACAAGGAGTATCTGTCGCGGTTGGAGAGAGCCCGAGGCCCTAACAGGGGTTCCCAGGGTACCTCTGCCAATAGTACCCAAAATTCCCACAAAACCTAAACATAATAAAGAGAAGCACTGTCCTTCAGCAAGCCAATCGCTGGGAAGCGGATATACTCCTACTGCAAGAGACCCATCTACTAGGCAACAAAGCTCCATGTCTTGCTCGGTTTGGTTATGACACAGTACATCACTCAGGGTTCACACGCAGCTCTGGCGGAACGGCCATTCTCGTACACTGCCGGATCCCCTTCACTCTGTCAAAACTCTGGTCAGATCCAGGGGAATAATACACCATAGCGACAGGTACATTCTGCAGCGAAACAATAACCATACGCAGTGTTTACGCCCCTCCCCCTTAGGAAACACTTTCATTGACAAAAACACAAAACTCTGGGGAGAACTCCCGGACGGTCTAATAATACTGGCGGCGACTGGAATGACCCCATGTCACCCTTGGACCGCCGTCGTGAGTCAGGACATAGGCCCCATTCGGGAGAATCCAAACTCCACCAGCTTGCCGCCACGCTGGGGTGGTCAGAACCATGGCGGGCATATCACCCCACGGAACTGGGCTTCACGTTCCTTTCAGCCGTACATGGCTCCCTATCCAGAATAGACTACTCCTTCTTACCGCACAGCCACATAATAGGGCCTCACATGTCTCTATCCTGCCGAGAGGCGTCTCCGAACACCCCCGATTCTACTACACATTGGGAAAACAAACCCCCCTTCGGATGGCACATATCACCCTGGCACCTCTGTGACCCGGGTTACCAAGACGTTCTCCAACAGGCAATTACAGACTATCTGACGTTCAATGTGGCACTGCCCCCTCCAGTGTTATACTGTGGGAATCTCTTAAACCCACTATCCACGGGGTGGACATCAGCTTTCGCACTGGGGAAAAACTCAAGCACCCCGCACAAATAGTAGACCTTGAAAATTGCAAGAGGACTCTTGAAGCCGAAGCTGCAGAGTCCTCAGGCCCAATACCGCAACGCAGCCTCCTCCAAGTACAACAACAAATCCATCAGCATCTCACTAATGAGGCGCATGAGATCTGGTTAGCGACCCAACATAGGATTTATCAATGGGGTGACAAATCAATTAAAATGCTTCATCATTAGTGTCAGGCGGCGATGGCCCCGCCTCGGTGCCGGGACTGCGAAACGCTGACAGAGTTCTTTGTACTACCCCTGACACACTCGTACAAGCGTTCACGGCCTACTATGCCTCCTTATACGAGCAGAAGGAACTCGTATCGAGCGTGACGATAGGGGATTTTCCTAATAGACATATCTCCCAAAAAGCTCCCAGACCACCTGCGCGACCAGCTAGATGCCCCCATAACGGCAGAGGAACTCGATGCGGCTTTATCCAACATGCACGCCGGTCGCGCGCCTTGCCCCAACGGCTTCCTTAGTGACTTTCTACGACCACACAAGGCGCAGCTCGGCCACATCTGTTGGATGCACTCCATGAGGCTCTGGAGCAGCACATCTTACTTCCTGATTGGCGCCATGCCGAGATAGTGGAGTTCCTTAAACCAGGCCACCCCCAGAAGAACCATCTTCTTACCTCCCCATCTTCCTCCTAAATTTTGAACCCAAACTGTTGGGTAAGGTCCTTGCTGACCGCCTCCGCACATATGTCCAAGAACTGATCCACCCAGACCAGGCTTACTTCATGCTGCACCGGTCTGCCAAGCACAATATTAGAAGGGTTCACAATGCCATTGCGAAGGCCTCAGAGATGGGCTGCCCTGCGGCCATTCTTTTGGTCGATATAGATAAGGCGTTTGAGTCCCTAAGTTGGACTTATTTATTTCAGCTCCTCCGATCTCTCAACTTTGGTCCCCGCTTTTTGTCCTACATATAATTATTACTCACAGAGCTCTCGGCCTCTGTGCGGGTAGCAGGTTTCCGGTCAGCACCCTTCCCAAAACGTCAGGGTACGAGGCAGGGTTGCCCCCTGTATCCATTGCTATTTGCACTCGCCACAGAGCCCTTAGCTACATGGGTGAGGCGGGACCCATTAATTTGTGGGTATTAATGGTCACAGGACCGGTCTGACAGAATTGCGCTATATGCAGACGGTGTATTATTCTTTTTAAGCGATCCTGGATTTTCCCGCCCCCGGATTCTCCAGATACTTTGGGTGTTTGGGGAGACCTCCGGCCTTGGAGCTAATCCAGCAAAGCCAGTGTTATTTCTAGTATGCGGAGCCCATGGACGCGGGTCCTGGGTTTCGAAGTTATCCCACGCAACCGAGGTCTTCAAATATCTGTGGGTCTTCATCTTGCCTTGTCCCACGATATCTTGGGCACATAATATCAATCCACGCACGTGATTCGCCCAGGTTAATGCACTCCTTAATAATTGCCTACGGGGAGGGGGCGACGCCTGTGTTGTGCTACGAACCTGCATGCAGTCGACGTACTGTGGCTATCGCCGAGCTTCCAGGCTTCCGAGCATGGAACCTCATTGGAATCTCTACCTTGAGCGACATTCTGCTGGACCCACTCTCAAATCTTTTCAGCAACTGCAAATAGAATACCACTTGCACCGGACACAGTTTTACAAATATCTGCAGCTGAGACATGCCCTGACTCCCCTAGGCTGCTTGCTGGGAGGTCTACCAGAATTTCACCCCACTAGAGAGACGTTTACTAATGGGGGATCTTGGGACGCATAAGATCCGGCAAATCTACCAGACACTGACTACTCATACCCAAACCACACTACACAAAACCCGGGATGCGTGGGAAGCAGACATCCCTGATCTTACAGACGATGACTGGACTGAGGCTCTAGCTAGTCCCGAGGTGCCACTATAGCCACACGATACCGCCTAATTCCATTTAAATATCTCCACCGAGCATACTACACCCGCTCCACCCTCTGGAGGATAGGCGTTATCCAGTCCCCCACATGTCTGAGATGCAGAGAATCAGAGGGGACGTTTCAACACACGGAGCTGTGGGGCACTGCAACCATTTTGGCATAAAATATCTTCTTGGCTGGGTCTGGTCCTGTCCTGGTGTCTTCCATTCGGTCCCAAGCTTTTCTTTCTTCACAGCACCGAGGGGATAGGGGAAAATCTCTATAAACAACATCTTCTATTTTTGGGCCTCACATTTGCCAAGAGGGGCATTACCCAAACGTGTAAGGGTACCTCCCCGCCATCAATGGGGGGGTGGAGAAAGGCCATGGACTGATGCATGGAGGCTGAAATCGTGGTGTACCAGGCGCATGGTTGTCCACAAAAACATAGGAAAATATGGTCTTGCTGGGCAACAGACCGCAGCATAGACCCGCCTCCCCTGCCACCATTAGACCCTCCCTAAACCAGGCAATCAAATCACACTTGACCATATTTAGGTAAGATGAGTTGCTCTGTCATCTAAACATGTACACCTGGACATTTTACTTACAGTGAAAGATGCAGTAACCTGTGCCAAGTTTAGTTATTGGGCCTGTATGATCACAGGCAATGTTGTTGTTTGAATATAATTGGTACCATCTCATATAAGCTGTATCCGAAATATGTGCTTCGAGAACCGTCCGCTATGTACCGTCAAAGTCAATAAAATTTGTTAATAATAAAAAAAGACTGCACTCCATATATCTACACTTATTTCTTACTCTCTCATCTTTGCAGGTAAAACTTCAAGAATGGCTGTGTCTTCTGAAGAAAGAGGAAAAAAATATTCAGGAATCTACATTCAAGGAAGAGGAACAATATAAAACCATGCGGGTGAGTGGCTGCAGTGAGTGCTGTGTCTCTGTGTGTCTGTATATGTCCATGCCCATGTCTTCTTGTGACCTCTTAGAGTTCAAGAACACAGAGGCTGATGAGTCACCCTACAAACTGGGTCATGGTCCCCACCAAATAAATATACTGACGGGAGTCACTGCACTTGGATATTGGGGCTGAAACCGGCCACGGGCTCATCCTAAAAAAAACATAAAATCAAGAATTACTCTTCTGATCCTAAGGTAGTACTAACAAACTCACACAGGTGTGGCATTACCTGGCTGTGAGTATGTACTAGTGTGTGTGTGTGCGTTTGTGTGTGTGTGTGTGCATGTGTGGGTGTGCGTGTGTGTGTGCATGCATAAGTGTGTATGCATATTCACACTTAGGTGTACGTGTCTAAGTATTTGTTCAAGTATGGATGGCCCTGGAGTTATCTATGGTAGTGCATGCATGTCTGCGCATCTCTATACGCATCTCTATGCGTCTGTTTTTTGGGCTTGGATTAGTGCTTGTGTGTGTCTGCATATGCATATATAGGTTTTGAGATACAGAGTATGCAAATACATGTGCGTGTCTATGTGCATGCGTGGTTGAGGGTTGTGTATGCTTTAGTCTGTATTTATTGGCTGTGGGTTTGTACTTACGTATATGGATGCCTCTCTATGGGTTTGCATATCGCAAGGTCTGAAATATGCATGAGTGGTGAGTTACACAACCGTGAGATTGTATATGCATCTGTGTGTGAGTATATATATGTATGGATGTGTGAGTCTGTGCATGCATGGCCTGAAGATATCCATATGTGAGTCTTTACAAGGTTTGTGTGTGAGTGTGCACATTAATGTGTGCATCTGCATGAGTGTGTACCTCTGGGTGTGTGTATGCATGGATCTGGAGTTATACATCTGTGAGACTGTATATGCATCTGTGTGTGAGTATATATGTGCATGGATGTGTGCCTCGGTGAGTCTGCATGCATGGCCCAAAGATATCCACCTTTGAGTTTGTACAACGTTTGTGTGTGAGTCTGCAAATTAATGTGTGCATCTATATGAGTGTGTACCTCTGTGGGTTGTGTATGCGTGGATCGGTAGTGATCTATACATCCAACAGACAAAGCAAGCCTGGAGTAAGCCCCTTCCTAAACAAAGGTTTTAGCAATGTAATCATGCTATGGTATTGTATATACAACATCAAATCAGAGAACATCCCACACAGTTCACCGAAGTAATGGAAGCTCCAACATTGTGTACATGAGTTTTAACCCACGAATAGTTCATCTAAACCAAATGCCCTCTAATCTTAGCACGTTTCGGGACATTTACATTCCATTCTTCAGGACATTTGCATTTCTAATTCTAGGAATGAAATGGGCAGAGCTCAGCTTCAGCCCCTGACCTTGGACATTCTCTGTTCTGCTAAATCCCCATTGCAAGATTTTCCTGCAACAGTCTTATTAATCGGCCTTAGTTTGACGCGTCAGTTTTTATGCCTTCATTAGACCTTTCTTACAGGGATAGGCCACAGCTGACGGGAATGTCCCAGGATAACTGGTGCACCTAGCCCTGCCTCAGGATGGGAGAAGGGGCGGGCCTGTAACGTGGAAGCCCCTTCAGCAGTGGTGCACATTTATCACCACTCTGACACTGCCATTGGTCGTGATATTTAATTATTCAACAGGGGGTGTCTGTAGAGATGCATTTAACAAGGGTGTCACTGCCATAAACCTTTCATGGTATCTGATAAACCCTCCCACAGTTTTCATGAAGTGTTTCTCCTAAGGTGAATTGGGTCCTACTTTATTGTACTCATTTTGCAGACAGAGGAACCAGATCCACCCTCTAAAGCTTTGAAACTTCTTTAGTTGAGTTGTATGGCGTGACACAGAGGCTAACATCATGCAAATCTCCTTTATTGCCAGCTCACGGCAGCAACAATTGAAGAATATAGAACTTCAATAACATTTTAATAGGCTATAAAGTCCCCCTGCATGCAGTGTTCTCCCTTTCGTTGTTGCTTCTGCTCTCACAATAAGTACAGCCTTTATAGTACTAATACTTAGGGCTGATTTTGATGTCACCGGTCCCGACCGCCTCATTAGGATGCGACGGAACACTGTTCTGTCGCATGCCTATATTCCACTATAGGAGCATGCATTCCAGCTGTAAACCGGCCGTAATGCATGCTCCCATAGTAAAATTGGAGGTACGGTTCATCCCTGCACCCAGTGGCAGGCACCTCAATGTGCCAGCCACAAGGTGCAGGGATCATCAGGGGGGCACCATAGGCACCCCCTAGGACTCCAACTGGAGGCTGTGCACCAAAGAGGGCCCTGCTAGGGGCCCCAAACATGTTTTTGACATGGTTTCCATGTCGGACAGACCGGCCCTTGAGATTACAGGCCCGCTGCTGAATGGCAGACGGGCTCTCAGAGCCCGTCGGAAGCCAGCCGGAATGACCGTCCAGTTTACTTTCCGACTGCCTATATCTTATATTTAATCCTAATTAGGAAAGTAAACCAAATGGCCCATTACGATGCGGCCCTAAAGGCTCCGACCAAAGGTCGGAGGCTTTACAGGGCATATCATAATCGGTGCCTTATTGTGTTATTTTACCTTGAAATATACCACCCTCCTCTATAGAAAATAAGAATAATATCCATTTCCTACCCTGGTACTAACACGCTCAACCAGGTTATTGTGTAACTTCCCATGTCTCCCAATGTCTTTTCCTAACCTAGGAAGGAGGGTGGTTGTTTTTTTATATTTAACTTCCCCTCTCTTACAGCGTCGGGTCGGAGGTCCTACTACCTCCGTACCCAACACAACTTTTCGGCATTTCCCTCGGCTCCTTAAGGCCAAGAAACACGCCCTTGCTGTGGACTGATCTTTTCTTTCAAAGTCCGACTCCATGCCACTTGTTGCTGCAGGCCAGATTTCTTTGAAAAGTGTGAGCCCGCATCCAGCTACCATAATAGCGGAAGCTTCTTGAAAGAAAAAAAAAAAAGACCGGCTTGCGAAGGACACCTCCCACTGAGGCCGTCGTGCTGCGCACGCTGTGACTCACCCATCAGCAGTAGTCCAGTGAAGTCATCTCACGGACGCGTCCATGGAAGAGAGTCCGTCTACTTAACAAAGCTGCCGGCAGCCCTCCTTTTCCCTCAGCGACTGCAGGCCCATGTAAATAAAGGCAGCAGTGCGATGCACAATCATCGCACAGTTTAATAAATAACAACAGAAAAAAGAGATAGTCTGGGGCACAACAATAAAGAAACAACCACACAATTAGAGGAAAGACCCTTAAGAGAAGGTCAGCCACACTCTGTACACGCCGGTGCCATTTTAGGAGATTGGGACACCTTAGTAAAGACACTACAGTGGCATTTTAACTGATTGGGCAAACTGCTTGAATTCTGGCAGTTGCAGCCCAACGAACTGCTAAAGCAGCTGTTTCCTTACACTGAGCCCAGTAATCTTAAATAATATTTACCTTCTGCCATGTCCCTTGAACCTTCAGAGAATACTATGGAGCATAGACTGGAAGAACTTCTAAATAAGGACTGGATAAGGTAATGGGACACTGGATGACATAATTAATAAAAAAGTGGAGGTTCTCTCGAAGAAGGGTTGGCCAGTTGCTGTCCCAGGACACCCTGAAGGGGGAGATGGGGTGATTAAGGCCCAGAGGAAAGGGGCTGCAGGGGAAATCCTGCCAAAGGGTGTAAAAAAGCCCAAACCCTCAAAACAAATTACTTCACGCTTTGGCGGTGACAATGTTGGTGCTTCGGGCACTGCAGATGGGCAAGAAAAAGGCCCAGAAGTACCTATTCCCATCAATTGCGATGAAACATTGGAGGATGAAATTAACATATCCTGTTCCTTTGTTTTTGATACGGATATTGAGGAGATAGAGGTGACGAATATGGGTACAACTGACGAGGCATCAAAGGCCTCCAGGACAAAAATGGGCATTGTTGACCCATTCGGAGAGAGTATGTTTGACACGCTCAAACAGCCCTTGTCTCCTTTTCCATCGCGGCATTTTGCCTAGTACCTCTCCTTTTGGCTTAGGAAGGAAATACCAAATAGGTCAGGTCCCATCTTAGATCCGAATGCCCACGCCCCTCCCTCTTGGATAAAGTTGGGTCTACCTCAGAGTTAGACGCAATGGTGGTGGCTCTTAGTGCCAAGGGAGGAAAAGGCCCTAGGAAAGGTATCGATAAAGGCCTCAAGTACTGCCTAGACTGTCTACTTGATAACTGGCCCACTCACAAAGATGATTGAGATGGGTGAAGTGGCTTATCTTGAAGACACCCTCATTGACCCCAAGGATTTGCGCCAATGGGCACAAAGAGCCATTTGCCTCCTGGGGCATGCAAATACTGCACTCTCAAATGGGAGAATAAAAAGCATATTGCAAAAAATAGATCTCAAATTGGTCAAACTGGCCACTAGCAGAGGAGTAGCTGCCTCCCAGGGTCTACCTTTTGGGGGACAACTTTATTAGGGACATCGCTAAGTACATGGGAACATTTAGCTCAATTCAGAAGTCCTAGAAAGCCATCAAGAAAGTTTTCCAGGATAGGGTTTTTGGCAGGGCCGGGAGACAGTGAGTTGGTTCCTCGGCCATGGCCAAAGCTCTTCAAGACCCTACCTGGGACATGGTGCAAGATGTGCGCACCCACACTTTGCTCCACATTCGTCATTTATACCCCCAGAAACAAATACTTCACGGGAGAGACTTCAGAAGTGAGCGGAGACAAAGAGGCTTTTCAGCGGGTAAGAGCTATGAAAGACCTTTCAGATACCCCTATAAAGGTGGAAGGCAGACTAGCCCAACTTTGTGGAAACTTGAATTTGGTGAATCAGGACCCTTTGATCCTAGACTCAGTGAAGGGATACATGATCGAATTTACAGATACACCATTACAAAGGAAAATTCCCCCAGAACTGATATTCTCACAAGAAAATTCTATTTTAGTAACACAAGAAGTAGAGGATTTATTGACCAAAGAGGCAAAACAAGAGGGAATGGAGTCAGGTTTTATCAGCAATATCTTTCTAGTGGAGAAGAAGGACAAAGGGATGAGACCAGTGATAAATCTAAAAGAGTTGAACGAATGGGTGGTCTACCACAATTTCAAAATGGAAGGGGTGCATCTCCTTAGAGATGTGCTAAGGAAAGGGAATTGGCTAACTCGGTTAGATCTAAAGGAGGCATACCTGACCATCCCAATTTGGACTCCACACCAAAGGTTTCTCCAATTCACCTGAATGGGAAGACTATGGCAATTGTGCAGTCTCCCTTTCGGACTTTCCTCATCCCTTGGTTCAAGGAAGGAACTATTTTGGTGGCTGAGGAATGAAGGAGCATGGAATGGCAGACCCGGAGATAGCGATAGAATCAGACGCGAGTTTAGAGGGATGGGGTGCAAGATGTGGCGACTCATCAGCAGGGGGACGCTGGACAGATCAGGAGAAGGAGTTGCACATCAACTGCTTGGAATTACTGGCAGGTTCATTTGCAATTCGCTGCTTCACCAAAGACTCACTGTCTTGCTATGCCTGGTATCTTTTAGATGGACTTCAGACGTAAAAGCCCTAGACATCACCAGCAGGGCCTACCAATCAGAAAGGGTTAGCTTTTATATAAAAGGCGAACAGAGACCATGTCATCTTCTGTTTTCTACCCCTTCTTGACACAGAATGAAAGACTTTGTGTAGTGAAATGTTTGATAGAATATGAGAGAAGGACTGTGAGTATGAGAGGAAATACAGAACAATTGCTAATATTCTATAAATTACCTCATGGAGCAGTTTCCTCCCCAACCATAGCAAGATGGGTGAAGGAAGTAATGAAAGAAGCAGGTGTAGACATTACTGTGCTTGGTGTACACTCCCTTAAGGGTGCCTCGGCCTCCAAACCTCTCTTCCAGGGAGATATCCGCGGGGCTGCGGATTGGTCCAATAAAAGTATGTTTTAAAGTTGCTATTTTAGACCTGTTACAAGTGCCATTGACAATGTATTAAATGCACTTTAAACTTGCATAATGTTAGCCTCTGTGTCATCCCATAAAATTTTGATTTTTCACAGCCTGGTGGGCAGAAATTCTGGATTTTATTAAAGACACGGAGGCTAAGATTATCCTTCCACATTGGAACCCTCCCTATTGGAGAAAAGTTATTGATTTTGAATTGGGTTTTTCTTTTCCAGAGTAAGACGTTTTCACTGATGACGTTTTTCGTTTGAAAGTTATGGATCTTAGAAACTATCTTGTTCGCAGCGCCAAAAAAGGGAGAACACTGCGTGCAGGGGGAATTTATAGCCTCTTAGAATGTTATTGAAGTTCTAAATTCTTCAATTGTTGCTGCTGTGAGCTGGCAATAAAGGAGATTTGCATAATCTTAGCCCCCGTGTCTTTAATAAAATACAGATTTTCTGACCACCACGCTGTGAAAAATCTAAATTCTCTTTCAAAGGTCATTTTTAGGTCTCGCTGGCGTTGCAGCGCGAAGCGCTGCCGCCAACGAGTACTATTGTTGCCTAGTTGCCTGCCAAGGGAGACAGACCGGGGCACGCGCAGCGATCGGGGTCTGTGGACGCGCTTCTGAGACGCGCACAGACACACACACGCGCGCGCGCGCACACCTCGCCGCTGCCGATCCCCCTCACCGCATCCCCGGCTGCCTAACGCGCGCGCACACCTCGCCAAGGACCTCGGACTCCACTTCGTTCAGCTGAACTCCCGGGGGCTGAAGCTCGTGTCCGGGGACAGGAAGCAGCCCTTCCAGGTGAATATGAGCAATGGCGCGTTATTCATTGCCGAGAGGGTGGATAGGGAGCAGGTGTGCGGGCAGAGCAGCGCCTGCACACTATATTACGAGCTAGTTTAAACTACACCTCCACCGCAGTTTGCCAGTTCGAGGTAAAATCAGGAAGACCAATCAGATTCGAGAATACATTGATTGGCTATACATCTCGGCCAATTAGAAGCGACTCTGTGGGACTCGTGTGACCAGTCTCCAGCGGTTTTACAAGGACCCAGACACAATATGGCTGCTTACTTGTGGAAAGCGCTGTACCTCTGAGTCCGGGTCCTTAATTAAACTTAGACTGAGATTGCTGATTCTTGTTTAAAATAGAAATCATTGTTTTCACGTTAAAGCAACAGAAGTGAACTAGAACTACCGCCCCCAGAATGCACAGGTGTGTTAAAGTAAAATCCAGGACTAGAGCACTGCCGCTGCCCGCGTCCCACGCAGTGGGACATCAGCAGGGCAGCATTCTAGTGGCCGCCCGTCGGAGCCTTCCCCCCCTTGCTGCCTCGCGCGCGAGGCCTACGCCCACTTGGGAAGAACCCCTATCGCGTGGAGCTGGGGGCGGGCGGGGGGCGCGGCTTACTCCCTACTTAGTGGGCTCTCTCGCCCAGTTCCTCCTCTGTCTCCTGCGCGCCGCACCCAGCCTGGACACGCGTTCTTGCCCCTCGACGTGTTTTCGGTCGCGGTTTGGACTCGTCGTTTCCGATCTTGCCACGCGCCGGGCCCTTAGTGGAGGTTTTGGAGGCTACGAGCAACGGTGAGTCTTGCACAACCCTCCCACCCCGGCCCCGTCCCTGGGCAGTACCAGGTTGACAGGGCCCTGTGGCTCGATGGTCACGGGTGGGGGGGGGCGCGAGTGGGGCTCCTGCACGTCGGTAGGACGCTGCGGCCGGGTTTTTGGTGGCGCGCAAATAGAACGGGGCAGTTTTTAAGAGAGGCGCTATTTACAGGCTGGGAGGACGCGGGGTCGTTCGCGGGGCCCGGACGGTGTCGATCGTCGATTTGCGAGGCGGTGCATTGCAGTATGGCTGTTAAAACACTGATCCGCTTGCAAAGCCCCAAATACTTGTTACGAAGGCTCCCACATGCATGCATGCATGAGGAATTCCTTTAGGGGGGCACTGGACTAAACATTTGTAACGCCACATTGGTAGCCCAAACCGCTGCCTGTGCGATCGTGCGCGTGCTCCTCGCCTTGTTCCGGACACCCTCCTATCGTCCTCGGTGCCAGAAGCCAGCCCCCTTCCTTACCGTGCTGTGTGCCCCAGTTCCTTTGGATCGATTTCTGCGGAGCTGTAGCTCAATGGTAGAGTGCATGCGGTGCATGCCTGAGGCTCCGGGTTCGATTCCCGGTATTTCCCGGTATATCCGCTTCATGCACAGTGCTGCCGACCTCGGAGCGGGGGGCCGGGGGTGCGAGAGTCGGCATTGATCGCCGGGTAGAGCTTGTGGGCATGGTGGGGCAGGTCATGTGCGGGGACCGGGGCTGGGGTCCTCAATCGCTGGTCGGCGTGTTTGTTGTCTCGGGGCCGCGTCCGCTTTGGGGCTTCGGGCCAAATCACTTAGTCTCCCCGTGCCTGCATGTGTTGTAAATCGGTGCTGCGCGCGCCAATATCTTCGGGTCGAGATCCCGCAAGATGAAGCATATAGGCATAGATAGGAGATCGTATGCCGGGACCGACATTTGGTTTCTGGGGCGGGGCGGGGCGGGTCGGTGGTCATCTGCTGCCCCGGGGCCGCGACCGCTGGTGATGTCGTCAGTTTGCGCTCTGGGGGCTCCAGGATGGTGCTGTAGGCCCTGGGGGGTAGCATCCGGCACCGGGTAGAGGGCGCGCAGGAGTTAGCTGTGTGAGTGCGCTTCCCCCCCCCTTCCCCCCCTCACAGTCTATATACACTACTGCCGTCGTAAGAGGTTTCGCACGGCGCATTTGCCTCCATTCGGCCAGCTGATTCGTGCTAATTATAAAGAGAATGGAGCATGTTGTAGTTGTCGCGTGTTACCTCTTTAAGGGTGGTCTTTGGCCTTCGTGCTAAGATGTTTTTTCGCGCCGGTTCCTCCTCGCTGCCCTGCACACCGGGTTTCTTCACGCCGTGCCTTTTGTTTGCGGTTGGTGTGGTTCTGTGGGCAGCAGACTGTGTTGAATGTTTGGTTCTTGAATGCACCAGCGATCGCTACAGTGAGTGCAATAAATATGATGGTGTCCTCTGTTGTTTTCAGACTGAGACCGCTGGCCACGTTCGTTTGGACCGTTCGCTACCTTGCTTGCCGAAGTCTGTTGGTGGCCTTGCGGTTTTTTCGAGGATGTTCAGTTTCTTTTGTGGTATTTGGGGGAGACATACTCCTGCCGGCTCTTGTGGGTTCGCTGAGGTCGGCAAGGATGTTTTGGTTGTTCCGAGGGCTGCTCTACTCTCGACCGGGTCGGGCCTGCATGGCTGATTGCATGTCGATGATTGTACGCATTTGCGCGTATTCTATTTTCGGAATGGTCTACTTCTATTGTGTTCCATGCTTGCATGGTGAGGTTTGGCGAACCAGCCAACGTTTGCAGTGGTGCACAGGTGTTTATTGAAGTTGAATATATAAAACTGCGCTGGGCGTCATGTGATTCAGGGCGAGTCACTTAATCCCCCGTTCCTGGGTGTGATCGGTGCTCGGGTGGAGCGCTCTAGTGCCCGCGCTGGATGCCCACTGCAGGCGGGGGGTTCGGGTCGCGACCGGGTGGCGTCGTGCATCCCTGGGCACACCCGCGATTGTGCAGCGCTCCCCCCCCCCCCGCGTCCTCGCTCCTACGACTGTAGCGTCCTTCCCCCTCTGCCACATTCACCAGAGTTAGAACGGTGGCCCCACGGTGCGCGAGAGGTGGCAGTCACTGGGCACCGTGATGTATAGGTGGCTTGATTGACCAGGATAACTAACGGATGGAAGCGGTCTCGCGGGTCGAGACCGTGCTGTATAAATGCGCGGAACATTTGTGGTCTGGCTGATCCCGCGTTGGAGCCTTCAGACGCACGGGCATGCCACCCTGAATGCACCTGATCTCGTCCGATCTTTGAAGCTAAGCAGGGCGGGCCTGGTCAGTTCTTGGATGGGAGACCGCCTGGGAATACCAGGTGTGGTGGGCATTTCCAATACCTGCGATTCGAGTCGCGATATATCAGTATGCAGCATTATATTTAAAGCCACGTTCGCATATTTAGTTTACCATGCTGACCGGCTGCCTGCACGCATTGTCTTTGCCGTGATAGCATACGTTTTAGTTTTATCGTTGGATTCAGACCGTCGGGGATCTAAGGTTGCACCATCTGTAAGTGTAATGTTTTGGGCTTATGCTGCTTACCTATACTTGAGCTGGGGGCATGGTCAGTGTATCTCAATCTATTCTTGCAGTTCCCGGGGCCAGGGCAGCAATTCTGCAACTCTAACAGCCCTTTTGCTTTGTGCCCAAACCAGCCCTGCTTTTATTTACTGGGCTACACCCAGACACTTCTGTTTCTGGGGATGGGGTATGTGTGGGCACCTAAACCACACTAAATGGTGGTACATCTCGGGGCATGCTAAAATGCACCCAGACGGTAATTACTTTTGCTGGTGTTGGGCCTGCACACTGCAGTCCGAACCATTCTTGCATTGACATATTATGGGGCATATTTCTTGCACCCCAACGTTGTTTGGTATTGAGATTTGTTTCTTGCTTAGATCGGCGCACTGGTTTGTGTGCAGTCAGTTAGATGTCCGTAACAAGAGATTGCCAGAGGAATTCATGCCTTCATGGGCACTGGTCACCAGTCCGCATGTAGGAGAGTAGGTTCTGCACTTATGTATACACTGGTTCTGCCCATAGTCTGGTCAGGGCCCCAGTCTCTCGGCTCTCTCTAAACGACTTGGTGGGCATATTAGATGCACTAATGATTTGCAGCGCCTGCATCCAGCGGCCCCCGGTGGGGTCAGGGCATGTTCTTTGGCGTCTAGGTACACAGGCGGGCAGAGATGCTGACGAGGCCTGAAGGGGGCGGTGTGTGCTTTGCTATTGCCCGCCTCCCAATGCTTATGCGTACTAACAGCACGGCTGCTTTTAGCAAAAAGCTAAACTCACGCAGACACCATCATGCAACCCTCAATACATAATTAAGTCCTGTTAAAGGACTACGTTATTGCTTGCTTACTGCGTTTTGGAAAGTGGCGCTTGTGTACACAGGATGTGGAGGGATATGCAGGCTTTGTTTGTTTTCAGTTCTCTTGGGCCTTCGATAGCTCAGTGGATAGAGCGGAGGACTGTAGTGGGGGAGCTGACACCCAGAACCGAAGTCGGTGTAGAGCACCCACCACTATATGTGGGGGGCATGATAAAAAATGCAAGTCATGTAGCTACCAATTTCGCAGCATGACAACGTAAAACATTTCTAGTAAATGTGTTGTGGCTAGAAGTCGGGAACATAAAGTCGTTTCCGGAAAATGTCATAGCAGTCCGTTAATTATAGTTGTAGTCACCTGCCGCATAATTTTGACGATCAGAAAGAAATGGACGGTTGATGACCCTTCTGCCCTTTGTAAGGAGCGGGGTAGTTGGGAAATAGTATTAATGTATTATGTGCACCTCGTGAATAGTCAAGTTGCCATAAGGAATGCTAAGGTATTGAGTGCAGCTTGTCATACAGCTCATCTCGGTACATTGAAATGTTAGTGTATCGCTTGGGGGGGGGGTTGGATCCCAGATACGTGTAGACGCTTGCATTGCTGAAGAGAGGATTTCCACGTGGGGGTTACCGCGTAGGAAAAAAGAGGATTTCACCTGGTTTGTCACAACAATTTTCTCTAGGGTTCATGGTTCCTCAAGTAGTTAGACTGGCTCCATGCTAGCGCTCCCACTTTCAATACTGATTTCATTTGTGCCACGTGTACAGCATAGGGTGCCAGAAGTGTGCTAAATTGTAGAGTCGGGCCTGGTGGCCTAGGGGATTGTAATGGCCTGGGTTTGACCTCTTGGCCACTGTTTTGATACATATTACACAGGTTTGAGTTATATGAACCATTGAACAACAAAGCCAGAATAAGACTTCATCACCTATTCACTGTAACTTACACCCTGCTAAAAAATCCTTTATACAGAGTAGTGTTTAATCTTCAGCTAGTGACTGCAAGTGGGGCATACCGGAATACCCTTCTGGAGACATGACTATAAGGAAAGCAGGAACAATGTAGGTGCCGCTGGCAAATCAGTCCTGTGCGGCGTTCCGGCCAGGCTGCTTTCACCGTAGGCTAGTCCAGAGCTTTGCAATTCAGTCCGTCCTGCAGCCATAACGTTCTCACCTCATACGCCTTCCGGCAAGCTGTGAGGTGCCGACTGGGAGCGGTATGTCAGGTTCGAGTGCGCCGCCCGTTTGCGACATTGTTCAGGACCAGCTTTCAAGGTTTTGGAGCGCGGTGGGTGCTCTGGGCGAACAGTTTGATATGCCTGGCGAGCATTCAGTTTGTATCCTAACTACAAAACGTAATAGGCAGAGGAAATCAAGCAATAACGATTGGTCACTCTAGTTTATGCTTTTATGGGAAAAAATAAAAAAATAAATAAAAAAAAGTGTGAGGATATATTGTTTGGAGCGTTTAAGTAGTCCCTGCTACTTTCAATAAAAGCATTAACTTGGAGGTGGAATGATCCACCGAGCAGCCAGTAACATGATGTGAGTAACGCTGCTCTGGGGGAACCAACATTTTATCCCATCCCGAACTTTGAAGCATTTGTAGCTATAGGGTTATAAGAAAAATGCCCTGTCAAGCCAGATATCAAAAGGGCAAGAACCAGGGGCGGTCAATGAACATATTGGCCTTGAGCGTATAGGATAAGCAATCAACCCGTATTTATTCATAATTCCTTCCGTGTGAACCCCTCAACATATATTTTCTCGTGTTTGGAAATGGGGGACATATTTACTGTCTAAATCCCAGACTGCCACAACTCCTACAACAAATGCCGCGTCTCAAATAAGTTCACTCACTCTAGATGTGTTTTAAACACAAGTGGCGCTAGGAAAACCCATAATATCTAATCACATATAAGCGTGTTTTTCATTATGTGGAAAGGCAATCGAACAACTCTGGTGTGATGCCTCTAGACAACTGTTGGTTTGCATATGAAGAGAGAAGTCTCAGCGCCTTATCAATATGCAGTGATTCTGGAAAATCACTTAATCTCCCTGTGCCTAATAAGAAAAGTGTGTGTCCCTGGGGTGGCGTTAGTTGGCGTGCAGGTAAAGCGCGCAAACACTCGATATCTTGCTGGTCGTGCAGCAGTACCATACATTTGAAAGTTTACCTTGGAGGCTGTTTTCATTCCTGAAAGCCGTGAACCAGATGCCCCTTCACTATTCACACCATCGCCCCCCCAGCTTTCCTCCGATTCCTGTCTGCATGTTGAACATGCATGTCTTTGATATTGCGAACGTACCCCTTGCTTTACTAGGCGATGCGGTAGATTCCCGGTAGAATGCGGGAGGGATAAGCTTCAGGGATAAGGCCAGGACCTTTCTGGAAGGGGCATTCTCCTTCGACCTGGTCGAACTGGGAAAGGAAGGAAGGAGGGCTCGTTAACTCTTTATTCTACCTGCGGTGGCACGTCTTGCCAGGAGTGATTGGCAAAGGTTTTGCCTTCAGCCAGCCTAGGTTAACACCCATCCCTACAAGCCAATTGTTCATGGTGGTATCGGGCCGCATTTACACAGCGCAGTATTTGGCCCCTGGGGTAGTCAGTGTCGCGAATTACTAAAGTTCCCTGAACTGAAGGTGTGGCCGGGTTTTACACGAGCAGAAGTTTGGGAGTGCAAGCCTACACCTAGGGGGTGGTTGGCTGAATCTGATGAACTACTTCAAACGGTTCACAGCACTGCACGGGGGAGAGTGGCAATGCCCTGTGCATACTTCAACCAGACACCGGGAATGGTATGCCCTCACCTACATGTGCGTAGCACCTTCTGAAATAAGCAGGACCAGAGATGTGCTGCTCTCCACTGGCATTTGACAGGTTAATGGACAAGGCTAGCGGAAAAGCCAGATGTATTGTCATGAGTTAAGGTGGTCGTGACCGAGGCACTGGCAGGATAGAGACACTGCCAATTATGGGTTAGGAACGGAATTATAACTGGGGCTCACAACAAATTATTTGATAGCAATGGGAAGTTTCCTTTCAAGCCATGATGTCGGTGCCACGACTTACCTACAGCACGGCAACAAGGACTGTAGGCAAAGATATTGTCTCCTTTCAGCAGCAATAGAGTCCAAAGCTAGCTGCTATTCAACAAGCAAGGAATGGGATACGCTGTCCCTGTGGAGAGTAAGGAAAGAGTGGGATAACAGCGGTTACAGAACAGGACCCATTATTTAGCCCACTAAAAGCTGGCTCGCAGGGGCGGGCACCCATAAACAGCGATAGGAGGAAGGGGGGCTCTGGCAGCGACGGTAGCCTCCCCAGAGCTGTGGCGGAGTTACAGGGCGATCTGGATGCAGACTGGTACAGTAAGGGTACCTCTGCGACAGGCGGTACAGTAAGGGTACCCCTGTCCGGCACAGTAAGGGTGCCCGAGCCAAGGTCCAGGAGCCGAAGGGGGTTCTGGGAAGACCGCGACGGCGCCCCGTTAGTCCTTCGGGCGGTTGGGGGGCCTGACCAACCGGGGGTGGCCACAACACGCTCCGCCCCTGTCGGAAGGGGCGGGAGTAGGAGGCAGATCACGTGACCCAGTGGATGATCTGCAGATATTTATGTGCCACACTGCCGGGCATCGACCCACCGTGTGTGCTGGCTCACCAGGCGGGCGGGCAGCAAGGGGCTGCCTGCCCTGGATCGCCCGTAAGATAACCCAATTTTATTATCATACTGTGTTGTATGAAATAAACCTGCAGCAGTTCTTCACCCACAAATAAAGTGTCAGTGTAATCCTTGGGTGATGTCTGTGTATGCGTGTTGACTGAAGCGGATGACGGTGTGGTCACTATGCATTCTTGGTGACATGGAGTCACCTGGGAATCTTCTCAGGCTGCCCCTACAGCAGTGGACTCCGCTCTCTAGGCTCATTCTCACATTAGGTGTTCACGACTCAGGAACGCTCCTTTTGCCTGCTTTCAAGTAATGGCAGACTCGCGTGATAGACTGTGTGAAAACTAAGCAAAGACCTTCAAAGTGCATCTGCGCTCCTTGCTGACAAATGAGGCGATCTGGGGGTCAGTTTTAGTTCGAATCTTCACAAACCAAACACAGCTTTCATTCCTTCTGCGTCGGGTAAATTGAGTATCACAACCGGGATTATAGCAACATCTGTTTTTTGCAGCGGTTAGAAGCAACATGACGCGCAATATAAAAACATCTTGTAATATTAAATTTTAAAGCGTTTGTACACTGCATGCATTGCTGGACCAGTATTGTTAGAATTGTTCAGCTTGAAGCTTTGGTTCTTTCCCCTCTTTCCCATTCATGTTTTAAACCTGGTTGGGAACGCGAGCAGATGTTAACACTCAGAAGCAATTGTGTGCAGGGACGGTGCCAAGCCAGGGGTGTCTGCTGCAGTCTGCTGATGTCTGCGGCGGGCTGGTCACTTGGGTGGGGCAGCCTGCGTCAATAGGACACATCTTAAATGCCGGTTCTTTCCTTCACGAACCTGCCCATAAAGTTTTACTGTCTGGGACGTTCTTAGTAAAGATGTCATTATTCTCTTCTGAAACGAAATATGACCGAGGAACTCACAGTACACAATAACAGTCAAATCAGTTTTATGTTAATGAAATGTTTAAAGTGTTGTGCTCTGACTAACACTATCATGGTTCCCGAGCCGACTCATGTTATGGATTGCTAGGCAACAGCAATGTGCATGCAACGATGTTTGAGGCAGCCTGCCAATGTTAAACTTGAAACTACAATCCCCAGGATGCCAAGTGCTGTTGGCTGAAAAGCCAAGCCAGAGGCAGTCAAATATGACACGTGACCTACTGACCCAGAAGCTGCTAGCTGTGGGTTTCGCTTGGAGTTAAACACACAGGGGCAGATCTATGTCGGAGATGCACCACTTTTACGCCGCCGTTGCGTCACTTTTGTGACGCAGCGGCGGTGTAAACCCTGCGCCACGTTGCGCCATATTTACATCGTGACGCATCTATGGAGATGCGTCACGATGTAAAGCCCTGCGCCACGTAAAACCTGCGTCAGGTTTCACGTGGGCGTGTCGACATAGGGGGGGGCGTTCCGTCGCAGGAACGCCCCTGAAAAGTGACTCAGTCAAATCTATAAGATTTGACTGAGTCACTTTCCCAACGCTGATGCGCCAAAACCCTGCGCCTGCTTGAAGCAGGCGTAAGGCTTGACGCACCATGTTAGGGATAGGGTTGGTTGGAACAGTGCTGGAGTTGCGTCGCGCTTGCGACGCAACTGAAGCACTGCGCCAACCTTACGCTATTGGATGCGTCACGCATCTGTTTATTCCTGCGCCATGATGCGCCGCATTATAAATGCGGCGCATCATGTGTGGCGCAAGGGTAAACTTGCGTGATGCATCATTCCTGGCGCATCCTTGCTGATTTGCAGGGATGCGCCAGGCAACATAAATCTGCCCCACAGTTTTGAGCCACCTGTGGTGAAGTGGGATGAAAGGATTTGGGCAGGTTTACACAATTCATTCACAAATGGGTAAGGGATTTGGTCATCTGGTTCCACTGCTGGCAGCTAAGCCTTTATTTTAACTTAATGCATTTATTTTAGGTGGGATATTTAGTAGTTTAAAACGTTTTCTGGTAAAAGTATGTGTCACTTGACCACAGTGGCAGCCGCCACTAACAAAGGGTGGTGGGAGAGCGAGCGCGGGGGGGGGGGGCAGGGGGGACGGTTACCTATTAATAAGAAAAAAGAAAAAAAACTTTCTTGACAGCGCCGGCCTGCTGGCCTCTTCCTGGTCCCAGCAGTCCCTGAGACAGACTCCTATCCAATCCCCGTGCTGCATAGCAGCGTGGGGATTGGCCTGAGCGGGCAAGAAAGACCCTCCGCTTAGGTCATTGAGTCTGTGGGTTTTTTCTAGCCTGGCTGATGAATGCAGCCGGCTGGAGAAACCTAAGTACGCATGTGTGTTTTGGTCGGCCTGAGATGGCCGGCCAAACACATATGCGAATTTAGGGAGTGTACAAGCACTCCTCCTCGCCCTCCCATGCCCCACCTCTCCACACACAAGCTGGCCCAGAGCCAGCAAACAAACAAAAAATGATGCTAGAGCATTCTTTTATTTTTCGTTTGCTGGCTCTGCGCCAAGCAGTAGGGCGACGCTCCTCCACCGTTGCTTGACCAGCTTATTTCAAAGTGCCTATTTAGAAATTAGTATTTGAGTCAGGAATAAGGTTTTGATCGCTCCAAGCCACCCTGAACTCCACGTCCCAGGGCAAAGTTCCTTCTTACAATGATGCTTTTCAGGTCAAGCCTGGGCAGCGCATGCGCTGCTCTGCGAGGCGTGCTGTATTGAGGTGTGGCGTAGAACTTCCACCCATTCACTGCCCATCTTTTCAATTGGCTCCTGTTACTGTCCTTGCGAAATTGTTGCTTTTCATTTATTTATAGGCTTAGTAGTCTCTCCTTGGTTCCGCCTTGTCTGCATTTATAACGACTGGACCGTGTTGTTACACGTTCTGCGTTATGTAGTCGGTGAGCACTATTTTCTTTAATAATCTTCCCCTATTCCACCCACGACATTGCAGCATGCCACACGCTTTCATATTATTAGTAATGTGTTTATTTAAATTACAGCGCAGTCTGCTTTAACTATAGCGGCCGAGCTTATTTAATTAATGGCGCTGGCAGCTTTCACTTTAGCGGTTGAGCTTATTTAATTATTTAATTTACAGTGCTGGCCGCTTTCACTTTAGCAGCATGCTTATTTATTTAATTAACAGCGCGGGCCGCTTTCACTTTAGCGCCCGTGCTACAGAAGCTTTCTTAATTAATTAATTTTGTTTCTGCTTTGGGTGAAAGTGCCCCCTACGCGCTTTCACTTTAATGTTGGCTATGCGCCTTCCTTTAGACGCTGCTCACTGTAACCTTAATACGGCGAGCAGAGTCTAAAGAAAGGGGCGCAGCCACCATTAAAGTGGTCTCGCAGTTGCGAGAGATAGAGCTATTGGCATTAGAAATAAGAATGCCTTTTACATATGTGTTGCTTTTAAAAGCACTTTAAAAGCTTAAACGCTTGCAAATGCGAGACCTATTGCATTGAAAATGCTTGTTTTATTTTGTCTCTCAGACAAACCCTTTGTGCAAGGTGATGACAATCACAATAAGCGACCCCTCCACTCTCCTCCTGGACCCCCACGTCCAAGACAGCCTATAGGAAGCTTTATAATATCTAACCAGCTTTTCTTTGCTTCTGACAGAACAAGCTAAGAACTGAGAAGAAAATACTTGTATCTGAAATTGAAAAACTGCGGCAACTCCTGAACGAAAATGAGCAAACACTCCACGGGAGACTGAAGGAGCTAGAGAAGAAAATTACCATGGTAGAAAATGCAAATATCACCAAACTGTCCAATCAAATCACCTCTCTCAATGCTGTGATAACAGAGATTGAAAAGAAGTGTGAGGCACCAGCGTGGGATCTCCTGAAGGTGAGATACTGTTTGGGAAATAAAACAAAAGAAGGAAGTGAAATATTCATAATTTGTGTACATTATGAAATGTATGACTGAGGGTGACAGAGAGCATTCCTCGCAGGGTGACAGAGAGCATCCCTCATAATGCAACAGAGAGAATCCCTCGTAGAGTGACAGAGATCATCCCTCTCAGGGGAACAGAGTGCATCCTTCCAAGGGTGACAGAGGGCATCCCTTTTAGGGTGACACAGAGCATCTGAGGGCAAAAGAGAGCATCCCTCCAAGGGTGACAGAGAGCATCCCTCCGAGGGTAACAGGGAGCATCCCTCCCTGGGTGACAGAGAGCATTCCTCAGAGGGAGACAGAGAGCATCCCTCCGAGGGTGACAGAGAGCATCCCTTCCAGGGTGACGCAGACCTTCAAGGGTGACAGGGAGCATCCTTCTGAGGGTGACAGAGAGCATCCCTCTGAGGGTGACAGTGAGCATCCCTCTGAGGGTGACAGAGAGCATCTCTCTGAGAGCAAAAGAGAGGATCCCGCCGATGGTGGCAGAGAGCATCCCTCGTAGCTTGTCAGGGACCATCCCTCATAGGGCGACAGAGCATCCCTCCGAGGGTGACGGACAGCATCCCTCTGAGGGTGAATAGAGCATCCCTAGTAGAGAGACAGAGAGCATCCCTCCGAGGGTGACGGACAGCATCCCTCCGAGGGTGACATAGAGCATCCCTCTGAGGGTGACGGAGAGCATCCCTCCGAGGGTGACGGAGAGCCCATGACCTGTTGATGTTCTCAAAGGCTCCTATGCGTTTGGTTTATCTGATAATAGTGGTGCCCTGCTTGCTACCACCCCTTACTTCAGTAACTCTACTGACTTATAATTTCAATAGACCAGGCTTCTCCAACGAGTAGCTTGTGAGATACTGGTATCTCTCCAGATACCTGCAAGTGGCTCTCTTGTGTAGCTCAGACTACTAGATTAGATGTTTTTGCTTGGTTGATTTAATATGTGTACTAAAATTCTGAAGTGTGTATTTGAGATGAATATGAATTTAGTTTCAGAACTCATAAACTGATGTTTAGAGGAAAAATGGATTTCCAAAATATATTTAAAGCTGTTATTTGACTGATAAATCCTGCAGCTTTGGAGAGACGTATTATTAATATTATTACCACGGCCTTAAACATCGCACCTATGGCTGTCATATATTACTCATGCAGCTTTGGAGAGAGGTATTATTAATATTATTACCACGGCCTTAAACATCGCACCTATGGCTGTCATAAATTACTCATGCAGCTTTGGAGAGAGGTATTATTAATATTATTACCATGGGCCGAGGCATTGCACCTGTGGCCGTCATGTATTACTCAGGCAGCTTTGAAGAGACATATTGTTAATATTATTACCACGGCCTCAAACATTGCACCTATGGCTGTCATATATTACTCATGCAGATTTGAAGAGACGTATTATTAATAGTATTACCATGGGCCGGGGTATCACACCTATGGCCGTCATGTATTACTCATGCAGCTTTGGAGAGACGTATTATTAATATTATTACCATGGGCCGGGGGTATTGCACCTGTGGCCGTCATGTATTACTCATGCAGATTTGAAGAGACGTATTATTAATATTATTGCCATGGTCAAGGGGCATTGCACCCGTGGCTGTCATGTATTACTCATGCATCTTTGGTGACACGTATTATTAATATTATTACCATGGGCTGGGGGCATCGCACCTATGGCCGTCATGTATTACTCATGCAGCTGTGGAGAGACGTATTATTAATAATAACACCATGGGCCATGGGCATTGCACCTGTGGCCTGTAGGAAGGTGGATATCTGACTATGGTTACCCCCAACTTTTTGCCTAGTGTCTAGCTGGTTTTTCGACTTAGTTGGCCTGAGATCCTGCCATTCAGGGTCTCAGGCTGTCTGCTCTCTCTGTAAAATGGACTCCATGTACCCTAGGTACATAACCAATTGGTAAGGATCACCTTATTGGACCCTGTACAGTGTACCCTAGGTACCCAGGGCATAGGTGTACCCTAGGCCTCCCAGGGGCTGCAGCATGTATTATGCCACCCCTGGCCTGGCCTTCCATTTCGACACAACTGGCTGATCACTCAGCTGGGGCAAGGTCGTGTAATCACCCCTTGCTTAGGTGTAGTATTCCTATACCTAACTTACATATAGACACATGTGTACCTATCAGTCACTCCTATGGCAGGCCTTGACAATCCTGGAGGCAGAGTGCTTGGTAACATGTGAGATGGTGCTCTAGCATGAGCTGAGCCTGTCTGCAGCTTTCGGAACCTTGTCCTTATAGCTGTTCTATGATATAGTCTACCATATACTCTTAAAGTGCCTTATAATCTTAGACGGTTATGGTAACTATGGTTTGGCTTTATCAAAACATGTCGTGTAAGGTGTCTAACACTAGGGAATAATACCCCCATGCCATTTCTGGACATGAGAATATTATTCCCCCCTTCTAGAGGGAAAGACATGTTAAAATCATACTTCAACTGTTAGCCTCTGACCAAAGCCTCAGCATCACAAAATGGATGCTGCTGCCACGACACAAGTCTGACCTCCTGCAGCTGGGAGTGATCCCAGCCAGGGAGGCCTGGACAATAGGTTTCCTGCTTGGGGAGGTGCTAGCACCTCCCCAGACAGCCTTTAGTGTATTGGGGCAGGGTGGGCTGAAAGGAATGAGACATGCCTGGGGCACACAAGGTGTTCCTTGCATAGTCCAGTTCAAACCGGCGCTGGGGCACTCCAGCCCCAGCTCTGGCGCGAAACTGGACAAAGGGAAGTGGGTGTAACCACCCCCTCCCAGGTCCCACCCATAAGGCGTGACCTAGCAGGTATCCCAGCCCCCCAGATTAGTATAAGAGTGGGAGTTGGGCCTCAAGACTTTAGATTATCCTGAACCTGCAAAACTGAACAGAAACTCTGGACCTTGGACATTCGACGAAAGAAGAAGACTGAAGAATCTCCCTTGTGGCCAAGGAGTGGCTACCCTGTGCAAACAGGCACCATCAAGAGACTACCCTTTGCTTTGCGACCGTTCTACGAGGAACCGACTGCAGAGCCCGACCAGAGCCTTGACTTCCAGACTTCTCCGACCCTCATCCACATCTGCAGCAGAGCTGAGATCCGTGGAGGCGACGAGCGACGTGGGACCGGCTACCTGGGAAAAGTGGCTAGTAACTTACAGCGCAGCTTCTGAGGTACCCTCGAAGTTGTGCACCGGGGATTGAGAAGCCCCAACCCCAAGCACCATCTGCACCGAAGACCAGCCCCCCACACTCCACGAGTCCTGCGTGGGGCCCTTCAGCATTTTCCTGCTTGCCGCGTCTGTCCGGTTGCTTGCCCGCTGGCTAGTGGCCTTTGTGACGACGCTCCCTGAAATCTTCTGCGCTGGTTTGGCTGCTCCAGACTGGCTCCCGCTTCTCTGCAAAGAAGAAGCACCCCAGACCTTCCTGGTCTGCACCAGAAGCAAGTCCTTTGTTCTTCGTGGGTTCCGCTTGCCAAGGCTTGGTGAGTCCTAGTCCAACTTCGACGCCGCCGACAGCAAGAGCCTTCGTGGGACAGCTCGCCTCCTGGTCCTGGTCATCCTCGACGCTTCCTGGTCCTCCTGGCTGCAGCGACAAGCTTCACCTTCACCTGCAACTCTTCACGACATCGCCTGGTTCCGTCCTGGTTCCACGTGGTCACTGGCTAGTGACCTTGACTCTGTCCCTTCTGCTTGCAGGTTTCTTCTCTTCTTGATCCCAGCCTTGGGATCCACCGGACACTCTTCACTGACTGCCTGTCAGCATCTTTCTTCAGGCATCCATAGGAGTCGACGACGAAAACGACGCATCTTCACCCCTATGCACCCGCAGCCTGTGGGCTAGGTAACTTGGGTACTCCGGTGCTCATCAGGATAGTGACTATCCTAGTGTCTAGTTTTCAAGTCTCAACTTCCTAGCTACTCCGGAAGTGTCCTAAATCTACCGTTTCTAAAACTGTACTATTGCTATTGACTTTTACGCATTACGCGTGAGTGTTTCCACTCTGCACACGAATCCCGTGGGCCTCCCACTTCCTAACTAACGCTAGTGTAGTGTAGCCCCAGTGATTCCCTAGGCCTAGGCCTATTCTATTTCCGTGACAGTGGTTCTTATACCACTTACTTAGTATATGGTTTGCGTGGCCCCTAGGGCCTAACTGTATTACTTACCTGTGTGACTTACTGTATGCATTAATAAGACTGTGTTGTACTTACCTCTAATCTCATAAAGAGTGCTGAGGGTTTGCTTAGAATAAATACACTTTATTTTATATATATATCTGTTGTGGTGTCCTTTCATTTGGTATTCAAGGGATTATATATGGTATCACAGCTGGCTTCACATGCCATTCAGAGTTTAGCCTAAGACTGCTCTTGTCCATGCTACCACTAGGATAGCTGGTCTATAAGGTTGACTTTACAACCAATCACCATAAGGGTATTTGGACTGATATAAGGTGTACACTAGAACTAGTGACATCATACATCAGGCCAACTTCTCACATTGGTGAGCAGCGGTTGGGATCTGAGCTTGCTGTTGTAATACCATTGTAATCTTGAGATACTAAATTGAAAGATCACACAGATATTGTCTAGGTACATATAACATAGATTATTATACTTAAGTCCTACTGGACTTTGTAGTTGTAGGTTGAAGGGAGTAACACACCCTGACTACAACTACTAGAGAGGTTTAGTAGATACAACTAGTGTAGGTAGGTGCACACACCACACCCTCACTAGATCATGTCTCTGAGAGGAGATCAAGTAGATGCTCTCTCAGGAGGATCAGGTCTGCAAAAGATCCCCTCTAGATATGATACCTTAACATTCCAGGAGATGAGACACTTGTGTACCTCCAGAGGAATAAAACAGGGTGCAAACCCTACCCTCCTTCAGTTAAGACAACTCCTAGAGGAGTATGACATTCTTAAGGCATCTCAGGCAGGTGCCCTAGGCACAGAGGAGGGTCTACCCACCACAGAGGAGTCAGAGGAGACTTCAGATGAAGAGGTAGACAGCCAGGGCCAAGTAGGAAGACTTAGCCAGGCTAACCTAAGTTTACATGGGAGTTTGCATGGGGTCCCCCCATACAGACCCCCAAGTAGGCTTTCACAGAGAAGCAGGAGGGACAGATCCCCTTCAAGGGAATCCATCCACTCCCATGTTTCTAGCATCTCTAATGCTTCCTCTCACAGGGGAATGACTTCACCTGAGAGAAAGGAGCATAAAGCCAGAATGAGGGAAGCTAATCTGAGGATTCAGAGGGAAGAAATTGCCCTTGCCAAAGAGAAGCTTGCTCTGGCTAGAGAGCAAAAATTGTGTGGGTCAGAACCCACTGGTGGCAGCAACATTCCTAGAGATAGGGATAGGTCTTATGACCATAGAAACCTAAGCAAGATAGTCCCCCCATATCAGAATGGGGATGACATCCACAAATGGATGACTGCTTTGGAGAGGGCCTGCAAAGTACAGCAGGTACCCCAAAGTCAGTGGGCAGCTATCTTGTGGCTCTCCTTTTTTGACAAAGGTAGAGACAAGCTCCTCACAGTCAGTGATGAGGATGCAAACAATTACAAAGTCCTGAAGAGTGCTCTGATAGATGGGTTTGGCTTAACCACTGAGCAATATAGGTTGTTGTTCAGAGACACCCAGAAGACACAGATACAGGACTGGTCTGATTTTGTGGATTGTGCCACTAAGGCTTTGGAAGGTTGGTTAAATGGCAGCAAGGTGCAGGACTATACAGGATTGTACAACTTGATTATGAGGGAGCAGATCCTTAGTAATTGTCAGAACCAGCTTCTCCATCAACACCTGGTAGACTCAGATTTGACCTCTCCCCAAGAATTGGGAAAGAGGGCAGATAAATGGGTCAGGACCAGGATTAGGCCTAAAAATCAGGGTGGTGACCAAAAGAAAGATACCACCAAGCCTCAAGAGAAGGGTGGGGATAAAGCAAAAGAGAAATCTTCCTCAGGGCCCCAAAACTCCACACAGGGTGGTGGGTCCCAAGCTCCCTCCTCTACCACAGTTAAAAAGCCTTACTGCCATGTGTGTAAAACACCTGGGCATTGGAAAACTGACAGCAGTTGTCCACAGGCTAAAAACAAAACTGTTCCTCCAACTACTCCTGTCACACCACCTATTACTGTCAGCAGTAATCCCCCAGGTGGTGGGAGTGCCCCCAAAAATTTGGTTGGGTTTTCTTGGGGAACACAGGGGGATCCTGGCTTAGCCAATTCCCCTGCAGCAGCTACTCTTGTCTGTGATGGTGGCATGGGGTTTGCCAACTTCACTGCCTGCCCCAACACTTTGGGTAGGTACAGACAGGAACCCTACATCAATGGTAGAAAAGCTGAGGCCTACAGAGACACTGGAGCTAGCATCACTATGGTGGCCCATAGGCTAGTTCCCTCTGAGCAGCTTTTGCCTGGTTTCTCATACCAGGTAACTAACATTGATGGCAAACAGAACAGTCATCCCATGGCAGAGGTATGTCTCAGCTGGGGAGGTGTCACTGGCCCTAAAAGGGTGGCAGTGTCTCCAACCTTGCCTGTGGACTGCTTACTGGGGAATGACTTAGAACTCTCAGCTTGGGCTGAAGTTGAACAAGACACCCATTCTAAAATGGTAGGCCTTTCACAAAAGGGTAGTGGGGTTGTGACAGCCACAACCCCTGTCCAAGTAGATTTCCTCCCTGGAAAGGTTGGAAGGGCAGTGGTAGCCACAGCCCAGGCAAAGACAGACTTCCCTGTAGAGATTGGCAGAGCTGTGACAGTCACAGCTCAAACCCAAACTGAGTGCCTCCCTGAAAAGGTTGGCAAGGCTGTAATGGTCTCAGCCCATACTCAGACTGACATAGGTGTAGTGAAGCCTGAAACTATGAACCACTCCACACAAACAGAGAGTAGTGGGGAGGAAGAAAAGTCTCCCTCTCCCCAGACATTAGGAAAATGTCAGCCTCCTCAGGGATCTGACCTCATCCCTTGTGAAGGAACTGCCCCAGAGGTAGCCAGGCCTGGCCTGGCAGAGCCTCTGATGTCAGTGGCCCCTTCCAAGGTGGGACCCAGTCTGGTGCAGGTAGCCTGCCTCTCTCTACCCTGCCTCAGTCAGCCCAGGGCTGCAGAGGTCAGGGAGGCCAGTGGACCCCAAGAGGGCCCCTGTCCACAAGAACCCCCCCATCAAAAGAATGAGGATTGCCTGGCTAGTAGCCCTAGCCAGGTGATGGGTAAAAACATTCCTGAGGGATCCCCTTTACAGGTAGTTAGGGACCTCCCCCAGAGGGATTCTGTTGGGCACAGGCAAACCTGGGACCTTAGGGCCCCAAACCTGACCTGTCCCTCCAGTAAGCCCACAAAAGGGACCCAGCCTCCAGCTTTAGGTAGCCAGAGGCTGACCCTGAGAGCACAGTGCAACTCAGTGAAAGAAAGAAAGGCATCCATGGTGGAGGATGATTGGAGGAAGCTGAGGCCTCACTTTGAGGACACTCACTTCAGTACTCCATCTCAACACCAGCCTTTTACTTTGCAAAGACACCCCAAAGGTAGAGATTCCCTATGGTGGAGACCCTATGATACCTTTAGGATGAGGGATTGCTTAGTGGACCATGAGACAGGGGGTAACCATGCCAGTGCTGGTTCTTCCTTATATGGCCACTTAGGCAATAGAGGCTTACCTTGTCAAGGCCAGCCTTATCTCCTTTCGTTTGGGGGGGGTTGTGTAGGAAGGTGGATATCTGACTATGGTTACCCCCAACTTTTTGCCTAGTGTCTAGCTGGTTTTTCGACTTAGTTGGCCTGAGATCCTGCCATTCAGGGTCTCAGGCTGTCTGCTCTCTCTGTAAAATGGACTCCATGTACCCTAGGTACATAACCAATTGGTAAGGATCACCTTATTGGACCCTGTACAGTGTACCCTAGGTACCCAGGGCATAGGTGTACCCTAGGCCTCCCAGGGGCTGCAGCATGTATTATGCCACCCCTGGCCTGGCCTTCCATTTTGACACAACTGGCTGATCACTCAGCTGGGGCAAGGTCGTGTAATCACCCCTTGCTTAGGTGTAGTATTCCTATACCTAACTTACATATAGACACATGTGTACCTATCAGTCACTCCTATGGCAGGCCTTGACAATCCTGGAGGCAGAGTGCTTGGTAACATGTGAGATGGTGCTCTAGCATGAGCTGAGCCTGTCTGCAGCTTTCGGAACCTTGTCCTTATAGCTGTTCTATGATATAGCCTACCATATACTCTTAAAGTGCCTTATAATCTTAGACGGTTATGGTAACTATGGTTTGGCTTTATCAAAACATGTCGTGTAAGGTGTCTAACACTAGGGAATAATACCCCCATGCCATTTCTGGACATGAGAATATTATTCCCCCCTTCTAGAGGGAAAGACATGTTAAAATCATACTTCAACTGTTAGCCTCTGACCAAAGCCTCAGCATCACAAAATGGATGCTGCTGCCACAACACAAGTCTGACCTCCTGCAGCTGGGAGTGATCCCAGCCAGGGAGGCCTGGACAATAGGTTTCCTGCTTGGGGAGGTGCTAGCACCTCCCCAGACAGCCTTTAGTGTATTGGGGCAGGGTGGGCTGAAAGGAATGAGACATGCCTGGGGCACACAAGGTGTTCCTTGCATAGTCCAGTTCAAACCGGCGCTGGGGCACTCCAGCCCCAGCTCTGGCGCGAAACTGGACAAAGGGAAGTGGGTGTAACCACCCCCTCCCAGGTCCCACCCATAAGGCGTGACCTAGCAGGTATCCCAGCCCCCCAGATTAGTATAAGAGTGGGAGTTGGGCCTCAAGACTTTAGATTATCCTGAACCTGCAAAACTGAACAGAAACTCTGGACCTTCGACATTCGACGAAAGAAGAAGACTGAAGAATCTCCCTTGTGGCCAAGGAGTGGCTACCCTGTGCAAACAGGCACCATCAAGAGACTACCCTTTGCTTTGCGACCGTTCTACGAGGAACCGACTGCAGAGCCCGACCAGAGCCTTGACTTCCAGACTTCTCCGACCCTCATCCACATCTGCAGCAGAGCTGAGATCCGTGGAGGCGACGAGCGACGTGGGACCGGCTACCTGGGAAAAGTGGCTAGTAACTTACAGCGCAGCTTCTGAGGTACCCTCGAAGTTGTGCACCGGGGATTGAGAAGCCCCAACCCCAAGCACCATCTGCACCGAAGACCAGCCCCCCACACTCCACGAGTCCTGCGTGGGGCCCTTCAGCATTTTCCTGCTTGCCGCGTCTGTCCGGTTGCTTGCCCGCTGGCTAGTGGCCTTTGTGACGACGCTCCCTGAAATCTTCTGCGCTGGTTTGGCTCCTCCAGACTGGCTCCCGCTTCTCTGCAAAGAAGAAGCACCCCAGACCTTCCTGGTCTGCACCAGAAGCAAGTCCTTTGTTCTTCGTGGGTTCCGCTTGCCAAGGCTTGGTGAGTCCTAGTCCAACTTCGACGCCGCCGACAGCAAGAGCCTTCGTGGGACAGCTCGCCTCCTGGTCCTGGTCGTCCTCGACGCTTCCTGGTCCTCCTGGCTGCAGCGACAAGCTTCACCTTCACCTGCAACTCTTCACGACATCGCCTGGTTCCGTCCTGGTTCCACGTGGTCACTGGCTAGTGACCTTGACTCTGTCCCTTCTGCTTGCAGGTTTCTTCTCTTCTTGATCCCAGCCTTGGGATCCACCGGACACTCTTCACTGACTGCCTGTCAGCATCTTTCTTCAGGCATCCATAGGAGTCGACGACGAAAACGACGCATCTTCACCCCTATGCACCCGCAGCCTGTGGGCTAGGTAACTTGGGTACTCCGGTGCTCATCAGGATAGTGACTATCCTAGTGTCTAGTTTTCAAGTCTCAACTTCCTAGCTACTCCGGAAGTGTCCTAAATCTACCGTTTCTAAAACTGTACTATTGGTATTGACTTTTACGCATTACGCGTGAGTGTTTCCACTCTGCACACGAATCCCGTGGGCCTCCCACTTCCTAACTAACGCTAGTGTAGTGTAGCCCCAGCGATTCCCTAGGCCTAGGCCTATTCTATTTCCGTGACAGTGGTTCTTATACCACTTACTTAGTATATGGTTTGCGTGGCCCCTAGGGCCTAACTGTATTACTTACCTGTGTGACTTACTGTATGCATTAATAAGACTGTGTTGTACTTACCTCTAATCTCATAAAGAGTGCTGAGGGTTTGCTTAGAATAAATACACTTTATTTTATATATATATCTGTTGTGGTGTCCTTTCATTTGGTATTCAAGGGATTATATATGGTATCACAGCTGGCTTCACATGCCATTCAGAGTTTAGCCTAAGACTGCTCTTGTCCATGCTACCACTAGGATAGCTGGTCTATAAGGTTGACTTTACAACCAATCACCATAAGGGTATTTGGACTGATATAAGGTGTACACTATAACTAGTGACATCATACATCAGGCCAACTTCTCACATGGCCGTCATGTATTACTCATGCAGCTTTGGAGAGACGTATTATTAATATTATTACTATGGGCCAGGGGCATTGCACCTATGGCTGTCATGTATTACTCATGCAGCTTTGGAGAGACGTATTATTATTAATATTATTATCATGGGCCGGGGCCATCGCTCCTTCGGCCGTCATGTATTACTCATGCAGCTTTGGAGAGACGTATTATTAATATTATTACCATGGGGGCATTGCACCTATGGCCATCATGTATTACTCATGCAGCTTTGGAGAGACGTATTATTAATATTATTACCATGGGCCGGGGGCATTGCACATATGGCCGTCATGTATTACTCATGCAGATTGGAGAGACGTATTATTAATATTACCATGGGCCTGGAACATCGCACCTATGGCTGTCATGTATTACTCACGTAGCTTTGGAGATACGTATAATAGATATTATTACCATGGACCAGGGACAATACACCTGTGGCCGTTAGGTATTCCTCATGCAGCTTTGAAGACATGTATTATTAGGCTGTACGGAAATTGGTTAAAACCGACTTTGCCCGACAGTACCCTACCGGATGAAAATCAGCTGACCCGGTTGAAACCGACTGTCACTGATTTTTCATAGTTTTTGCACCACTTGGCCACTTGATGGAGCCCAAGCGTTACAAACCAAACTGCAATTTAGCAATTTAGGCCGGAGAAGGAAGCAGCTCGGAACGTGAGTCACCCCCATTAAGTTCGGGGAGAGACATTGGTTGGCAGGCATGTCAATAGATAGTAGAGAGACTTACGCTCGTTCCCGCAAGTAACACCAGCAAAGGCAGTTAGGCCTTTGATGTGCGCGCGGTAGACAATTCACTCGTTTTACTTCTGCGATACTTCTGTTTAAGCAAAACAAAGAAGCACAAGCATAAATAAAACAGCAAAGTGTGTACAGTAACTACAAAAAGACGACAGAAGGTGCAAAGATAGGAAATTAAAAGACGTTTAAAAGTAAAACAAAATTGATCCTGTAGGAAGGTGGGATCTGACTGCATGGTTTCCCCCATTTTTTTCCTGGTGTTTTACTGGTTTTCGACTTAGTTTGGCTGGGATCCTGCTATTCAGGACCCCAGCCTATCTGCTTTCCCCTTTAAATTGATTACATGTACTTTAGGTACACTCCAGATTGGATTCTGGGGTACCCTTATGAGCCCCTAGTATATGGTTTACTATGTACCAAGGGCATAGGTACCCCAGAGGCCTACCAGGGGCTGCAGCATGTATTATGCCACCCCTGGGAAGCCTTTTAAAATGACACAACAGGTCTACTACAGCAGCCTGTGTACGGTGGTGTATGCACCCCTTACTGAGATATAGGTTACCTATATCTCCCCATATCACTGCACATGTAAACCTATCAGTCCCCCCTATGGCAGGCCTTAACAATCCTGAAGGCAGGGTGCATGGTTTCATGTGAGAGGGTGCCCATGCATGAGCAGAGCCCCTCTGCAGCTTTCAGAATCTTTACTACAGGGTTGTTTGTGATGCAGCCAAACCATATATTCTTAAGTGCATTGTAACCTCGCGGTAAATGCTAACTTTGGAATGGCTGTATGGAAACATGTCATGTTTGTTGTCAGACACCTTGGAATCATACCTCCACACCAGTAACTGGTGTGGCAGGTATGATTCCACCCTACTAGAGGGAGAAACATGGCACCACCGGTATACCCAGTACCAGCTTAACAGAACCCTGGCATCACAAAATGGACACGAATCTGCCCTCCTGCTGCTGGACGAAACTCCGGCAGGGGAGGCCGGGACAATAGGTTTCCTGTCACAGGGAGGTGTGACCACCTCCCAGACAGGCCATAGTTTATTGGGGCTGGGTGGGTGCACTCCAAGAGTGCTTTGAAGTCTGCACTGGGGGCACATTTGGTGTCCTTGTGCATAGTCCAGCTCAAACCAGTTGTAGGGGCTACCAGTCCCTGCTCTGGCGCGAAACTGGACAAAGGAAATGGGTGTAGCCACCCCTCTTTCCTGACCCTCCCATAGGTGGGTCCCCAGAGTTTGTCCCACACCTTCCTTGGGTATAAAGTAGGAACCCCTGACTACAGGACTTAAGCTTAATCTGGACGAAACTCTGCTACAGAATCCCAGAACTTCAACTATCTACACGACGTTGGATGACCGAAGAATCTCCCTTGGAGTAAAGGAGTTACTCCCCTGCATGGCAGGCACCAAAGACGCATCTGTCCGATTTGCATCTCCAAAGCTCCTGAGGACTCCGAAGAATTATGCAACACAGGAGGTGGGTTCCCGTGGTCTCTGAGGTCGATCTGTGTGCTCAGCAAGTCTAAGGCCTGTATCCCTCGTGGAGACCATGCAACCCGAACCCCTGGGCACCGCGACCATTTGCAGCAGCATATGCTTTTTGGTGATCCCTGAGGCTGTGCTTTGGACTCCTTGTAGTCCATGCTCCGAGCAGTGTTTCCACTGAAGATGACTGCCCTAGACTCACCGAGTGTCCCATGGGCTGGTATTGTGTGATTCCTCTCGAGGTCCCTTCACGATCCCTGGTCCGTCGCCTGGTGGGTCCCTGTGAAGGCAACACTGAGTTTAATTGGGCTTACCTGGTTGCTCCAGACGTGCCCTGACTCTCCATCGCTTGGGGAGTCCCCTGTACCTTGCTGGTCCTTATCAAAGCATCTTTTCTCTGACCGCATGGGTTGCAGTTACCAAGGCTTGTTGGTGTTCAAATCAAATCAAATCAAGTCAAAAAACATTTGTAGAGCGCGCTACTCACCCGTGAGGGTCTCAAGACGCTAAGGGGAGGGGTGCTGTCACTGCTCGAATAGCCAGGTCTTGAGGTGTTTCCTGAAGGTGAGGTGGTCCTGGGTCATTCGTAGGTGTGTGGGGAGTGAGTTCCATGTCTTGGCGACCAGGTAGGAGAACGATCTTCCTCCGGCGGTGGTTCTGTGGATCCGTGGGACGGCGGCGAGGGCAAGGCCGGCTGATCGGAGCTGGCGGGTGGGAGTGTAGAACGAGAGGCGGTTGTTGAGGTATTCGGGTCCTTTGTCGTGGAGCGCTTTGTGTGCGTGGGTGAGGAGCCTGAATGTAATCCTCTTGCTGACGGGGAGCCAGTGCAGGTTTCTTAGGTGGGCGGATATGTGGCTGTGGCGGGGGATGTCGAGGATATGTCTGGCGGAAGCGTTCTGTATGCGCTGGAGTCGTTTCTGAAGTTTGGCTGTGGTTCCTGCGTAGAGGGCGTTTCCGTAGTCCAGTCGGCTGGTGACGAGGGCCTGGGTGACGTTTTTTCTGGTTTCGGTGTGGATCCGTCGGAAGATTTTTCGGAGCATGCGTAGGGTGTCGAAGCAGGATGATGAGACGGCGTTGACTTGCTTGGTCATCGAGAGGGAGGAGTCCAGGATGAATCCCAGGTTACGTGCGTGGTCAGTGGGAGTAGGTGCGGAGCCCAGTGCTGTGGGCCACCAGGAGTCATCCCAGGCGGAGGGGGAATGTCCGAGGATGAGGATCTCCGTCTTGTCTGAGTTCAGCTTCAGGGGACTGAGCTTCATCCATTCTGCGACGTCTTTCATTCCTTCCTGGAGGTTGGTTTTGGCGGTGGCTGGGTCCTTGGTGAAGGAGAGTATCAGTTGGGTGTTGTCGGCGTAGGAGATGATGTTGATGTGTTTGCGTGCGATGGCGGCGAGGGGGCTCATGTAGATATTGAAGAGTGTTGGGCTGAGCGAGGAGCCTTGGGGTACGCCGCAGATGATTATGGTGGCCATTGAGCGGAAGGGAGGGAGGCGGACTCTCTGGGTTCTGTCGGAGAGGAAGGAGGTGATCCATTCCAGGGCCTTTCCTTGGATCCCGGTGTGGAAGAGGCGGGTTATCAGGGTGCGGTGGCAGACGGTGTCAAAAGCTGCCGAGATGTCTAGGAGAATGAGGGCGGTTGTTTCCCAGTTGTCCATCAAGGTCCTGATGTCGTCGGTGGCTGCGATGAGGGCGGTCTCGGTGCCTTGGTTGGCTCGAAATCCGGACTGTGATGGGTCGAGTGAGTTGTTTGTCTCGAGGAAAGCAGTCAGCTGTTTATTGACGGTTTTCTCGATGACTTTAGCCGGGAAGGGAAGAAGAGAGATGGGGCGGAACTTCTTTAGGTCTTTGGGGTCCGCTGTGGGTTTTTTCAGAAGGGCGTTGATTTCGGCGTGCTTCCAGCTTTCAGGGAAGGTGGCTGACGTGAAGGAGTTGTTTATGACGTTCCGGAGGTGGGTTGCGATGATGTTGTCGGCTTTGTTGAAGATGTGATGGGGGCATGGGTCCGAGGGGGATCCGGAGTGGATGGTGTTCATGACGTGCGTGGTGTCTTCAGTACTGATGGGGGTCTAAGTGCTGATGGTGGTGGTGGGGGTCGTTGGTTCGGTGGCTGGAGGCACAGAATGGGGTCTGAAGCTGTCGTGCATATCTGCGATCTTACAGTGGAAGAATGTGGCGTGGGAGTTGCAGAGGTCTTGTGACGGTGTGATGTCGTTGTTGCTGGCGCTGGGGTTGGAACAGTGACCCCCCAGTACTCGACATCCTTTGTGGCACAGCTCACCTCCGGACTCTGGTCATCGTCGACATCTCCTGGTCCCCGTGACTGCAGAGTCAAGCCTCACCTCTTCACTCCTGAAGCACCCGACATCGGTGGGCATTCGTCTATCATGCCCCTGGTCACTGGCTAGTGACCCAGACTCTGTCCCCTCTGCTTTCAGGTTCTTCACATCTCCGGTCAAGGCTTGGATCACACCAGACACTTCTCTTCCCGGCAGCAGCACTTTGAAGCACATCGCCATTGAAATGAACGATTCCCGACACCATTTGACACCTACGCACCCGGCTTCCCTGGGTGAGGTAATTCGAGTACTCCGGTGCTCCCGTGGGTGTTGGCCCTAGAACCCCCTGAGTCTAAAGGGGTTTGCTCAAAGACCTCTCCTAAGTGTCCTTAAACTTTAAAATTCCAACCGCGACTTTCCTCATAGAATCCTACGGCACTCGCGGCTGTGTTCTCACACTGCACCCTGGGTCTCCTGTGTCCCTACCTTGATTGGTTCCTTGGGGTCCCAGCGATTCTACAGGCTCTAGGCACTGTGTCTAGTCAAGTCGGGGTTCTTATACCACTTTCTTAATATATGGTTTGGTCCCCCCCGGAGCCCATTGTATATTGTGCTATTTACTATAGGTTTAGAACTGTAATATTTTGTGCCTTGCTCTCTAATCTCATAAAGAGTTTAGTAGAGAGTGTTCAGAAATAAATACATATATTTTATATATACCTTATGTGCTTCTCCTTTCATTTGGGCATTCAGGAGGTTATAATCTGGTAAACCAAGCTGCTTTACACTCCTTCAAAATTTAGCCTGAAGGCTGCTCTCCACAGCTACCACTAGGAGAGCTTTCAATAAAGGTTGTCTTTAAACCTATCATCAATAAGGTTTGTTTCACCCACTGCTGTATCATGTGACCAGGGACGTTGATTCTAGGAGTGGGTGGAAAACTCCACTTCTTTGGCACAGTTTTGCCACATCTTGTGCTCTGCTTGGAGAACGGAGTTTGCCAAAAACTCTGCCTGCCGCGAGCTGAGCAGAGTTTGGCGTCCAACCTACCAACACTGCTCAGAAATAAATCTATCCCAAGTATGCAAGTGGGAAAACGAGCTGCTTATATGGGCTTTGTGCATCTTTGAAAAGCCCGAAAGCTGTAAAATGCCTGCACACATCCGTGCCCACTTTCCAGTTAGAGTCCGAAAACTATTCCCTTCAATATCCTTTAACGTCCTTCAACGTCCCCTTTCATTCTGGCGACCGAGCTGAATTCAGCATATAAAACGTCTGCTTCTACCAGTAACACTGAAGACGGTGCGGAAGTACGGCAGGATTTGCTGTTGCTGTTGTTAGTGTTACAGAGTTGTTACAGAGTGCCATAGCTGTTGGCCTGAGACAGGTTCACCTTCTCTTAATAAATAGGTAAGTGGTCCCCGCTTCCTCCTGATGCAATGCCCCCATAGGCCAATACTTGCTCACATTGGATGCTTCGTATTTGTTGTTATGATCTGCTGGTAAACAATATGCGCAGTTCACACAGCATGTCGTAAGTTGGACAATAACATCAGAGCATTGGAATTCTCTATAGGAGGGTGACGCAGGCAGCGGGCGTGTGCCGAATAGGTGCACGACTGTCCCTCTTGCAAATTCCGCTCATTCTACAGTGGTAACTTTTTACTGCATGAAACCGTTGGTGCTACCAGTAATCCGTGTACACCAGGGGTCTCCAACCTTTTCTGTAGAGAGAGCAACTTCTGATCAGTAAAATCATTGTGAGCTACTAAAGGCCGAGCAACTGGTGCATTGTTCCCGGAGTCCCCCCTATTGCCCCCTAATAAAGTACCGCTTGCAAGTGGTCCCTCGGCACAAACCGGAGCCAGGAACCGATTTTACATTTCTCTCATTATTTTATTACAATTTAGAATGCTTCCAGTGAGGGTCCATAGGCCGCAGTCGATAGGAGATTAAGTTATTTGCCCAGAATCAGAGGATGTGGAGTCTACGCCGATACTCGAACCTGGATCCCCAGCTTCGAACTCAGCAGCTCTGGCCCTTACGCCACACCCTCTCAGTCATTCAAAGTCAATGAAAAGAAATGTAAAATAATATTCCTGGCTCCAGTTTGTGGCCAGGAATGGCTCAGATTACTTTATGTATTTAAAAATAAAAGATCCCTGTGAAACGCTGCTTTAATTTACATGATCAGACCTCGAAAAATTAAAAAAATGCAGGTCTAGTGACTTGAACACTCTACTGAGAGTCTAGACTGCAGCTAATAATTAAACAACACACACACGCCGCAGTTGGCGCGTGGGGGTTTCTGGGATGGGATTTTGCGAGAGGGGTGGGATACGAACCCCCGAAACAACACTGTATGCTCACGTTTCCAGTTAGACTTTTAGTTACCTGAATTCAACAATAGGCAACACACAAAGCGGCTGCAAGCGTGTCAAGCTATATCATTTCCAGAGAATGGCTTGGTGGAGCGGGGGCTCAGCCAGCTTCTGAAGCAGCTGATGCACTTCTGTGTCCAGAGAAAGTTTCAAATCCACAGGCGCCTCACTAGCAAACCTACATTATTCAAGTGCTGCAGACAGAATAAAAAATTAGCTAGCATTCGCGCCAAGAATTTTCAATTCTATTAAGGACACGGAGGCGAGGATTATGCTTCCCTTTCTTATATTTGCTTACTCACAGCAGCCAATGAAAAACGTTTTGTATGCAAATAAAACGACATTTCCCATGATGCTCATCCATACATAGTAAAAACCAAAGGAAATGATGGACGGAGTGTTGAACATTGCAAGCACTCACCCCCAGTCAACTGATCTGGGTTTAATCCATCACGATTCTTTAGCCCACTCTGCCACCCCAGTTCAGACATGGCCATATGCAAATCAGTCTGACCCTGTGCCTCATGGGAACAGTCCAGCCCGAACTGCCAAGCCATGTCTTCCCTGGACCGGAAACAAGCTTCCTAGGACCGCTTTCTGGCATTTCAGCCGTCTTCAGCCAGGCTTGCTTGAATCCAGTGGCAAAGTGAGCAAGGGACTCACGTCTGAGCATACCCTGCCAACTTCTGGCGAACAAAGCAAAAACCAAAGGAAATGATGGACGGAGTGTTGAACATTGCAAGCACTCATCCCCAGTCAACTGATCTGGGTTTAATCCATCACCGTTCTTTAGCCCACTCTGCCACCCCAGTTCAGACATGGCCATATGCAAATCAGTCTGACCCTGTGCCTCATGGGAACAGTCCAGCCGGAACTGCCAAGCCATGTCTTCCCTGGACCGGAAACAAGCTTCCTAGGACCGGTTTCTGGCATTTCAGCCGTCTTCAGCCAGGCTTGCTTGAATCCAGTGGCAAAGTGAGCAAGGGACTCACGTCTGAGCATACCCTGCCAACTTCTGGCGAACAAAGCAAAAACCAAAGGAAATGATGGACGGAGTGTTGAACATTGCAAGCACTCACCCCCAGTCAACTGATCTGGGTTTAATCCATCACCGTTCTTTAGCCCACTCTGCCACCCCAGTTCAGACATGGCCATATGCAAATCAATATGGCCATGTCTGAACTGGGGTGGCAGAGTGGGCTAAAGAACGGTGATGGATTAAACCCAGATCAGTTGACTGGGGGTGAGTGCTTGCAATGTTCAACACTCCGTCGATCATTTCCTTTGGTTTTTGCTTTGCTCATCCATACATCACATCCTCAATAGCCCCATAAGAGCCAGAGTATCCTGTTTCTCCTCCTCTTTCTTTGCTCGAACCTTAATAATCAACAACATTAATACTTTAGTCCAAAATAAGGAATATGAGTCCAATAATCATCCTCCAACGTGGCAGAACCATATCCAAACTGGAATTGTACGTCTTCTAAACCCGAAGTACACCTGGTCCGTCTTCTTTTCCCAGAACCTGAAAGAAATGAGACAGGGAAACCCGTAACTTCTGCTTTCACAGAATATCAAGTTCATGCGGGTGGGTAATTATTACCAATATTGTAATAAACGGGTGGGATTATCCTCGCCTCCGTGTCCTTAATAGAATTGAACATTCTTGGCGCGAATGCTAGCTAATTTTTTATTCTATTACAGAACCGGAGGCTTCGGATTATGCTAGTTTAATGCTTATCCGACACAACTATAGTCATATCACCCACCAGTTTAATAATTGTTTAAATATAGAGTAAGAAAATTGATCAGTAGATCTTAAAATATCCTGTACTATGGGAATCAGCAAACCATATTGAGAGATATGGTCACACTAACAGACTATCTCGAACATTTGGTTACGGACACCGTATTCTGGCATAACTGCCATTAACCACCGGCTCAATTAGCCATAGACATATGTAAAGGTTCTATAATGTTATCCATAGTCATAGCACAACAATTATATCACAACTTTAAGTAGTAACCTCAAGTAATCTCCATGGTAAACCTTGAGGTATGGAAACCACACATACGTTGCATTATTTGGAAAACATAATGTGAACAGACCTTCACCAGATGTAATTCTGACATTAATTATAATGAAACTTCCTGGAATAGATACTGTACCTGTAAAATCCTGGACCTGTCCCGACGTCGGAACACCGAAAGGTAGAAGGCCTTGTAACACAGCCTGACGATAGTCTATTCTGTGTCGACATATTTTTGTTGGCCACTTTTCAAGGAAGAAAAGTGAGAGAACCTCCCAAAGAGGATTATTCTGGTCTGGGTGTTCATGCTACCCATTGCCTTTCAACAACTCCCCGAAAAAAAAACGACGCAAGCCCACCAACTTGCCTGTATCTAAAATGACCTGCATAAATGGCCGAAATGGCCGCTGCGAAGTGAACGCAACGCAAATCCGAATTACATCACCTGATAAAATATACACAAAGTAGGAAAAATCGGCCCTCACAGAGATAACACGACGCGTATGTACCAACAAACGCGACCTTCCGACGCCGAAAAATTATTGTGGTTGCGTGTAAGGACCCAGGGTTATTAAATGAACACCGACAACGTGTCCGAAAAAACGTAGATCATAACAAAAAACAATGTTCGAAGAATATATACTACCTGGAGAAACTGAATGCACAGCCCTGACATGTTTCGAACCCTGACCCTGTGCCACCAAAAGGCGCCAGACAAACCTTTGAGCTATAGTTCCTTGGTATTTCATAAGGGCCACTGCCCCAATTCACCATGCACGCCTCTGCAAGAAATGGAATGTTGTAAAAAGGTCACGGAGAACTCGGAGTCGGGCAGGCAACTATAACTCACGCGACCGCAATCCTCTGCTGATGACGTCAGATATTACATCACTGATGACATATGTGTCTTTCTGAAAAATAAAGATTTGTAATATATGTATAGCTAAAGATTAATGGAAGAAGACATGGGTAAATAAGTGTCTAAATACAGTGATGTAATATCTGACGTCATCAGCAGAGGATTGCGGTCGCGTGAGTTATAGTTGCCTGCACTAACTATAACGGGGGAATTTCATTGGTTTTTTACGAGTGAAATGTCCACCTAACTATAACCTGTGTGAAACCTATGGTTTTTTAAGTGAATTTGCAAGGTTTTTTAAATGCTAATTCCTAACTATAACGTGTGTGAAACCTATGGTTTTTTAAGTGAATATATATATACACACACACACACATACATGCACCCCCACATATTCATCCCGTTAAACCCGAACGGGAGGACGCCCTGTTCCCTTGAGGGAGCAATCACCTAATTTCAAAGTTGGAGGAGAGTATATAATTAACCCTCTAGTTCGGCATTGTAGCAGCCGCCAATGACGGGAAGGAAAAATCCGGTGACCACGAGATGGTCTCCCGAAAGCCATATAGTAGAAGTTTGTGGAACATGGAGGGAAAGCATTGCTAAAACAAACAGAATCCCTAAACGGTCTACTAAGGACCGGCCTCGTGGAAGACCCTCCGAAATCCAGAGGGTGTGACCCAAGGTTAACTATGTCTACATATCATAGACGCGACCCGTAACGAAGCTGTCCCAGATGGGGTCCGTCGCCATGGATCCGCACAGTTAGGACCTGAAAGTTGTCCATTGCTGTTTGTGTCCGGTCCTGACCAGGAGGTTGTGCTGGCAACCTGCCGCCTCCGGGAAAAACTTTTCCTGACATTTCTTGTACAACGAGCCAGTAAGAAGGAGACCGGCGTTGATGCCGGACGACTCTTCCACCGTAACCAGTGTACCCGGCCGCAGTTCCCGAACTATAACTAGTGTGTCCTTATCTAAGTCCCGTCGAGCGTGCGCGGATGTCCTAATATTTGGCATGCTGAGTGATATAGAGAAAAACATGCCCAAGGAAAAAGTGACTCAAGAATGATGGGCGTTAATCAAGCCTTGCGTCCCCAAGCCAGGGGCTGGTACATCTGGGGCCCGGTTGACCTACTCACGGACGTGTAGAACCGGAGCGTCAACATAATTATCTCAGGAGCCTTGTGCGCTTCGTTCGCAAAGATCACATCCTCCTTATATATCTCACCCATGCGTTGCCATGGGGTGTCCGTATTCAATATAGTAGTGCCAAGCACAGCGTAACGGAGGAGTAGAGGGGGAGCCAACCCTGTGCACACGAGAATTGAAAAAATAATAATGTATCGGCTCCTCAGCAAAGCTGTAGTCAAATTATTCCAGCCCAATGGGCGTCCGAGTCATAGTGAAGTATCAGGAGCGTGTGCGCACTCCAAGGGCCAGCCGATTGTTACAGCCTGGAAGGAGTACAAAGAAATCTGCAAAACCGAGACGCGTGCGACGTGCGTAGACCAAAGTCGCCCAAATGTAGCCCAATTGGGTTACGCACACCGGAGCGTTATGACTCCATAACCGCACTCGGCTACTAGGGAAAGCCTTTGGCGGAGAAAGCGCGAAACCACGCAATGATCAGAACAACCCTATGGAAGTGACAGGAGTAATGTTAATTCAGAAAACCATAATCATTGAAACACCTATTTGAGTAATAATCTAGACCTAACCTCTGTTCCACAGTGACTCATTTTGAATGCTGCAACGACAGCGCAGTATCTCAGCTCTTGAGGGAGCCTTATAATTCTGTGTTCGGCCGTACGCAGTCCTTCCCATGAGGATCAAATGGAGGCCCAATCAGTTATGTCACAGGCATCATCAGTGCGCCATCTCCTCTCCTGAGGGAGCGACCTTAATCTGAACCCTGGCGGGCTAAACCAAGAGCGCTACCACGCGCACACAAACCAGTGCAGTATTAAGACTGAACATTCATCAGAGACAAAATCACGCCTAAATTGCAATAAGAGTACAATTTTTAATATAAAATAAATCTAAATAGAATCTTGTCATGCGAAAAAACACCACCCGGAGAACCTGGGTGCGAACCCCGAACCTCTGGGGTTGGAGGCAAAAGCCTTCCCCCTCCACATAGACTCGCTGCAAACCTGAAATGCGTAAACCTGAGGGGAACCTGTGGCGTATAACCGTCAACGGAAGCTGCCGAGGGCAGCGCGGCATTTTTAGGTCAGCGGGAGTACCATTAAGCCTGATCAGGCCGCCCGCATTAAAGTTTCCCCGCTCCTGATGGGGAACGTCCCGCCATACTCGCCTTCAAAAGTAATGGCGCCGCGCGCCTGTTTAAATTTTAATCGAGCCATACGCGTGAAAACAGCTCGGTACTCAGCGGCCAGCAGGGAGTGAAGCAAAAGGCCGAACGGGCCGTCAGTGCAGAATCAAAGCTCTGCTCCGAGCGGGAACGCATCACCAATGGGTAGAGGAAAAAACATGTCCAAAGGGGACGCCCATGAGATTATGCACAACACTTCCGCGGGAGTGCCCCACAGATCACGCTGCTCCCAGCGTGAACCTCTTAAGATGCCGGTAAGCTGACAACAAGCGCGCCCGCGAGCGCTAAATCGAGAAATGTGTAAACACAATTATTCAACCTAGCGCAATATAAGCACAAACATAGCTGCAACCTCGTCAAAGCTAATTCAACAGTCAAATAAAACATAATCACAACATAACGTTCTGAGCACTTAACTGTCTGCGTGGGCAGCAAAGAAAGAGGAGGAGAAACAGGATACTGTGGCTCTTATGGGGCTATACAGGATGTGATGTATGGATGAGCATCATGGGAAATGTAGTTTTATTTGCATACAAAACGTTTTTCATTGGCTGCTGTGAGTAAGCAACTATAAGAAAGAGAAGCATAATCCGAAGCCTCCGGTCCTGTAATAGAATCGCTGCACGCGGGGGCTGGCAGAGGCAGTGTCCGCACATCCCGCCTTGTATATCAGCCAATGGGAAGCGGCCAACATGGACTGGAAGCGCACCAGTTACTGACGGTGGGCAGTCTAACACTGCTCATGCAGGACTGATGTCACTCGCTTTGCCCCACCACTCCCCAGTGAAGCTTAATAGCCAATGGGAGCAGTTGGTGTGTGCGAAAGCGGGCAGGAATGGATAAGAGGCCAAAAAGGCCTGAAAATAAACAAAATTGCTATGACAGGATAAAAAAGTGGGGGTCAGGCTGCGAGTTTCTGACAAGTTGTCGGCGAGCTACCAGTAGCTTCAAATGTTTCTGGATTTTCTTCCCATAATTCTAGACAGTAATTCCATTGAAAATTAGCCAATGTACGACCACAGGACGCTTGCTTATTATTATTAAACATTTATCATCCTGAAGTCCTACTGTAATGAACCAACATAGGGCCACGGGACGCTTGCTTATTATCCTGAAATTTTATCATCCTGAAGTCGTACTTTATTACCGTTTTAGTGCCGCTTCGCTTTCTTAGATCGTCTCCGAGGTAGCATGGTAACACTTAAATGATGAAGTCTACATTTTACCAATCAGAAAATGTATATTTTTGTGCCTCAATCATCTGGCTTCCCCATGTGATTTTATTTTTCACTCATCTGTTGTTTAGCTCTCTACACCCTTCAATTTCATGGCCCGTTTTCATGATGTTTTTTACCATATTCTGATAATTTTCTCAGGTATCTCTTATGTCTGTTTACCAGGGTAATTTTCACTATTGTAAAACATCTTAAGAAAACATGAATCCTGTAAAACAGTTTATTACCATAACTTTTACTTATTTGCAGCGCTTCTCGCCCTCGTCTTTGCTACTCCCTAGCCTGGGCATGATGATGAGGCGGTAACAGTAGAGGGACTGAAGGGAAGGCAGCAAGGGATAGAAAATGACCCATCACTGCGTGGCTTCATAATAAAGCCATGCTGTGATTGGCCATGTCCTTCTGTAAAGCCAAACCTGCTGCCTCCGAGACTAGGCCTACTCTTCGCCTCTTGAGCCAATCCAGAAGCTGCTTCACAGCATAAGAGCAGCGTGGGGATTGGCTGGAGCAGGCAAAGTCAGCTCTCCTTTGGAGACCAGGGTCGCTGCGGATATGATCCCTGGCTCACTAACATTGTGCGGGTAGGAGAGGCCTTATGTGCGCATGCCGGGTGGTCATAGAAAGAAATCCATCCATCCTGACATGCTCACTTACACATCTTTAGACCCAGACAATCTTCCGGTGCTGTCTATAATGATGCCACGCCCCCAAGTCTGCTGCTTGCAATGTGCAGCCGGCTCACCGCTATAATATAAGCACCGTGACCAGGAATATAAACTGTCTAAATGCATATTAGGGTCCAGGGGGGCAACGCCCCCATTGAGAAATTGCACCTGGGTGGAATTACATCCAGTACATCAGGACAAGAATTTTGTGATTGTTGCCCCCGTATGTCATGGTTTTCCTCCCTTATGCCAAGAAGCATCTCCAATGAGCTAGTGCCAGAATTTTGCCACAGTTACCCCCTATGCCAACAATTGCCTACCATGTGCCAGTAGCAGTAGTTTTCACAGGTACCTGCCCATGCCGACGAATGCCTCTAGTGTGCTAGTAGCAGTGGTTTTCACAGGTGCCTGTCCATGCTAACAATTTCCTCCAGTGTGCCAGTAGCAGTGGTTTTCACAGGAGCCTGTCCATGCCTACAGTTGCCTCCAGTGTGCCAGTAGCAGTAGTTTTCACAGGTACCTCTCATGCCTACAGTTGCCTCCAGCGTGCCAGTAGCAGTAGTTTTCACAGGTGCCTGTCCATGCTAACAATTGCCTCCAGTGTGCCAGTAGCAGTGGTTTTCACAGGAGCCTGTCCATGCCTACAGTTGCCTCCAGCGTGCCAGTAGCAGTAGTTTTCACAGGTGCCTGTCCATGCCAATTGCCTCCAGTGTCCCAGTGGCAGTGGTTTTCACAGGTGCCTGTCCATGTCAGCAATTGCCTCCAGTATTCCAGCAGTAGAATGTTTCCATAGGTCCCTTTAAAAGCCACAAATTACCTTCAGTATGTAAGGGCCAATGGCAGACTAGCAAGCATTACATCATATTCTCACTCACATTTACTCAACCACACTCAATCATTCATTCTCACTCAGTCTACCTCACTCTCACTCATTCTTACTCTGACTCCAACATACTTACTTGCTCTAACTCTGTCATTCTCACACACTCTGTATCACTCATTCTCTCTCCTTCATTCACACTCACACTCACTCCAACTCTTACTCACTCATACATTTTCACTCGAGCACTCTGACTCACTCATACTCACTGACACTCATCTTCACTTATTCTCACTCCCTTTTAGTGGCTCTCACACACTACCTGTCACTGACACTCGCTGTTACTTACACACACTCATGCTCACACGTACAAACACATTCACAAACACACAACCACACTCCGATCCCCAAGCTTGTACCCCACATACATTTAAAAGCATTTTTATTTGTCATCTGCCACAGAAGTACTCATTCTAGATCCTCGTGCCCCATTTTCTACTACGCTAACAGTGAATAATAATCTATTATTCACTATTAGTGTAATATAAAATTGTTTGAAATACAAAGGTGGAGCACGGCTCCCATAAGGGCGAGCTTCCGCTGTGTTCTCGGTACTCATTTTGCTACCTATGAAGCCAGCTGTGACCTCTGGCAATCCCTAAATGATGCCCATGCATGTGACCCTGTTCCGAACATCATACAATGTGCCAAGTGACCTCATTCAGAATATCTAAATGTGCTGTGTTTTGTGACTCCATTCAGAATGACACTGTGCTGTGTCATTACCATTCCGAAGATCAGTCTCTGTTATATCTTGTGACCTTATTCAGAATATCACATTCTGTGCTTAGTCATGCGATACCCCAGAATGTGCTGTGTCATGTGACCCCATTCACTGTTTTATAACCATAGATAGAATGTGTCACTCCTAAAAATACTGCCATAACTTTAACATCTCCTGTGGAAACTGATTTCACTGTGTTTGTTTCTCTCTTTTGCAGGATGTCAGAAGCACCCTAAGCAGGTAAGGCCGGTTTATTATCCTCCTGTCAGTGTGTAAGGAGCAGGTCTCACTGCTGCAGTGTGTAAACACCACTAATGAGCTCACACAAAGTGTTAGGAAACTTTCAGATCCTCATAAAATCACTTTACATTCTCAAAACAAATCTTAAGTCCTCAGAAACTCTTTTGAGTCTTGAAATAATTGCCACAGAAATGAGCTGCTGTCCTCACAAAACATATTTGTATCTTTAAAGCTTATCTGAAGTCGTACGAAAAGTACCCTGAACATACAGAAAAAGCAAGCCCATTCTGGAAAAGTCCCCCCAGGTTTTCCTCAATTCAGAGTTGGGCAAAACCTAAGTCAAAATGTCCTAACTATACAAACACAAACTGTGGCTCTGCTCACAACAACTGCAGATCCAATTTTCAGCACTATTGTTAGGGATGTTGGATCATACGCATATATCTTCATGTGGGGTAGAGGTGCTACCATGGTACGGCGGACACCCTGCCCCCTAGGGTGTTCACCTGCTTAGGACAATGTCCTTGGCAAAAAGTATACAAAATAATAAGTACTAGAGCACACATAGAAAGTCCACTCAATAAAAAAAAGTAGTCCTAATATGAATTCCTTCAACTTTTTTACCCTTTTTTGGGAAGTTATTTTATTCCATTTGTAGTTTCCACAATGTTCGGTTTATATATCAGTAGGAACGGCCAATATTTGGTCTATACGAGCACAAGCAGCTGACATGTGTTTCGTCCGTTGGGCTTTGTCAAGGATGCAGAAAAAAATACATACATTGGTATGGAACATCATCTCTCATGAAATCTTTTATGTAAAATTCTTACGTGTCATCCTCATATAGCAGTGATGAGGCGAAGGAAAATAGTGACATGAAATTCTATATGCCGGTCACAACGCACTGGGGATATTGTGTAAAAATGCATTGTAGCGTCAGCTCACCCAAAGCCATAAAAAGCGGTACCCATTATAGGTGATGTTGACCGAAAGAAGAGAACCCATGGGGGCCACAGGGAATGCCAGTATATATTATAATACAAGTGAAAAACTAGATTTTGCATGCATTGTGCTCTCTAAGATGCAAAGAAATATGTGTATTTGGTGTTCCTTTTTGCATGCAAGGAAAGAATATATATTAGTTGTGAGATTTTAATAAGAATATAGAATACCTGAGCGCCCTGTAGTAAGGACAATGTCCAAAAGTAGTCCGTTAGATACAGAGAGGATCTTGTCGGAATCTATTTAAAATATGTATAAAACTGCATGTATATGCAACTATGCTGAGGAAAATATAGGATTGTGCAGAAGAGTAAAAATCAGTACACCGTAAGGAGAGCAAAGTCACCTGAGTAGTAAAAAGGGAAGTGTAAATAACAACATATAAAAGTAGACCAGTTTAGAATGAAAACTGGTCACCCAGGTGAAACGAGGGAAGTGATTCCATTTGTAGCGGAATACAATGAAAGGGCCAATGTACCAATAGTTGTCCCGTGAATTTTCGGATGGAGTATATAATTCCATTTCTAGGGCCTTGAAAAAGTCACTCTTGATATTCCGGCCACTCAATAGGTTGTGTATGAGTATGTAGCATCCTGTCACGTCCGCAACCCGGTCACTCAGCTGAAACAAGAGCCCCGAGCCACCCATATGGATACCTCTCTGGCATAGGATGAATAAGTGGATGAGTAAAGCGGTCCCCTCCATTTTTTGTGGAGTTTCTGGGCTTCTGTCTCCAACATATGTGTCTCTCGAAGGAGAGCTAAATGAACTCTAATCCTTCTAAGATAGATGTGTGTTCTATACTGTTTCACAAAGGAGTTTAGACCCTTCACATTCCATGTGGCAAATTTAAAATTTCACCCATCTCGTAACATCCCATCCCCCCTCGCTCTCCTCCTCCGCAGACACACCTTCCCACACCATTCCCAAACCCCGCCACCCTCAGACACACAACTGATGCTTCAACAACGATAATAACCCCAAACCATCTGCGACTCCCATTATACCACCCGGGTAAACACCTTTCAACTTAGCTAGTGTCCTCCCACACATAATGCTACTCCCACCCACCCAAAAACAGTCTCAATTGAACTACAGTGTGTGTACAATCCCTCTATTGGGTATAAACTGGTATTATAGCTTAGGGGCAGAAAACAGTCAGATCTCACCCCAGGGGGCGGCTCAATCAGCAGTTCCGCTCCCTAATACCCTGAGGTTTCTTACACTGGTAGTCAGGTAATCAGTTACACCACAGAAAAGTAGAAACAGGAGAAGGTATGGGACAAAAACAAGAAGTAAAGTATAATAGAGCAAGGGAAAAAGGGAGGGTTGGCAGCTTGGTGGGTGAAAGACCCGGGGCCTCTATCAGTGCCACCACCTCATCTTATCACACCTCACTTAAAGTGCGTAAAACAATGACCGAGTGTCCCAGGGGGAGCCTCAACAAACAGACTAATCAGTCCCGTCATCCTACTGGAGCTCCAGCCCTCCTCATACCTGTCACGCCTGGGGCAACTGAAACATCATTCTACAGCACCTTCAGTGTGGTCCATAAATATGTGTCCATATTCGACCATCTGCTCGCTCGGGTGTTCGTGAGTCCCCAACAGATCCGATTCTGTGCTTGAGGAAGCAGCAGAAGTAACTGCCTCAACTAAGGCCCTGGCTGCTTCTCACTCCTGTCATTGTTTTGCTAGGTCCCGAGTACCATCAGATTGCACCACCGTTCTCGCAGCAGATCTGGAACCGCATCTACGTTGGCTTTGTCTCCTTGGAGTAGCCGAGGGGCCTTCTTTCTGCCACAGTGAATCCCGAGCCCGTCCCGTAGATGTCGAAGGCTAATATTCAGCCCTATGGACCTCCAGCCTGTCCCAAGTGTTCTCTGGTATTATGATAAAATGAAAACGTTCATCCCGCAGCACCTTCAGTTTGACAGGATAAGGCAGCATATACTTCAAAGCGGTACAAAAGGGGGTGGTGATGGACGGAGCATCAGAACCAATCAAACACTCACACCCAGTCAACAGATTTTGGTTTTTGCTTTGTTCGCCATAAGTTGGCAGGGTATGCTCAGACGTGAGTCCCTTGCTCACTTTGCCTCTGGATTCAAGCAAGCCTGGCTGAAGACAGCTGTAATGCCAGAAACCGGTCCTAGGAAGCTTGTTTCCGGTCCAGGGAAGACATGGCTTGGCAGTACGGGCTGGACTATTCCCATGAGGCACAGGGTCAGACTGATTTGCATATGGCCATGTCTGAACTGGGGTGGCAGAGTGGGCTAAAGAACGGTGATGGATTAAACCCAGATCAGTTGACTGGGGGTGAGTGCTTGCAATGTTCAACACTCCGTCCATCATTTCCTTTGGTTTTTGCTTTGTTCGCCATAAGTTGGCAGGGTATGCTCAGACTTGAGTCCCTTGCTCACTTTGCCACTGGATTCAACCAAGCCTGGCTGAAGACGGCTGTAATGCCAGAAACCGGTCTTAGGAAGCTTGTTTCCGGTCCAGGAAAGACATGGCTTGGCAGTTCGGGCTGGACTGTTCCCATGAGGCACAGGGCCAGACTGATTTGCATATGGCCATGTCTGAACTGGGGTGGCTTAAACCCAGATCAGTTGACTAGGGGCGAGTGCTTGCAATGTTCAACACTCCGTCCATCATTTCCTTTGGTTTTTGCTTTGTTCGCCATAAATTGGCAGGGTATGCACAGACGTGAGTCCCTTGCTCACTTTGCCACTGGATTCAAGCAAGCCTGGCTGAAGACGGCTGTAATGCCAGAAACCGGTCCTAGGAAGCTTGTTTCTGGTCCAGGGAAGACATGGCTTGGCAGTTCGGGCTGGACTGTTCCCATGAGGCACAGGGTCAGACTGATTTGCATATGGCCATGTCTGAACTGGGGTGGCAGAGTGGGCTAAAGAACGGTGATGGATTAAACCCAGATCAGTTGACTGGGGGTGAGTGCTTGCAATGTTCAACACTCCGTCCGTCATTTCCTTTGGTTTTTGCTTTGTTCGCCATAAGTTGGCAGGGTATGCTCAGACGTGAGTCCCTTGCTCACTTTGCCACTGGATTCAAGCAAGCCTGGCTGAAGACGGCTGTAATGCCAGAAACCGGTCCTAGGAAGCTTGTTTCCGGTCCAGGGAAGACATGGCTTGGCAGTTCGGGCTGGACTGTTCCCATGAGGCACAGGGTCAGACTGATTTGCATATGGCCATGTCTGAACTGGGGTGGCAGAGTGGGCTAAAGAACGGTGATGGATTAAACCCAGATCAGTTGACTGGGGGTGAGTGCTTGCAATGTTCAACACTCCGTCCATCATTTCCTTTGGTTTTTGCTTTGTTCGCCAGAAGTTGGCAGGGTATGCTCAGACGTGAGTCCCTTGCTCACTTTGCCACTGGATTCAAGCAAGCCTGGCTGAAGACGGCTGTAATGCCAGAAACCAGTCCTAGGAAGCTTGTTTCCGGTCCAGGGAAGACATGGCTTGGCAGTTCGGGCTGGACTGTTCCCATGAGGCACAGGGTCAGACTGATTTGCATATGGCCATGTCTGAACTGAGGTGGCAGAGTGGGCTAAAGAACGGTGATGGATTAAACCCAGATCAGTTGACTGGGGGTGAGTGCTTGCAATGTTCAACACTCCGTCCATCATTTCCTTTGGTTTTTGCTTTGTTCGACATATACTTCAAGCCAATCATTTTTAGCTTTTCTTTGGCACTACTAAAGGACTGCCATTGCAATTGGACAGCTCTTGTATAGTCTGGGAATATTCGTATACTGCTATTTACAAATATCGGTTCTCCATGACTCCGAACCCCTCATAGTAGTTTATTCCGTTCTCTGTAGTTGAGAAATTTCCCTATTATGCTTCGGGGTCGTGCTCCTGGTTGCGGCGGTGGGACCAATGACTTGTAGGCCCTTTCCACCACAAGAAATAGTGTCACGTTTGTGAGTGCCGTCTTGATCCAGTCTTCCATGAAGGTCTCTGGGACGTTACCCTGGGGGAATCCCATAAATCATAGGTTACATCTGCAGGACCAGCCCTCCATATAGTCCATCCGTGCCTCCAATCGACTCAAGCAGACCGCCTCGGCGGCCACCGTCGCCTTCAATGTGGAGATCTCCCCCTGCACTTCCGTGACCTGTGTCTCCGTTTCCACTGATCGCTCCGCTACCGTGCGAAGGTCGGTGTGGAGGAGGTTCATGTCTATGGCCATGGCTTCGGTTTTGGTCTGAGGCTTCAATTGCTGCCAGAATCTGGGCCCCCGAGGGCTCTATTGCAGGATGTGTCGCCTCTTCAAGAGACTGTGATGTGGTGGTACCCGCTCCCTGTACCGTGAACTGGTCAATCTTTGTCTGCTTGCTGCCCCTGGGCAGTTTGTCCTTACCCATGCCACCTTGAGGACCTGCAACTTTCTCTCCCTCAATATCTCCAGGATTTCTGGCGGAAGCACTACAGTTGTGGTCGCTCCCCACACCTTGTGTGTTTAGAATGAATGCCACCAGTGGTGCCAGTCTAATTCTCCACAGGTAAGCTGTGTGAGGGACTCCAGGAGTAGCAGCGGGGTGCAGCAGCACAGAGGATACAGAGTTCCCACCTCCTGGTGTCGCCTACAGCTCTGATTCAAATCCAGGGTCCGGTGTTCAGATGCCTGTGCAGGGATCACACCAGGCAGTCATGTGACTGTGGAGGCCATGCTCCTAGTTCAGAGCTAGTTACCAGCGAACATCCTACAGGAGGAGAATGTCAGGGTCAATGGCAGGTTGCAAGTCACACAGCCCACTCACCAGTCAATGGGACCGGCCACCAAGAGTGTGGGTTCACGTCCAGCCCAGTTCACCTCCACGCTGCCAAGGCTGACTACTAGTCTCCTCGCTCCTCTGCACGACCCTCAATCCCGGGGTGGGGCGAATAAACAATTGCTGGTAGCCTCTCGCTTGTGTGTGCAGCAACATTTATTATACCCTCCAGGCATACCCCTGCACAGCACCTGGAGGGGGGGGAGTCCACAGAAAAGCTCCTCCTCAAGCACCATGAGTCCACCAGGGTCACCACCGGATCCGTCCCCAGCATCCTACCGAGGGCCCCTTGCATCAACCAGGGCGCACCGTTGTCGCGGCTCATCTCCACCACGGCATGTAGGAGTGCCTGCAGTGTCCCGGGGATCAGCGGTCACAGTCTCTCTTGCACTCGGCCTCAGGAGGGGGGTAAATCAATGCAGCCACCATGTTGGGGGGTCTCTCTGTGGCGAGGCAGTCACCAAGAGCGGAGGCGTGCCGGGGCTCCGTTACAGGCTGCAGGTTCTGTCAGCAGGCCGGCCCCACCACTATCGGGGTATCAGCCATCCCACTTTACCACCCACACTCCGTTCACCTCCTTGCGGCAGCTCCCCAGGTCCTCCCCACAGCTGCGGCAGGCCACCTGGTCTCCAGCAGAGAGGTAGTGACTTGTAGGCCTCTCCTTGGTTTGTGCATCAGCGCGTTGCAGACAGCTCCGGGGTGTCACTATTTCCATGCCCCCTGGCGCCGCCCTATCCGGAGATCAGTTTCAAGATTTTCAGAGTCGAGGGGGCAGCAGGAGGATGTAGTATGCCTGTGTCTGGTTTGGAGCTCTCTTTTAGTGCTGCCACCCGGCCATCTTGTTGGCCACGCCCCCCAATCTTATTTATCATTAATAAAACGAATGGCCATGCTGATCCTATGAATCCACCATAGGCTAAACGAACAGCTATATCCTATGGATGCCGGAGCCAAAGATGAAAAGAAGAATCCTAAGAAGTAACAGTGCCTAGAGGTTAGAGCGTATAGTGATATGACTTCTCTCTGCAGAGGTAGTATGGGGCACTAATCATCTACTGAGGCCGACTTGCACTCCAAGTCCAGTCTACTGACATCTCTTACAGAGCCATTCTGATACCTTTGGTGGGTCGGGAGTAATCAATTTCTTACAGATTTCCGTTCTTGCTAGCGATAATCAGTGAGGCCTGATCAAAGTTTAACTCGTCCCAGTATGGGCACAAGTCCATCCCAAATCGGATCAGACAGGGGCTTACCTTAACTTCGCAGCCAATAATTTATTGAAACGCCTGACTTACATACCACCAGAAGAACGCAAATAACGGGCAGTCCACGAACATGCGTATATCATCCGCCTCTGTGTCACCGCACTTCTAATATTTTAATGGTTCCTATGTGATCTTAGCCAACTTCGTTGGTGACCAATAAGGTCTATGGAGGGTAAACAAATGATTCTTTTTAAGTGGTACTGGTTGGGTCAGAGTGTATAACAGATTTAAAGATACTCGCTTTGATTGCTCTTTAGCCAGCGCCAGAAGATCATTTTCCCAGTGCAGGTATGGGACTCCCGTTTTCTCATCTGTTGCGGAAATGAATACCCAATACCACTGGGAAACCTCTTTTTTAGGTTGTTACTTAGCCCTCACCCACTTGAGAAAATCCTCCTGCACCGAACCGCTCATCTCTGACTACGTTTGGGATGGTGAGCAGTCTATATATCGACTTTTTAATATCGAGGGACATAAATATCGAGTCAAAAATATCGAATGTACAAAATATCGAAATAGATAATATCGATGTGAAAAATATCGTTTTTTTTTTTTACTTATATGTCGATGTAAGTAATATCGTTAGTAATAATATCGACATGTGAAAATATCGTTATTGTGTGTTTAGTAAATATTTTGAAGTTGTTTGTATAAATAGTTAAAATGTATATAATATGAGAAATATTTATATTGTTTTAGGGGCGGGATGTTGGGTTATAGGGGATAAGGGTGGGGAGTGTTTTAAAAAAGTTAATTTATTTTTTTAATATATTGTAAAATTTAATTAGTAAATTTTATTTAAAATTTGAAATGTATATTTAATTTTAGGAGCGGGATGTTGGTTTATAGGGGATAAGGGTGGGAAGTGTTTTAAAAATGTTTATATATTTTTTAATTTAAAAAAAAAAATATTTAGAAATTGTAAATTAAATTTAGAATTTTACAAATAATTTTAGGAGCGGGATGTTGGTTTATAGGGGATAAGGGTGGGAAGTGTTTTAAAAATGTTTATATATTTTGTAATATTTTAAAAAAATATTTAGAAATTGTAAATTAAATTTAGAATTTTACAAAAAATTTTAGGAGCGGGATGTTGGTTTATAGGGGATAAGGGTGGGAAGTGTTTTCAAAATGTTTATATATTGTTTAATTTTTTTAAATTTTTTTTAGAAATTGTAAATTAAATTTAGAATTTTACAAATAATTTTAGGAGCGGGATGTTGGTTTATAGGGGATAAGGGTGGAAAGTGTTTTAAAAATATTATATATTTTTTAATTTAAAAAAAAAAATATTTAGAAATTGTAAATTAAATTTAGAATTTTACAAATAATTTTAGGAGCGGGATGTTGGTTTATAGGGGATAAGGGTGGGAAGTGTTTTAAAAATGTTTATATATTGTTTAATTTTCAAAAAAATTATTTAGAAATTGTAAATTAAATTTAGAATTTTACAAATAATTTTAGGAGCGGGATGTTGGTTTATAGGGGATAAGGGTGGGAAGTGTTTTAAAAATGTTTATATATTTGTTAATTTAAAAAAAAAAATTATTTAGAAATTGTAAATTAAATTTAGAATTTTACAAATATTTTTAGGAGCGGGATGTTGGTTTATAGGGGATAAGGCTGGGAAGTGTTTTAAAAATGTTTATATATTGTTTAATTTTTTAAAAAATTTATTTAGAAATTGTAAATTAAATTTAGAATTTTACAAATAATTTTAGGAGCGGGATGTTGGTTTATAGGGGATAAGGGTGGGAAGTGTTTTAAAAATGTTTATATATTTGTTAATTTTTTATAAAAATTATTTAGAAATTGTAAATTAAATTTAGAATTTTACAAATAATTTTAGGAGCGGGATGTTGGGTTATAGGGGATAAGGGTGGGAAGTTATTTAAAAAAATTATATATTTTTTAATTTTAAAACTTTATTATTTAGAAAATTTAAATATAATTTAGAATTTTACAAATACCATAAAAATAGATTTGAGTCAGAATAGTAAATTAATTAAGTTTTGTGTCCAGCACTTATCTTAATTAAATATAGACTGGAGTGGGAATAGTTAATTAATTAAGTTCAGTGTCCAGCACCTACTCTAATGTAATATAGGTTGGAGTGAGAATAGTACATTAATTAAGTTCAGTGTCCAGCACTTATCTTAATTAAATATAGACTGGAGTGGGAATAGTAAATTAATTCAGTTCAGTGTCCAGCAGCTACTCTAATTTAATATAGGTTGGAGTGAGAATAGTAAATTAATTAAGTTCAGTGTCCAGCAGTTATCTTAATTAAATATAGACTGGAGTGGGAATAGTAAATTAATTAAGTTCAGTGTCCAGCACATACTCTAATTAAATATAGGTTGGAGTGAGAATAGTAAATTAATTAAGTTTAGCGTCCAGCACTTATCTTAATTAAATATAGACTGAAGTGGAAATTATTAATTAATTCAGTTCAGTGTCCAGCATATACTCTAATTAAATATAGGTTGGAGTGAGAATAGTAAATTTATTAAGTTCAGTGTCCAGCAGTTATCTTAATTTAATATAGACTGGAGTGGGAATAGTAAATTAATTAAGTTCAGTGCCCAGCAGCTACTCTAATTTAATATAGGTTGGAGTGAGAATTGTAAATTAATTAAGTTCAGTGTCCAGCACTTATCTTAATTAAATATAGACTGGAGTGGGAATAGTAAATAAATTTAGTTCAGTGTCCAGCAGCTACCCTAATTTTATATAGGTTGGAGTGAGAATAGTAAATTAATTAAGTTCAGTGTCCAGCACTTATCTTAATTAAATATAGACTGGAGTGGGAATAGTAAATTAATTAAGTTCAGTGTCTAGCAGCTACTCTAATTTTATATAGGTTGGAGTGAGATTAGTAAATTTATTAAGTTAAGTGTCCAGGACCTACTCTAATTTAATATAGGTTGGAGTGAGAATAGTTAATTAATTATGTTCAGTGTCCTGCACTTATTTTAATTAAATATAGACTGGAGTGGGAATAGTAAATTAATTAAGTTCAGTGTCCAGCAACTACCCTAATTAAATATAGATTGGAGTGAGAATAGTAAATTAATTAAGTTCAGTGTCCAGCACTTATCTTAATTAAATATAGATTGGAGTGGGAATAGTAAATTAATTAATTTCAGTGTCCAGCACATACTCTAATTAAATATGCGTTGGAGTGAGAATAGTAAATTAATTAAGTTCAGTGTCCAGCAGTTATCTTAATTAAATATAGACTGGAGTGGGAATAGTTAATTAATTAAGTTCAGTGTCCAGCACCTACTCTAATGTAATATAGGTTGGAGTGAGAATAGTAAATTAATTAAGTTCAGTGTCCAGCACTTATCTTAATTAAATATAGACTGGAGTGGGAATAGTAAATTAATTCAGTTCAGTGTCCAGCACATACTCTAATTAAATATAGGTTGGAGTGAGAATAATACATTTATTAAGTTCAGTGTCCAGCACTTATCTTAATTTAATATAGACTGGAGTGGGAATAGTAAATTAAGTTCAGTGTCCAGCAGCTACTTTAATTTAATATAGGTTGGAGTGAGAATAGTAAATTAATTAAGTTCAGTGTCCAGCACTTATCTTAATTAAATATAGACTGGAGTGGGAATAGTAAATTAATTTAGTTCAGTGTCCAGCACCTACTCTAATTTAATATAGGTTGGAGTGAGAATAGTAAATTAATTAAGTTCAGTCTGTAGTGGGAGTAGTATGTTAATTAAGTTTGGTAAATAGCAAATATTAGAATTAAATATAGAGTTGAATAGGAACAGTTAAATTAATTTGTTTTAATTTACAAAAAATCTGTAGAATTTAGTTTTGGTTGGATAAAAGATAGAAGTTATATCAGAATGCAAATTCCAATTTTTTTTATAAAATAGTAGAAAGGAAAATAAGATTTGTTTTATAGTTGTTGGAATGTATATTAATTAGAGAGAAAATATTGTTTATTATTACGCATATTCTAATAATTAAATCATTGAAATAAACATGTAATAAAATAATTAATATTTAACATTTGTATTATTGTCATAATTTTTTTATAATGGATATATATTTGTTTAATGTATATTTTGGACATGAATATATGAACACACAAAATAATTTAAAATAAAAAAATCTGATTTCTATAGCTGTTTAATATTTTTAAATTTATATTGTGTACTCTCAATATTTTTAGACTTTATTTGAATTTATAAGAAATTGTATGTTTTGAAATATATGATAAATATATTTTAATTATGAATATTTATATTAGATAATTAATATTGACATTGTTTACATTTTAGAATATGTATTTTTATTTTTAGTTTTGGTATGTTGTAGATACAATATATTAATTATATCATGTTCATCAATTTATTTTGGTAATATATACAGTTTTATTATTATATTAATAAATATATTTTATTTATTATATTTATTTTTATACGTTAAATAATTTTCACATAGATAAAAAAAATAGGTATTCTTTTTGAGTATTTTATTCTAATGTTTTACTAATTTTTAAAGTAATGTGTAATGTTAAATAAATAGTTAGGGCATTTATTGGTATTTTTTTAGTTGTTATGTTTGTTTGGGTCTTTTATTTTGTAACCGCTCGCTGTTGTTTTGGGTTATTTTGGTCGAATCCAGGTCGCAGTCGGGAGCTGTTTCGCGTTTGAGAAGGTAAGAGTTATTTTCTTTATTATTAAATAGTTTTAAGTGTTTTGTGGAAGTAGTAATGTTGTAATAAGTGTGTATGGATTGATGTTTTAGAAGTTAGGGTGTTAGTAATAGTTTGTATACGGTTTTATAATTTACGTTGTGTTCCGTGTTTGTGGCTTTGTTAGTGTTTTGTTATTTCGGTGTGTTAAAGTTTTATAGTGTTTGAATAATGTTTGTAGTGATGTTTTTAGGTGCCTTATGTGTGTTTGTGTGTGGGTGGGAATGTTTGTTTCTCTTTTGTAGGTTTTACGGAGAAGATATTTTCGTCGGTTTCAAACACCTTATTTTTTTTAAAGGAAGTGTGTATTAGTTGTGTTTACTAATCTTTATTTTACACTTCCTTTATTGTTCGGGTTTCCAGGAGCAGTTATTTACCTTTTTAATATTTTTCGGGATTTTTATGGTTAATGGATAGTCGTTTTTTTGCGTAGACGTTGTTTTCCATAAACAGTTGTATTTTTACATTTTATTTGGATTTCTTTTTGATACCTATGGATTTTGAACTACCTGGATTTATTTGGAAGGAATGTTATTATCCCATTGGAGCAACTACACAGGTAAGTTCATTTAAATATTTTAATTGTTGGTGGCCAAATCTTATATATTTAATATTGTTGTTGTGTACTTGGTTTGTTTAATTATGTTGTCTAAATATATGTCGATATAAATTATTTATATATTTTAGACCACATAATTAAATATGTGATATAATAAAGTGGTTTATTTATGTTGTGATAGTTGTTTTAGTAGAATTGTGGGTTAATATTTAGGAAAGGGTTTAGAAGAGAGTTTGAGCTATTATATTTAAGTACTCAAGTCCTCTTGTGGATGGGTATAGCTGTACCTGTTGTTGTAGGTAATTATACATTTGAGTAGTTTGTCTAGATTGTTTTGGTTTTAATTGTAGGACAGATTGTTGCATTCTTAATTCTTGGAAACTTTGTTCCTTTTGTATGGCAATTAGTAGTTTTTGTAGTGTTGGAGTTGTTCTCCCAGTAGAAGTTAGGAATGCATTATGCCAGCCCTCGACGGCGTTGTTAGTTTTGGCTTGTTGGTTGAGTGTACTTACATATACATTCCACCAAGGTATTTGGAACTTGGGCTGACGTCTATGGCCTGATCTGTGTAGTCTCCCCACCCAGGTATCCTCAAAATAATCTAATAGGGGAGATAACTTTACTTCATTTTGTTTGTAGAATGGACTTTCTAATAAAAGATTGTAATGTTCTGCAACATCTGTGGTTGGTACATAAGCTAGGGCTGTTAGAAGTTTTATTTGATGTGCAAAACTTATGTTAGTGGCATATTCTACACTTAGTGAAGATTTTTGTAAATGTCTCCATATACATTGGTTTAGATGGAAGTAACATCCTTGGATAGCTGTATGTGGGTACAGTTTTAGAATGCAATTTATCATGGCTTGCTCAAAGTCTATGATTATTCTTTGAGGGTAAAAATCATTTGATTCTTGTTTTAGTTTTTCTAGCATTTCATTATATGTTGTGTTTTGTTTGTTAGGTAATAGTGCATAAATTAAAGGTATGGAAGTGTTGTGATATTGACCGTGTATTGTGTAAAGCTGGTAGAATGGTTTTGGGCATATTGTAAAGGTGCCATCCATCATCCATGTTTGGCATTGTTGGAGTTTAGTTATATTGTTTGCAGTAGCAAACATTATGATTCTTTTTTCTGTGCTTTTGTTATCAAAAAAAATAAAAGGTTCATTATTGTGGGTGATAGTTAATTCTGGTGGAATGATGATATCTTGAAAAGTTTTAGGGGATGGTATAGTTGTCGTGGTTGCTTTTTTGGTCCTAGCAATAGTTCTTTTTATAGTAGAAGCAATTGATGGTAATTGGCCTCTTGCTTCTTTGGGCACTCTAGGTAATAGTTCTTTTAGGATTACACTTGTAGC